>NW_009954215.1:5896356-5930622 GCF_000747805.2 Chaetura pelagica | reverse complement strand
AGAGTATTTATCCCTGCTGCAGGGGAAGGGGGTTTCCAGTGGCTTGTTGTCTGGCCCCTGTGGGGGATGCAGCTGGAGGAGGCAGTAATTGGTGACTGGGCCTGTGCTGTATTGACAGAGAGAAAACCAGAACCTTTTTTTTTAAAGAAGAACCTCCAGTGGCTGTTGGAAGTGCTGTGGCCTCCATCACCTTTTGTTGCCTCATCTGCTCTTTTCTGAGATGCCTTTGACAATCTGTTTTGATATGTGTCACAGAGACTTCTTGCTTTCTAGTTGGTCTATAAGGATTAAAACAGCCCATTAATTTAAAAAGGCTAAGCTTTTCAAAGACCAGTTTCTATATTTTGATGGCAGAAGTTGTTGTAAAATCTTTTCTAAAGCACAGTCAGCTTTGCTGCTCGAGAGGGTCAGTCCTCACTGGAGCTTGGGATGTAGTGGTTTGTTTTTTAGCTTTTATGTGGCTTACCTGCAGACATCTGGTCTGCTTCTCATCCATGCCATGGTTAAGCTAGTTTCCTACTTTCCAGCTGTATATTGAAAATAAATAAAAACCGGGGAACCTTGCAAATATACCTTTGATTAAATGGTTAAAATAATAAGGCTTGGGAGTGATTTGCATTCTCTCCTGCAGGTTTACATTGAGGACTCACTTGGGGAGCGGATCTGGGTGGACAGCCCTCACTGCAAGACCTTTGTGGATAACATCCAAACAGCTTTTAACACCAAGATGCCTCCTAAGAGCATGCTCTTGCATGGGGAAGTTGGACGTAGTGGAGGGGACCTTAGTGCTGGTAAGAAGATGTTCAGGAAGTGGAAACAAAGGGGTAGGAGAGGATGGAGTCTGAATTTATTGGCTGGTGAGAAGTTTGTTACTGGATGGTCACATATACCAGCCTTTGAGTTCCAGGTGTTGCTTTTCATCTTTGGGGTTCTTTTATCTCTCAGGGGTGTTTGAGGGAAGGCAGTGAAAGAGGCTTTGAGAACATGCCTGCATGTGATACAGTGTGAGGAGGCAACTAGTGCCTCCTTCAGTGTTGCTGAAGGGGATCCTTGAGAGAAGCTGAATGAGTGATCCCTAGAAAGAAGAGTTGTCCTATGACACGTGCTGGTCTATCCTAGGGAGTAGCCCACACCCTTCCATGACGGAGGAGGAGGACAGCCAGAGTGAGCTGCTGATTGCAGAGGAAAAAATGAGCCCCGAGCAGGAGGGCCAGCTCATGCCCAGGTACCGAGTCTCTTATTCCTCTTCTCCTGGCAGATCTGTCTGTGCTCACCCACTCTTGCAGGGGAGCATCCCTCTCTGTGCTTGCTAGAGGGTGGTGAGCATCGGGTACAGTTGGTTCCAGGAAAAAATAGTAGATTTTGTTGTTTGCTTGTTTGTTTGCAACACATACCATGAGCTAGAAAGGGTGCTGCTCTCTGGACACAGTAGAATGTGACCAAGCTGGCTTGTGTGGAAGTGAATAAAGTGTAGTTTGTGTGGCCCAGGTATGAAGACCTTGCAGAGAGTGTGGAGGAATATGTCCTGGACATGCTGCGAGACCAACTGAACCGGCGCCAGCCGATGGACAACGTCTCCAGGAACCTGCTGCGGCTGCTGACAGCCACCTGTGGCTACAAGGAGGTGCGGCAGATGGCTGTGCAGAGGCTGGAGATGTGGCTGCAGAACCCAAAGGTAAGGACAGAAGCTGTTGAAGCACAACTCTTCTGGACCTGGCGTGGAATCCAGCCAGGAGGGCCACATACTGTGTGGCAGTTACATTTCTGATCTGTGATGGCAGGTGGCTCTAGCCTTTCTGTTGCTCCTCTGCAGTTGACCAAGCCAGCTCAGGACTTGCTGATGTCAGTCTGTATGAACTGCAACACCCACAGCTCTGAGGACATGGAAGTTATCTCTAACCTGATCAAAATTCGTCTCAAGCCGAAAGTTCTCCTCAACCACTACATGCTGTGTGTCAGGTAGGTGAGTGGCTGGGTCTGTGACGGAAAGAGAAGGCACTCTGGGAGATGTGCCCAGGGCCTCAGTGGTCTCAGTGTCTCAGCACAGTGGTTTTAATACCAGGTTGGACCATGGGGTGTTCTGTGTAATATTTACATGACTTTCATTGACTTTAGTAATCCTTTGACATAGCTGTGGATGTCTGCTGCTCTTTCCTCTTCACCTTTGTGTGTTATATGTGTGTTCTTCAAACAGAAATCAAAACAGTGGGTCTAGCTGCAACCAAACCAACTCTGCCTCTGGTCTTCCCTTGCAGAGAACTGCTGAATGCACACAGGGATAACCTGGGCACCACAATTAAGTTTGTGATTTTCAACGAACTATCAAATGCAAGAAATCCCAACAACATGCAGATCCTGTACACTGTGCTTCAGCATAGCTCTGAGCAGGCTCCAAAGGTAGGAGCAGTGTCCTGTGTGACTGAGGGTGATCCCAGCCCTCTGCCTGAAGGATTGAGCTGGCTGGATGCTTGTTCTGTCAGGAATAAACATGCACAGGCATTTTCTAGCTTCCACGTTCTGGGAGCTAGAACTAGGTTCTAGTTCTTGTGGTCATGAAGTTTCATGAGAAACCACACCACCTGCCTTGTTCCCTTGTGCCTTTTCATTTTGTGGATGCCAATACATTTCAAGGCACTGAAAGTTTTCTCTCTCTATGGCCTCAGTACCTAGCAATGGTGTTCCAGGATCTTCTGACTACCAAGGATGACTACTTGCGGGCTTCTCGGGCTCTGTTACGAGAGATCATCAAACAGACAAAGCATGAGATCAACTTCCAGGCCTTCTGCCTGGGCCTCATGCAGGAACGGAAGGAAGCCCAGTATGCAGAAATGGAATTCAAGGTACCACTTTGCTTGACCCCTGTGTTGCTGGTTGTACCAGTGCTGTTCTGGGCTCTTCTAGATCTCTTTTTCTGGCTATTCTTTCTTTTGCTCTTTATCTGAGTCAGTCAGTATGTGTGTGTCTCACCTAATAGCAGGGCTTTCATATTCCATTTGCAAACATCCATGATTGTAAATTTTGACAAAAGACTTTTCCAGAAGGCACCTTTGGCTATTGCTGACTCAACTCACCACTTTTTTTCTTCTAAGGAGCGGTTTGTCATCCACATAACTGATTTGCTAGCTGTCTCCATGATGCTTGGTATCACAGCCCAGGTGAAGGAGGCTGGAATTGCTTGGGACAAAGGAGAGAAAAAGAGTAAGCAGAACAACCTGGGTTCCCTCCAAAGATGGGCAGCTTGGCAGATATCTCCCCCTGAAGCTGGAGGAACATTGCAGCTAGGGTTAATGCTGAATAGAGGCCTGGGGATGCTTCCTGTCATCCTGAGACTGACAGAACTGGGAGATGTGGCATTTGCATGGATGGGTGCTTCTGGTATCAGTGGAGGCAGTGGCTGCAGCCTGAGGAAAGGGAACTGTGTCTAGGGGGGCAGCTGTAGGGATTACCAAGTTCCTCATGCTGAGCAGACAGGCCTTTGGGATGGCACTGAAGTGACTGCCCAGATGTCATCTTCTCACAGTTGATTTGTCTGTGCTGCATCTCAGGGTGGTGTTGCAGTGCATGTCACTGTGAAGCACATGTGTTGTCAGGGCTGGTGGCTGATTTACCTCTCCCTGGTTTACTGTTGACACTTCAGAGTCCTAGTCACTGTTTGCTCTTGAAGCAGCCACCTTCTCCTGCTTGGGTGTGTAAGGGTTCTGATAGGTGTGTAGTTTGTAACCTGACTGTTTTACAGACCTGGAAGTGCTGCGCTCTTTCCAGAACCAAATCGCCGCTATCCAGCGGGATGCTGTCTGGTGGCTTCACACGGTGGTTCCATCTATCAGCAAGCTGGCTCCCAAGGACTATGTGCACTGGTAAGAGAGTCAGCCTCGTGACTGGCTGTGCATAACCAGTTCCTTTCCCAACAGTGTATCACATTATGAAAACCATGCATGTGCCAGGGTTTGGTTAGATTTCTTTCCCCTTACCAGACAGGGAGCAGACCCAGTGTTTTAGCAGGGTTCAGGCTGGGGCTGTTTTCCTCTCAGGGATTCCTGCAGATACATCCTTTTTACAGAAATAAATTATAATGGAAAATATTTATTGTTTGTATTATCTGGGTCAACCAATAGTGAATTTCCAGTTACCTGACCAAGTGTGATCCCTGTGGACCCCTTGTTCCTTTTTGTCTGACATGCTTTTTCAGGCTGTAGGGTTGGTGGGTCTGTAGATAGTTCTGTCTCCTCTGCCTTCTTCTGGTTGTATCCTGAGGTCTGGTCCAAGGCATTACTGAGGCAGCTCAAGCCAGAATTAGTGTATGAGATGTGTTCACTGGAAGTGTAAGTGTGTCCCCATACTGTGTATCCCTCTGTGTTGTGATTTAAACCAGCTATATCTGAGAGGGCTCCTTCATGTGGGGGATGGGAAGAATTAGCAGGAGTTTGGTGAGACTGTTGAATGTGTTGTTGAGCCTCACACAGGTGGTGTTTACTTACTGTCTGCTTCATCTCCACAGCCTCCACAAGGTGCTCTTCACAGAACAGCCAGAAACCTACTACAAATGGGACAACTGGCCCCCTGAGAGCGACCGCAAGTGAGTGTGTGCCCCACCTGTAGCTGGGTACAGGAGCTGGAGAAAGAGGAATTGGTGTTCTCTGGTGTTCCTTACATAGCTCTGTGTTGGAAGGGCTTGGAACTGTGCTTAGATTTTCTTCCTCTGCTACATTGCCTTAAAACTGAGTGATGTTGCTCCATTCTCTATCTGTTCCTCTTCCTCCTTCATTCCTGTTCCCTGTGCCAAGCTGTTCAGATCTTGATGCTGTAACTGGGAGAAGAGCAGCCCTGCAGTGTGTGGTTTGTACTGGGGAGCTCAGGCTCAAGCAGGCCAAAGTGCAGAGGTACAGGGTGACAAGCAATATTCCATGTAACAATTTGTGGCAGGTAGTTGCACTTGGAGGTGGAGACCAGGGAAGGGGTTGTAAACTAAGCTGTGATTTATCTTCTGCTTGGATGAGCTCTGGCATTTGCGAAGGTTTTCAGGAACCTTCATTCTGCTGTCCAAAGAAGTATGACTGATGTCTCATGTCTTGTGCAGCTTCTTCCTTCGCCTCTGCTCTGAGGTGCCCATCCTTGAGGACACCCTGATGCGGATCCTGGTGATCGGTTTGTCGCGGGACCTTCCTCTGGGCCCTGCAGATGCCATGGAGCTCGCTGACCACTTGGTGAAGCGGGCGGCGGCCGTGCAGGCGGATGGTAAGACTGCGCAAAGCTCCAGCCAGCGAGTGGTTCCTTCTGCCTACACGTCCTCTTATGGCCACCCAGGGCTGAGGCAGCTCCTACCACACACCAAAGAGCCTTTGCATCATCTGAGGCATGTTTTAGTCCTGGTGGTTAAGCCTTTGGTTCAAAGCCAGACATGTATTGCTGTTGCTTTCTCACTAGAGGAGCTTCTTATTTTCTCCTACTGTTTGTTTCTGTTACGCATTTTCTGTCGTGGAGTGTTGGGGAAATTACTGGTTGTGTTGAGGATGAAGGACTGTGAATAAGCACTCAAAGTTTTGAGATAGCATTTTTAAACTCAGTTCAGTCCTTTATGCATACTATGAAAATAACAGAAATTTTTAGGCCATGCAAAAATGAAAGGATTGGAAGCTAAAGTAAACTAACCCATGTATTTTACACCCCTCCCAATTCCATTACTCAAACACTGCTACAGAATAGCAGTTACAAAAGCAGCCTTAACTCTTACCCTTTTATGAATTCATTCAGCATTTGTCCAAATTCCTGGGTCCTTAGAGAGTATGTCAATCCAAGTTGAGCTGTGTGTTTGTGTCAGAGTTGAGGGGTTGTCCCTTAGATTGGAAAGCATCTTATGTGCTCTTAGCACTGACTGGTTAATAGCAGAGTCCAGACATGGCCAGTGCAAGCAGCAGGAACTAAGCTTTGCAGTTGAATATCCTGGGAAAATGTGTCCAGCCTCTCAGAGCAGCATTTTAAATGCTGCACCATTTCAAATACTGGAAGACTCAGAGTTAAGTTAGAGCAAGTCTGCAAAATTGCAACAAAGTTAAAATGCATTTTTGGTTCCTCTGAGCCCCAGAAGTTCTGAGCAGATTCATTGCTTACTTGAAGGAGTGTGAGTTCTGAAAAAGATTACAGGTATCATATTGGATGCATTCAGGGGGACAAAAAACCCAAACCAAGCTGCCCTTAAGAATTTAAACCAAATTGCAGCTGAAAAGCTCAATACCCTTATATATTGACTTGAAGGGTTTTTTTAAGTGTTGCTGCTTTTTAAGTGGTCCTGGATTTTGTTCCTGTAATATCATGAGCAGTAGCCAACAATAACATAGTTGCTTGAAGTAAAATTTTTGTTATACTGTGATGCTTTTCTGAAAGGACTTCCAGCCACATAAGACAGGTCAATAATGTGCTTAGTCTTTTCTTCTCCTCCTCCAGATGTTGAGGTCCTGAGGGTAGAAAGAATCCAGCTGATCGATGCGGTGTTGAATCTGTGCACTTATCACCATCCAGAGAACATCCAGCTGCCCCCAGGGTAAGGCTCAGCACACAGACCATCTTGTGGTCTGGCTCATTTTCAGCTTGTCACTAACAATCTTAGCTCACAGATTTTAAGATGCTTTTCCTTATTACAATTTGTAATTAAAAAAAAACCCATGGGGAAACATTTTCAATGTTGTGTTCAGGTGGAAATTTCTCCAGGGCAATTAAGCCCTGAGTCATGGAATGGACTTTCTTCTGCAAGCACTCTGACCTTTCTGCTCTAGAAACTTTCACCTGAACCCTGCTGTCCTTCCTGAGAGAGGCTTTGTTTTTTTTCTTTTTTTGGAAACCACTGAACTGGTGTGGCTGAATCTAAACAGTGCATGGTTAAGGAGAACAGTCTTAATATGGCTTTAAGTGACCAGACCCAACCATTTGTATCTGTTGATGGCTTTTGCAGGTACCAGCCTCCAAATCTAGCTATTTCTACCCTCTACTGGAAAGCCTGGCCTCTCCTGCTTGTAGTGGCTGCATTCAATCCTGAAAACATTGGTGAGTGTGGGCATCTTACAGGATACTAGTTCTGCTGCAAAACATGGCCAGGGTGCTGTCTGCTGAAGTTGGTTGCCTGTGTTCAAGGTGTGTGCTGGTGAGGTAACTGCAGTTAACTAACTGCATATTACTGTGTGTGCAAAAATGCAGTGTGGGTTTGGATAAGCATGTGTCTGTGCTTTTAAGGGTGGTGAGCTGTTCCAAAGGGAGCTGGTGTGTCTCCCTACCTTGGAGTGTGTTAGAATATATATGTAAAGACCCTCACTTTTTTTTCCTGTATCCCTGATTATTCTTCTCTGCTGCAGGTCTGGCTGCATGGGAGGAGTACCCCTCTCTAAAGATGCTCATGGAAATGGTCATGACCAAGTTAGTATGCTTAAATCCCTACAGAATTGAATAGGCCACCAAAAACACATTTCTGAATGCAGCTTGTGCCAGCTGGCTCCTTCCTTTCCAGTGGGACTGGTGTAAAATAAGCTGGCTGACAGCAACAGCTTCAGTTAGAGTGGTAAAGTTGCCTTCCCCCAGTAGAAGTATTATAAGCAAGAGAATGAAGCTGAGAAAAATGGAGGGATGGCTGTGGTGTGTCTTGCTGAAAAGGACTCTGTCTCCCTGGCCATGTTGAGAAGCTGCATTGTTTTTCTCTATGTTGTCTGATGGAGCTGATGTCCTGAGGACTGTCTGACTGTGGTTTGTGAGTTTTGAACAGGCCAAGGTAACCATTTTCTTTTTACATTTATTTTCTCAGCAATTATTCCTATCCTCAATGTACCCTGACGGATGAGGAGACACGCACAGAGATGATTAATCGTGAACTTCAAATCTCCCAGAGAGAAAAACAGGAGATTCTTGCATTTGAGGGTCATCTGGCTGCTGCATCCACAAAACAGACAATTACAGAGAGCAGCAGCCTCTTGCTGTCCCAGCTTACGAGTCTGGACCCTCAGTAAGTAGCCTTCTGCAGTCTGGTGCCATCAGGAAATCCCAGTTAATGCTAGTCAGGAAAGCCTATTGCTCATAGGGTGGTTGATGTGGCCAAGAAGTGCCCTGGGTTTGGTAGCCTGGATAATATGTGTCACATTTGGTCCTTGTCCTTCTGTTGCCACCTGCATGTAGCCCCCATGTGCTACTGAACTGAGTGACCCCCCACAGAGTGAAAGCAAGACTGCCTGTGGATAACTTCTTGTTCCTCTGGCAGGGGCCCCCCACGCAGACCTCCACCCCATGTCCTGGAGCAGGTAAAAAGCCTGAATCAGTCTCTTCGCTTGGGCCACCTCCTGTGTCGCAGTCGTCATCCCGACTTTCTTCTCAACATCATTCAAAGACAGGTGGGCTCCATTGTTCACTTGGTTGTGTTGGGATCTGATCTCTTGTCTCTGAAATTGAGCAGAGTGAGGGGCAAAAGGAAGCTAAAGAGGAGTCAGGGAAGGTGGTTTACTGCTCAGGAATTAAACGGTCAGTGTGTTGCATCTTTGTTCTGCTGACCTTGCATTGTCACTCTTCTGCTTCCTAGGCCTCATCACAGTCAATGCCTTGGCTGGCAGATCTGGTTCAGTCCAGTGAGGGCTCCTTGGATGTCCTACCTGTGCAGTGCCTTTGTGAGTTCCTGCTTCATGATGCTGCTGATGAATCCACTTCAGGTGAAGAAGAGGAGGAGGGTGAGAGTAAGGAGCAGCGTGCCAAGAAACGCCAAGTGAGTAGTCTTCTGGGGATCGGTTCTGTTACCTACTTCCTGTGTGTCCTGGATTTGATTTCACTGGAAAGGCCAACTGCTTCCTCTACAGAGACAACAGAAACAAAGACAGTTGCTTGGACGATTGCAAGACCTGCTGTTGGGTCCCAAAGCAGATGAACAGACAACCTGTGAGGTGCTTGACTATTTCCTACGACGCCTGAGTTCCTCCCAAGTGGCCTCACGGGTCTTGGCCATGAAGGTGAGAAAAAAATCCTGACTAGGGTTTGTCATAAGCTGAGGGCAGAGTCCCAGATTCTCATGAATTCAGAGCCAGTACAGTGGAATTGTTTCACATCCTTCTTCAGTAACTTGTCTCCTTCTCCATCAAATACACTTCTACTCCCTGCAGCTCAGAAGCCTTCTTGGTTCAACAGCCAAACAGTATTTTTCTTAAGATAGCAAAATCCAGCTCTTGTTTCCTGTGAAGTTCAGGTGTAGACTCAGCAGGTCGTGTGCTACATGGAGCATTTGGCAGCAGCCTTTTCTGTGGGGAATGTAAATGAGTGAGTGCCTGGTGCTCTAGAGCATAGTCAAGGCAAGCAGGATTGCAGAGAGCTCAAAAAGATTTTGCTTAGAGAAGACTGAAACTTCATGCAGGGTAGCTGTCAAGGAAGCACATTATATGAGATATGAAACCTGTTGTGTGCTGCTTTTGGATGTTCTGTGATGTTTGAAGCTTGTTTCTATGATATTCCCTAGTATGAAACTAGTCCAGCTGCGGCTTCAAAAGCAACAGCTGCATCCATGTCACTTCTGCAGGGCCTGTCCTTGGTGCTGTCAGAAGGGGGACTGCGTGATGGAGAGGAGAAAGATCACCCCATGGAAGAAGACTCTGGTGATTCTGAGCTGCTGCAGGGATGTCAGTGGCTGCTGAGAGACCTCCCCAGGCTGCCACTGTTTGACAGTGTGAGAGCAACAACAGCCCTGGCCTTGCAGCAGGTGGGTGTTGGTGGCTGGAAGGGGTGAGGGATTAGCTTATTCTTTGTCCTACTCATGCTAAAACAAAGCTGAGCAAACTGTGTGTGGGTGCAGTATTGATGTGTTGATATGCTTGCAAAAGAATTTTTCTTATGCTGGTGCTTCAATAAATCGTCATTTTTAATGAGAGAAATTCTCATTCTAGGCCATCCACATGGAGACAGATCCCCAGACCATCAGTGCTTACCTGGTGTACCTCTCCCAGCACGCCCCAGTGGAGGAGCAGGGACAGCACAATGACCTGGCTCTGGTGAGAGGCCAGGTTGCCAGGGCAGAGGGACCAAGATGAAGGACAGCTGGCATGTCTCAGGACAGTGGTGGTTTCCACGCTGTGATGTTTCTACTTTTGACTGGTGGTGTTAACTGGGATGATGATGGAAACTGGAGAGTGTGATGCAATGAAGCAGGGGGAACTGGCTGTGTTGTTCAGTGAAGACCTTATGGATTTTTTTCTCTTGCAGGATGTGGCCCGACTCATAGTGGAACGCTCTACCATCATGTCTCACCTCTTCTCCAAGCTCTCCTACTGTGCTGAGTCAGATGCTGTGCTCGTGGCTCTCCTTTCCATCTTTTCCCGCTACATCAAACGCATGCGCCAGAGCAAGGAGGGCGAGGAGGTGTACAGCTGGGTGAGTGCCTCTCTGCCTGCCTTAAGCAGGTAGAAGAAACTGGACAACCTGACAAGAGGGAAGCCTGTTGTGGGTTACTGAGTATGTAGAAACAACATCTGGTTCAAGAATTACCTGTTTGGAGTTTGGCAAATACCAGAGCAAATTGTGCGGGTACATAAAAAGCTTTTATAACTTTTTCTTAAGCATCTTTTATGACCACTTTTGGAAATACTGAGCTAGTTGGAACTTTGATCTGACCAAATTTGTCCATTCTCATGTTCTCTTTTCATCTGCATCTTGCAGGTCTCATTCGCCTTTCTCGCCTCACTTTTGTTCATCCTGTTTTTTTCTCCCTTTTTCTAGTCAGAGTCCCAGGATCAGGTGTTCCTTCGTTGGACTAGTGGGGAAACAGCCACCATGCACATCCTTGTTGTTCATGCCATGGTTATTCTCCTGACACTAGGACCACCTCAAGGTTAGTAAAGTATGCTATGAAGTATTCAAAGGGTCATGGACAATACAGAGGACTTTTACTTTTCCATCTTTTAACAGGTTAGGCTGCTGTTAATCCTTCTACTCAGACTCGTTCCTTGCAGTATTTGTGTGTAAGATCTATCAGAATAAAGGTGCAGAGGGTGAAGGATTTTGCAAGCTGATTTTTTTGCCTTCTGCAGACAGCAGGAAATACTAAAATGAGTGTGTTTCCTCCCTGCTAAACAAGGGCTGGGAGACTTCTTGTTGTGTGAGAACTGGGGACTCAGATATGTTGCTCACATTTCCACTTGATGGTGTTTATTCCCAAGTTGTTTCTGACTTCTGAGCATGAAAGTGTTCTTGTGCATTTACTTGTAGAGAGAAGGGTTAGGGTGTTCTAGGTGCTTATGAACATGGACGATAACTTTGTATTCACTCTTTAGCAGGGGATGGTGATTTTTATACCCTGCTGGATATCTGGTTCCCAGAGAAAAAGCCCCTTCCTACTGCTTTTCTGGTTGACACCTCCGAGGAGGCTCTGCTGCTCCCCGACTGGCTAAAGCTGCGCATGATCCGCTCTGAGGTCCCACGTCTTGTGGATGCAGGTGAGCCTCTGGGATGTTTGTCGGGGTTTCAGACCTTCCTTCTGAAAGGAAATGGAGAGGCTTCCCTGGTCAAGTTCTCTGGGCCCAGCCCTCCTACTTGGATGCCTTTGGGTGGGGCCATCAGTCACTGAAGATGCTGCAGCTGAGCAGCAAGCTTGGATACAGAAAGCAACAAACCTCTGGGTTTTGTAGTAATCAGAGTCTAAATATACAACAGATTCTTTGCTGCGTCCCTTAGGGATGTCAGCATATCAGCTGGTTCTGAGCAGGGACTGTTGTAAGATGTCCCTACTCAGCCACTAGATGTAGTTCATGTACCAAGGGTTTGAGAACAGATACAACCTCATGTCCCGTCCTTGATCCCATCTTTGTTAAAAGAATTCAGATTGAATTAAGCTACACTGTCACCAGAACAAGCACAGCACTGCTTCCAGAGGACACGGTGTGCTTGCAATGTGGAGAGCAGTGTCTGAATGACGTGAGCTAGAGCTGTAGTTCTTTTGTCCTTACACAGCTCCTCAGTGCTCTTTTTTCTTGATACTCAGAGCTTTCATCCCTTTTTTACTAATTAAATGACAGTTTTCTATAGCCAGTGATTGAATTATTCAATAATTCCTGCCTGCAGCCATCGGCAGATAGGGTGGAAGTTATTTTTTTAATACAAATTATTTGGTTCCTGAGGTTTTGATCAAATTAAGCAGAAGATCAAATTACCCAGTGAGTGAATTAACTGGAAGATGCAATAAGAAGGCAATGATTTGCAGTGCAAAGGAGCATGGTAGGCAGCTGTCAGATTTCTGGCTTTGGGCTCTCTGCACCCTGTCATTCACATGTCAGTGTTGGTTCATCCAAAAGCACAAAGATCAGGTAATAAAGATGACCCTCTCTGAGCCATTCAGAGGTCTGAGAATTCAGTGTTTGTGCATTTCAGCCTTACAGGACCTGGAGCCACAGCAGCTGCTTCTCTTTGTTCAGTCCTTTGGAATCCCAGTTTCCAGCATGAGCAAACTTCTGCAGTACCTGGACCAGGCAGTATCTCATGACCCACAGACACTGGAGCAGAACATCATGGACAAGAGTAAGAGCTTCATATGAGGCTGACTATGTATTTTACTTGAACAATTTTCATGAGTATCTCCTTTGATTTCCTTGGAAAAATCCAAACTAGTTCTGCAGACACTGCACAGGCTGCTTTGGCAGCCTGTTGTCACTGTAGACACCTCCCCAGAGCTTGTCTGGATGGTCCTTGGCTGGATTTTCTTAAGTAGAGAAGGATTTTCTGGATTGCATTGTAGAGTCTAAAATTTGGAGACTTAACTTGTAAAAGAAAAGGCCTAAAACAATCATGTTTTTGAATTCACTATGGGAGCTGTACAAACAGCATCCGATTCTGTTGTGCGTTACTAAACAGGTCAAGATGATGATGTGGTCATGTCTTCTCCTTTTTCAGACTATATGGCTCACCTTGTGGAGGTTCAACATGAGAGAGGAGCAACAGGAGGCCAGACTTTCCACTCCCTGCTCACTGCATCCTTACCGGCTCGCCGAGGTACTGCCTGGGATAGCCTAACTTTCAAATATCAGTCATCTTCCAAACTTCCTTCCTCCATTGTTGAGAGGGACAGAAAGAGCTGTCTTCAAAAGGGGTTATGTTGCAATATATCAGCCAATTCTTGCTCATGTTTTTTTGATCCTGGTGAAGGGAGAAATTCCAGTATTCTTGGAGTGTACTTCAATTCTGAGTGATACGGAAAAATACATTTTGTTTGGCTGGGAGAAAGGCTGAGAGGAAAGCTACTGAATTCCTTGGTAGTTAGAGACTACAGCTGAAGGTGATTCTGTGTTGAGAATCTAGATGCTAGTGACCATAACGTTTTTCTTTTTTTCTATTCCTCTTGCAGACAGTGCTGAGACTGCAAGGTCAAAATCTAGTCCTGAGAGCTCTCAAGGCCAGAGCCGAATCCGGGCCTTAAGCCAAGTCCGAGTTCTGGGCCCAGACGATGATCTAGCAGGCATCTTTCTGCAGGTACTGGTATAATTTCTAGCTGATCAGCTACTTCCTTGCAGAAGTTTTACAAAACCCATTTCTCCTATACTTGTATCTTCCAACCCCTTTCTCCTGTGGTGTTTGCAGGCAGCGAGATGGTGCTGCTTGGAATTGATACTGGAAGGATTTGTTTTTCTTGTAGTTTGAACATGATGTGGCTTTTGATCATGCCTCATACTGTCAGTGCCTACTAGCATGTTACTGTTTCTGCATCTTGTTTGTTCTGTGTATAGTGCCTTTCCTCTCAGCAGTGGATGGAGGATTTGTGAAATGCTCGCAGGGCCTTGGTGGCAAAGCTGTGTGTAAACAGCGTTTGTGTTCTGGCTTGTGTCTGCTCACAGAGCCTCCCTCTCTCCACTGACTCCAGAAGGGGGAATTAACTGGCCAAATTGGTTGCCTGTATTTGAGTAGTATGGTGATTCCCCCCTAGTCTTAGTGTTGGTATCCACGTTGAGGTTGCATCTGTGCCTGTTCTTGTACCAGGCGCTAAAACACAGAGAAAGCTCTCGGAAGGTTCCAGTCAGCCCGCAGTCAGGGTGATCACCCGAGGTAAAGCAGTGCTCAGTCTCAGGGTGTTTATGGTGTAGCAAGTCCTTCCACACGCTCTCATAAACATGCTTCCTTCTGTATCCTGCCAGCTTTTCCCACTGACCCCAGACCCGCGATGGCAGAACTCCAACCTGCGCCCGCTGGCCCTGGCGCTGCAGCAGGCCCTGGGGCAGGAGCTGGCGCGCATCCGGCAGGGGAGCGCACAGGTGCCCGGGCTCACGGCACGGCTGCTGCAGGCAGTGGCTGCCCTGCTCAACTCGCCCCACAGTGGGGCCTTGGTGATGGCAATGCATCGGAACCACTTCATCTCCTGCCCGCTGATGCGCCAGCTCCACCAGTATCAGGTGAGCCCTCCAAGGGATAGTGTTTAACAGAGGGGTGAGGAGGTAGTGAAGCCTGCGGTGCACCTGCTTTGCTGCGTGTGGGCCCTCTACCTGTGTCATGCTGGAAATGAAACGTGGGAGCCTGACACAAGAGGGATTCCAGCTACCTGGACATAGGCATCTGGATGCAGGTTGGCCACATTAGCCAAGCACTGGGAACTGGGGCATCTGTACAGTGTACTATGCCTAGTCTGCATTGGCAGCTATGGGTCTCTGTTGGTTTGAGGTTCTCCAGTCTGTGCTGTTTTGTAGCATGAACATGTCTTGCAAGCCAGGTCATTTGCAGACAACTTGAGAGCTGAAGTCTGTAATTCCTTAAATCTTCAGAGTAGGCTGCAGGTTATTCAATGAAATATTTCATTCCTTTCATCATGATGAAAGCAAGCATGAAGTTCCTCCTAGTTGTGCTGGGAGAAGTATTGTGTGTGTGACAGAGTCTTCTGCCTTGTACACTAAAAGCTTCTGCCTTGATTTGAGTGAGCTACTATCCAACAGAGTAGGTGTGTTTTATGTGTTCCTGGCAGCACGTGCCACTGTCTGCACCTTTCTTGCTATCTTTGTTGTATGCTTGAAATGTGTATAAGCAAGTCTTTTGCTGTTCTCCCCAGCGCTGCACACCACAGGACACTGCCTTCTCCTCGCTCTTCTTCAAAGTCCTCATGCAGATGCTGCAGTGGCTGGAGAACCCTGCAGTGGAAGATGGTCCTCTGCGTGCTCAGCTGAAGGCCTTTGCTGTGCAGTACTCCTCAAAGCACAGGATCAACGATGGTAGTGGCATTGTGCATCTTATGGGACTCGGAGTGGGACAAGAAAGGGACAGAAACAAAACAGGACCTAGACCAGAAAGTGGGGTGGGCTGCCTTTTAGGCAGGTGTTCTTAGGAGTAAAGAGAGGGTTTGTGCTGTACTATATAAACTCCATGAGGATTCAGATAAGTGATTTGGCACTGGGGGCTTTGCAGTAGATACATGGTAGCATCTCAACAAACAGCAGATCTTCCAGAGAAAAAGTCCAATTGCTCAGTCCAGGAGTTCTGTGCTAGTTGTAAACCTGGAAGATGAGCATGGAAGAATGCTCTGGAGCAAGGTCACATCATGACTTGTAGAGTCATCTGCCACATGTTGGGAGGTAGAGTCTATAACTGAGAGCTTGGGCATGGAAATGGGTTTGTGGTTTTAGGTTTTTTTCTTAACCACATGTCCCTGGAACATGCAGAAGAGCTGTCAGAGGTTTTGGTGGGAGTAAAATGGCTGTTCAGTGTAGTATGTTTGAGTAGTTGTGCCTTGGATCCACATGGAGCTTCTGTGGAAGAGAAGCCTGATGTGGAGGCTGGCTTGGCCCTGGGATGCCAATGCTGTGATTTCTTTGCAGTTCGAGGTGGTTTCCTGCACCTCACAGAAGCTCTGACTTTCCATCATGACCCTGACTTGATCAGCTCCACAGTCCGTGCCATCATTGCAACCCTGAAGTCAGGAGAGAAGTGTAACGCGGAGCCAGAGCTCATCAGCAAAGGTAGGGCTGTCCTTCTGCTCTCCTTCCCTGGTGCAGCAGCAGGTTTGAACTTCCAGCCCAGCAAAGGGGTGCCTAGTGTGCAGGCTGTGGGAAGCTGCCTTCTACCTGGACCAGATAATGTGATCTAAATTTGTTCTTATCTTGTACCAGCTCCTTCCCCTGCACTTGTATGTGGATTATTAAACTGAGGTGTGGAACTGGGATTAAGTCTCTCAGCAAACTGTTGGTTGCCACTAACAATGAGAAATGGAAGCTGACTATCCCAGATAAAAACAGCTTCTCTCTTCCCTACCAAGTCAGGCTTTCAGGAATGCTGGACTGATTCCTTTCATGATATCCTTGCAAGCTTCCATAGCTTCCACTACATCATGAAATTAATGAGTGGCCTCTTTCTCCTGCTAGTCCTTCAAGGTCTGATTGAAACTCACTCTCCATACTTGGAGGAACTCCTGACTGTCCTCTTCTCAGCTACTGTTGAGACCACTACCAGGTTTCCTGCCATGAATCCCATTGCTGTGGTGAGCTCCTTGTTGCTCCAGGACAAAGAAGAAACACCAGTGAAGAAGGAGCCGGACAGTTGCAGGTGAGCCTGGGCAATAACAGGAACTCACTGGTAGGTCTGGGTTTGTGGTGCCACCACTGATACTGGCTTTGTTTTCTCCTCAGTACTGAAGCTGCTTGGCTAGGGCCCTCCTCTGGCCTTCTTAATGACTGGCTGGAGATGCTGGATCCAGAGGTGATCAGCAGCTGCCCTGATCTCCAGCAGAAGCTACTGTTCTCCTGGAACAAAGTAAGAGTTGTTGGGTAAAGAGACTACTGTGCTAAAACAACTTTCTGGGTTACTGACCTGCACCTGAAAACAGGGCAATTTTGTGTTTGGCTGCATGTTCTTCCAGTTCCAAAGCAGCACACAGGCTGACTAGGAGAAGGATTCTGGTGCATCCTTCTCAGTGCAAGGCTTATGTTTCACCTTATCTTTGCATCTCTCCAGCTGAGCTCTTTTCAGGACTGCAGAGTGCACTGCAGACACAACATAGTTCCATAACAGCCCAGCCAGCTGTATTGTCACTGGTATTTTTGCAGACAGAGAAGCAGCTATGCCAGAGCTAACACTAAAACTGAATTTCTCAGCTGATGCCACCTTCTGTTAGAAAGTACTGCAGATTGTAAATCCAGGTGTTGTCTTTGCTGTCTGCCTGGAATGTCAGCCTTCTGTAACAGACACCTTATATCCTGCCTTGCAGCAAGGACCTGTTTATACATCTCTTCCTTGTTTGGTCCTTCCAGGCAGGTTCTCAGGTGCCCTCCTTCCGCCCGTATCTCTTGGCTCTTCTCACTCACCAGTCCAGCTGGACCACACTGCACCAGTGCATCAGGCTGCTGCTGTGCAGAAACAGGGAGCAAAGGTGAGTCTTGTTTTTTGGGCCTAGCAAGGGGTGTTGAGTTGGGAGACTTGTTGTGTCTGAGAGAGAACAAACAGAAGCTGAGAACAAGAGCTGCCATGTTCCATGAGGCATCTGCCAGGAGATGTAACCCAGCCAAAAGCAGGCTTTGTGAGAAGGATGCTGATTTCAGTCATGCTGATTTGTGTACCTTGATATAAATACTACCTGCTGTTTGATGGAAGCAGCACATAAAGATTTGGCTGTGCTCTAAACAGGAAGTGCTAATCACTGGGTAATCCATCTAGCATTGCCCTTGTTGATAATCTTTATGAACATGGGGTTTGAAAGATGGCTTGGATAGTGAACTGACGGATGTTCCTGGGCAGCCTCTGCTGGATCTTTTGGTTGTGCTAAACTCCATTACCAGTCTTTCTCCAACCCCTTCCTGGCACCAGGCTCCCAGTTTCAAAGAGCAGCCCTAGTTCTCAGCTTCTGTACATTGCTCTCACCTTCTGTACATTGCTTTCAGGTACTGAGGTGCCACTGCAGTACTATCTTGTTTAAACTTGTTTCACTTATAGACCAGGAAATGCTGACACCTAATCGTAGTAACTCAGGACATGACTAAGCTAGCAAGACTTCTAAAGCTATCAGTATTTCAGCTTGCTTATTATTTTGTTACTGATCTCTTGCTTACTAACAATTCCATTAATTTCTGCAATCCAGGATAGGATGTTCTGTACACAGGGACAGTAAGGTCAGGATTGTACCAACTGGGTTGATGACCAACTTCTGCCCTTATGGTGCAAGACTCTATGTAGCTGTCACACTCTTGCTGAATGCCATTTGTTCAGCTCCATACCCTGTGCAGCGTTTATTGCAACAAATATTTAGTCATAATCTGGGAAGAGAACCAAGCCCCTTCTTGGGACTTAATAGATCCTGTTCTTACATTTGCAGATGTTCCTTTCTTCACAGTTCTCATGATGTTTAGAGACACTGCTATGTGTTTTGTGCTGCCTGAGGGCTATGATGACTGATTGTAAATCTGTCGTCTTCTGTCTTCTGGCAGGTTTGACCCAACTGCATCCTTGGATTTCTTGTGGGCCTGTATCCACATTCCTCGGATCTGGCAGGGAAGGGACCAAAGAACTCCTCAGGTAGTGGCTCAGTTCTTCCAAGATACCTCTCTGGATGGAGTAAGAAGTGATGCTGTAACAATGCCTGATTATTTTTTTTTTCCACAGCCCAAGAGGTGGCTGGAGTGATACAGGTGCAGCCTGCCAAGTATGATGCTGGTACCTCAGCTGGTTACTTAGCTGCTCTGTTATATTACATATTACAGTGACAGTTTTGAGTCCAAAAAGCTGATATGAACACACATAAGTTTGCCCACTTGGCATTTGCTCTGCAGCTCCTGCAGCAGTTGCCACAATATCTGTTAAACATCTAAGCACAGGCTGCAGTGGTGAGCAAGCTAAAAACCCAGTGTGTGATAATTCCCATTTCACCTAGAAAAGGGGGTTGTATCTTTTCCACAGAAAGATTTCTTTGGTTTGGTGACTGAGTTATGGTTTCTGTCCCATTGCACATGCTGAGTTGAAGTAAATGAGTTCAGAAGTAGAAGAGGAATAAAGAGATTTCATTTGGGGCTGTAATGCATGCTTTCACAGCTCTACATATGGGGCAATTCTGAAGTCTAGTTCTAAGAGTTTTATTCCAGTTGGGTAAAGTGTGGCTATAGAAGGAACTAAAGATCTAGGAATTCAGCTGGGATTCATTTCCAGTGTTCTCTTGCATTATAGAAGCGCCGTGAGGAATTTGTGCTCCACCTGAAGGCATCAGAATTGATTAGCATGGTGGAGCTGATTTTGGCTGAAGCAGAAACCAGGCAGCAGAACACAGAGGAGGCCTCCTGCACACTCATCCAGTCTCGACTGCCTTTGTTGCTCAGTTGTTCTCATGGGGACCTTGAGAGCATCAAGAAAGTAACGGAGTATCTGACTGGCTGCATCCAGCAGTGGGGAAGCAGGTGAGGTTGAAAATGGGGAGCACTATCTACTCAAGTTGTAGTTACGAAGATTACTTTGAAAAGGTTAGTTCAAGGTATTTTTGCTTATAAGACTTCAGGACAAAAGGCTTGCTGTACTTTTCTCTTGTCTCTTTTTTTTAAGTCGATGGTTATTTAGAATTACCTGTTCCTAACATGGTATTGCTTGTCCACCTATTCCTTGAATCACTGCTTATAATGCTTCCTGCTTCTGACTGTTATGATTACTCTCAAAGCTCAATGGATTCTAGATTGTTTTCTAACAGCCGCGTTAGCACTGGGGGAAGAACAGGATGATGGTGCATTTGTGTCAGTGAAACGAGCTGATCTAATTCTAACCTTGCTTATGGGGGTGTTAGAAAAGATGCTGAATAATCTCAGCTGCCATTGCCTTGTACTGCGTCCCAGTACAGGCTATACCAGGGATCTGTGTATGGTAGGTGTGGAGAGAACAGGCTGAGTAGTTGTCCTTTTGACCACTTTCCTAAATGGGATGGGGATGACTGTGAGCACCACACACAGGAACTCTTCACTGGAGATGTAAGCAGAGCTTTCTTGGCCTGTGCCCCTTTGTAACTGCAACTGCAGTTCTCTAACTGCATATGGCCTAAAGATTGATCTCCTTAGGCTCTGGATGGATCCCTGTGGACTGTGAATAATTTGAGTAGTTCAAAAGAAGCAAAGATTGAATAAACTGATTGAGATCAGTGGTGGCTCTTTCACATGTTTGCCATATGCAGGAAGGCTGTTACTAATCTGATGGGTCTGGGATGTTTGCTAGTTGAACTAAGATAGTAACCAGTGGCTGACCTGTCCCTTTTTTCTTCAGCTCCGTGGGAAAATGCTGCCAGGACCTTCTGCTTCAGATATACCTGCAACTACCTGAGCTCCTTGTGCCTATGCCTGAGATGCTTCTTGCCAGTGAAGGAGCCAAAGACAGCAGCACTTGCAAGGTAAAATTAGAGGCACAGGGAAGCCCTTTCCAGTTGTGCACCTGGGGTAGATGCCACCTTGATGGCCCAGTCTAACAGGAGAGGATGGGCAAAACCTTCCTGTGTCACTTTGGCTCCTTTCTCAGGAGCAGAGAGTTTAGGTGTGGTTTATTTTGTAGTGTCCTTCTGTAAAATAGTATAAGCTGCATAAGCTTTCATGTGCCAAAGGCTTCTGTAAAGCACAAGTGTGCAGGCGTCTGATGGTGCTTTGATGTCTGTAGGGACTGTGGACTTCAGATCCCATGCCAGCTGGAACATTGCATCTGCTCACAGATTCTACTTGAAAATAATTTCTGTTAACCCCCTCTGTAGTTGGAAAGGAATTGGGAAACACTGCTGAAGAGCCAGGGGCTTGATTGCACCTTAAACTTCTGAACTGATTACTCATTGCTTTTCTTCTAGCTCGATGCCCTGGTTCACAGATTCATTAACCTCCTTGCAGACACCAGTGACTCCAAGTCATCAGAAAGCCGTGTGTGGGATGCCAATATGGCCTGCAGGAAGCTGGCTGTGGCTCATCCCATCCTGCTTCTTAGGTACCACTCTCTCCTTTCACCCTCTGTGTTTATTGAAAAGCATTCACCCTTGTTCTAGCGGGGGAACAAACTTGCAGCAATCCTGATGATTTTGACAGAATCCACATTTGAGGACAGAGGTCAAAAGAAAGGGCAGCCAAGTCCTATCTCTTAAAATGAGGCAGCACCTCTTGCTTCTGTGTCTGTCTGGAAATGGACCTCTTTGACACAAGAGCACAGAATATGGGTGGGAAATGGGGCTTGCTGATTCTGTGGATACAGGGATCAAATCCAGAACCCTAAGAGAGGACAGGGGATGCTTCCTTCCAGGAACTGAAGTGTAACAACCTATAACTGCTTCTAGGAAGAGGCTACATCTGGATTTTCCTCTGTTTGGCGTTTCAGGCACTTGCCGATGATCGCAGCACTGCTGCACGGCCGTGTTCACCTCAATTTCCAGGAGTTCAGGCAGCAGAATCACTTGACCTTCTTCATCCACGTCCTGGGGATCCTAGAGCTGCTCCAGCCGCAGGTCTTCCACAACGAGCACCAGGCGGCACTATGGGACTGTCTCCTGTCCTTCATCCGTCTGCTGCTGGTAGGAAAGTCCCTGCTCCCCGACCACTTGCGGGCTGCCAGCCACTAGAGGGAGAAGCTCATGTCATACAGGGCCAGTCCAGCTCTCCTGTTTGAAGGGAAAACCTTTATGTACTTAAGAACAAAAAAGTATATCGAGTCCCTTGAACAGCTTAAAGAGCAGGCAGGAGATCAAGAAGCTACTCCCTGGTCCCCAGAGGTGCAGGATGGGGCAGTGCATCACTTTTTTTTTTTTTTCTTAACTCTGCTCTTCTTGATCCTTTCTCAGAACTACAGGAAATCCTCACGGCACCTGGCTGCCTTCATCAGCAAGTTTGTCCAGTTTATCCACAAGTACATCACATGCAATGCCCAGGCTGCTGTCTCCTTCTTGCAGAAGCACTCAGATCCACTCCAGTAAGCTTCCTTACTCCATTTAGCTCACAGAGAGCTTACCCAGTCAGGCTGATATGAGCTAATTAAAGATAAAACAGAAAAATTCTGGTAAAATCGCTGTCAATATGGCACATTTTCAGCCTTAGCTTCCTTAAGTATTGAGGTGAGCAGCATATTCCTTTTTATAGGTGAGACCAAGGAAGTCAAAAGGTGATTTCAACTCTCTTAATGGCCTAAGTGTCCTGTTGAGACATTGTAGAGCCTTGCAGTCATTTCCAGAGAGTCAGCAGGAGGGTCTTTTCCCTGAGTGTTGGCTGCAGGGTCCGACCTGCAGATGTGGGGTAAAAATGCATTTGAGTTCCAGTTACAATGAAAGGAAAAACTTTGTTTCTGCTTCTGAGAAACTGTGTTTTAGTGTGCTCTTATATGTACTTGTCCTTATGCCCCTATTGCTATTGAAAGTAAACATGCCATCTCTTCCCCCAGTGACTTGTCATCTGACAACAGTGACCTAGCAATGTTGAAGTCCCTCCTGGCTGGGCTGAGTCTGCCAAGTAAAAGTGGCATCTTGGAGAGGGGCTCTGATGAAGAGAAGGATGGTGAGTCTTGAGTGCAGGGAAGAGTTATCCCAGCTGGTGAACCTGCAGTTTGTTTTGGAGCACAGATGCTTTTATGGCCTGTGCTCGTTCTTGTAAATGCCCAGCAGAAGGGTGTTTAGAGTGGAGAGGGGCACTTGTGTACTCAGCAATTTGGAACCAGTATCTGGGGTGGGTTAAAGTGTTTTCCTGTCAGTGGTACCACTACTGGAGCAGCACAACAGCTCTTAACAAGGGCAACTTTCATTGTTGTGGATCTTCCTCAGATGCATTTCAGGACTGACCTGTTAAGAGACTCTTAAGGGTACATCCACTTCTCCACTGTTTTTCTTCATAACTTGCATGGGAAAATTATTCAGTATTAAAACAGCTCAGAAAAGTTTCTTCTCTGGAAGGGGAGTACCAGAAGTTGCAGTGAGGCTACAGACAGTGTGAGCTAGGAATAATTTTATAGCATTGCTGGTTGGCTCATGCCTCACCACTATTTTGGTGGGGAATACTGGACTGTCTCCCTGTTAAAACTTCCCAGACTGTCAGGAGTGCCCTGCTCTCTCTCTCTTCCCAGATGAAGCAGCAGCTGGCTCTCTGCCCCTGGTCAGTGTGTCTCTCTTCACTCCTCTTACTCCAGCTGAGATGGCCCCATATATGAAGAGGCTCTCCAGAGGCCAAACGGTTGAGGGTAAGTGTGGACTTGCAGAGCTGTTTAAAGACACAGGACAAACGCAGACAGATGCCAACCCTTCTCTGTCAGCTACAGGCTAGTTTCCTGTTTCAGTCTTGTCTTTGGAAGTCTCCAGCAATGAGGATGTAGCACTGCATTTCACATTGAGCCAGGTCTGGAGTGCTGATAGGAATGCCATTTTTTTAATGTTATAAAAATATTGAAGTGATGAGAAGCAGGATTTTGTTATAAATCCCCAAATGGCCTTCATGGAAGAAATAATGTTAACCTGGCATATGGGAACAACATACTACTTTTCCAAGGTCTTCTGAAATCACAGGTGTCCAGCAGTTCAGACCTAAGTTGTGGTATTGGGGTGACAGTTTTCCTTCTGCACTAGAAATAGGGGGAAATAACCCTGCCTGGACACTTACTAGAAGAGGCTTTCTGTGAAGAAGTTTCCATTACAGAAGGTGTTCTAAAATTGAAACCTCACACTCCACTCCTTCACCTGCCTATAAATGATAGTGCTGGTGGCCTCTGGGCAGGGGGGAATGTGCTGATCTGGCACGTGACTGACCTGTTCTCTTCCTTTTTGAAGAATGCCTTTGTTACTCTAGTTCTGTGTGCAGGTGGGAAAACCTGACTGCTTGGGAGATAGAATTTGTAGGAAAAAAGAAAAAGATGCTTTGCTGGATCGGTAAATTTCAGTCACCCCTTTCAACCTCTGTCTTCCACTAGACATCTTGGAGGTGCTGACAGACATTGATGAAATGTCCAGACGGAGGCCAGAAATTCTCTCCTTTTTTGCTGTGAGTATTAGTGTCTCAAACTGTGACTGGAAGGAGGAGATTCTTTTCACCAGAGGCAGTGTTGAATAGCCAGCTCAAGTCCTCTCCTTCCTCTGCTTTTTGGGTGGTTGTTGCAGCATATTAGGATAAATTTATCTTCAGTTAGGTCTTCTGAGAGCAGACAGTATTTAGTTCCCTGCTGTCATCTCTCCATTGTATACTGGGTCTGCCATCATCCACTTTAACCTCTCTTAATGTCAGAGGAAGAGTTAACCCTCTGTCCTTTGCCCAGAATTGGAGTATGGGGAGAGCAGAACAGCTGTGTCAGACACTGGAGCCTAAGGAAAATTCAGCTGTCCCACGTGGAACAAGATTACAGAGGGCGTTTGAAAGTATTCGGAAACAGGATGATCTTTCTTACAGAGAAGGGATTTCCTTGTTCAGCCAATACCTGCTGGATGTGTGTTGGGCTGGATTGGTGCTAGAGGGGTAGTGATGCGTGTTTGAGGAGCCTGTGCTCCCTGGATGGCCCTGTGTTCCTAATTTGTGCATTTTATTCCAGACAAACCTCCAGAAGCTGATGAGCTCATCAGAGGAGTCCTGCCGAAACCTGGCCTTCAGCCTGGCTTTGCGCTCCATCCAGAACAACCCCAGGTGAGGACCACTGGAACTTAGGCTCTCTGAAGTCACTGGTGGGCACTGGCTGCTCATCTTGCACACCTGTTGATGGTGATCTGGACTGTACTGACGCTGTCCTGTTTTACTCCCAGCATTGCTGCAGACTTCCTTCCCACCTTCATGTACTGCCTCGGCAGCCGAGACTTTGAGGTGGTGCAGACAGCACTGAGGAACCTGCCAGAATACACCCTCCTTTGCCAAGGTAAGTTGGTATCTGCCACCTTTGGTGCATGCTTGGGTTTGCAAGGATCAAAGCTGGGTTCCTGTGCTGGGAACAGCCTCCCTGGAAAGTTGCTAAGGGTCAGTGTTGCCTAGACCAGGCCATTGAACACGTGGGTGATCTGTATCAATAGCAGCTTTGGTCTGAGCATCACAGGGGAGCTTTGCCATAGAGGCAGGGGAGCCTTCCTTCAAGTATATTTGCTCCCTTGGGATTTTCGCCAAAGGGATCCCTCACATAGTCACATACCCATTAAGCTATTAGAGGGTGGATTGTGCCATGTTCTTAAGGAAGGAGGGAATTTCTTGCACAGCTGCGAATGTTCATCCCAGTGTTTGTTGGTGGATTGCTCGGGTCTGTACATCAGAGCCTTGGGGTCTGTCCTCATGTCCTCATTTCTGTTTCACAGAGCACGCAGCAGTGTTACTGCACAGGGCCTTCCTGGTGGGGATGTACGGCCAGATAGACACCAGCTCTCAGATCTCAGAGGCCTTGAAGGTTCTGCACATGGAGGCCATGATATGAACATCCAGTTCTAGGAGCTCCATTTCCAGAGGAATTAGCTCTGGCTGACTCATTGGCTGCATTGAAGCCCTGTAAGAAGACAGTGTATTTCAACCCATGTGTCCTGGAGGAGCAAAGAGGTGGTGTAGCAGGCCAAACTGTGCTGGAAGAGGAGAGTGTGATGACTCAAGATCAGAGAGGCAGGAATTGGTTTGCCTGGCTAAGACACCATTAATGTGGGATAAAAATCTCCTGACCATTGTGCCAAACAGGGACCACTTCCTTCTTGGGGTCTTGGGGCAGTGGTAGTCTGTCTGTTGCTTGGTTTCTTGCCTCTCCACCCAGGCAGAGCTGCTGGGACAGAAGAAGGGAGTGCTGGCCCTTGCACTTGAAGTCTCTGCATTGGAACATGCAGATCTGTGCAGGGGGAGAGGCCACTTTGTGTTCTGGGGGTGGATGTTTTGGGTTTTTTTAATTAAAATTATCTTTGTTTCCATTGTGCCTTTTGGTGCTCTGTGCTGTCTTGGGTGTAGCTTGACTTCTTTCTCTCCCTGTTGTTCAACCTCTTCCTGTTCTAGACCAAGCCTCTCTGGAAGACCTGACTCCAGAGTTAAATGTTCAGAGCTGTCCTGGCCTTTCACAGTGTATGAAGGAAATGGAGGAGGTTTGGAAGGGTCAGTGGAGTGCAATAGATGAGTTGGGTCAGCAGTGACTGCTGACTGGATGACTCTCTTTAAGAGGTTCCTTAGACAACTTTTCTTTAAAAACAAATTAATCTTCTTGATACATCTGCAAACATCCCAGCAGCTGGCTACTGTCACCATGGCGTCTTCAAACAAGAAGCTGGGTTTCATCTTTGGGATCCACCCGTTCCTCCCTGTGACTCTTATGACTACTGCTCTCTGGTTCTTGTCTGCTGATAGCAGTGGTGGCTTATTTGCCAGCTGTCATTTGAGGACAGAAAAGGAGGTGTCTGTCTTCCCTGTATTCCAGAGAAACAACTGCTGTGTATGCTCATTCTCCAGTCTCACTGAATTCTAGTCACCAGTTTGCTTTCATGTCATTTGTCTCTATTCCTCTGGCACTCCACTTGTTAGTAGAGAATCTTTGTAGTATTCTAAAGACAAAAATCCTGGAGGAATTTTATAGATAGTTGTAAATAATCCTGTATCTCTGTGCTGGTGGCAGGGACAGTTGTGACCTCACGGGTGATTGGGTGCAGAAATATTGTCCATCCTTGCAAATGAGGAGTGCTGGAGCTGGGCACTTCTGCTGGTGTCAAAATATGAATGAATGTCTGGCTGGCTCTGCAGAAAGAGGGAGGAGAAAAGGGAGAACTCTGAACCTCCCATCAACTCTAAGTAGCCTTGTCTTTAAATAAAGAGATCAGAGCCATCACTTAAGGATGCAACACGCTTTTTTCCTCAGCAGTATCTGCTTCAGATCCAGAGTCACTACTGTGGCAATTAGCTACATATAAATTATGGAGAGGAACAGCTGAAGATCAAGTTAGTGAAATGGTTTTCCTGAGGGGCTTGGTGACAGCAGGATTAATGCTTGTCTAAAGGGTTCCCAGTGAGATTACTGGCTCCTCTCACCTCTGTCCCTTATCAGACATCATTAAGGAACTGCTCAGTTTTGTCAGAGCAGGGAAGTAGTTCTTTTGGTGCTGCTGTGAGCCTAGAGCAACAGAGAACTTGTGGGATTGGCTTGGGAAGGGGTTTTCACGGGACTTCAAGGAGCAAGGAAAATGTCTGTTAGCACAGCAAAGACAGTGAATTGGTGCTTTGGTGAAGATCCCCCCTGCAGGTGGCATTTTCCAGAAACCTCACTCCAGGGCTGTGACTAGTAACATTTATGGGCAAAACCAAATTGTGTGGCTGGCCCCAACTTCTACTGTCTCTGTTGGGTGATGCTTGCTGTGAGCAGAACAGTTCCTGAACACCTGGTTTGAAGGAGCTGGGGATGTTTGAATGTTGTCAGAACTTTTTAATGACCCCTTACGCCAGGACAGCCATGCTTTGTGGAGCAGTAGGAAAAGGAAATGCCTGAGAAGGTGGAAGGAGCATCTCTTTATCATCAGCAGAATTAACCCTCTGGGAGATCAGGAAATGCATTCGAAGGGAGGGAGAGTGGGTGGAAGTTACTCTGCAGATTTCCCAGCAGAAGCAGCATCATCTATCATTTGTTGATCTCTGCTTTCTGCTGTACTGAAGGTTCCCTCTGTGCATTTGCTCTGCTACCATCCTCCGCTTGGACCCATTGGAGCAGAGAGCAGGTTGCCCTGGCTTGGAATGTGTCACTGAAAACAGATCAGGGCTGAGAATGGGGCTGTCAAGGGGTGCCTGGCTGTGCAGAGACAGCTTGGAGGGGAAGCCTGTCCCTCCTGTCTGTGAAGGCAACTGTGACAGCTCTGAAACCGTTAGTGATGCCGTGGCAGATGCCCTGACACTTGCCCGCCTTTTAATCAGCGCTCTAACTTTCATCTCTGCCTGGCTGAGCACCTTCCCTCCTCCCATCCCTGCTGAGCTGACAGT
This sequence comes from Chaetura pelagica, assembly GCF_000747805.2. Classification (NCBI taxonomy): domain Eukaryota; kingdom Metazoa; phylum Chordata; class Aves; order Apodiformes; family Apodidae; genus Chaetura; species Chaetura pelagica. Next base: position 5,902,789 of record NW_009954215.1, on the reverse strand, counting down.
GTTACCCTTCACGGGTCTGCTGGGCTCCTCCTGTGGGCTGGGGCCATCTCCTGTTTCTTGAAAGAGAGCTGGTGCCTTGCTCAGAACAGCAGTGGTGAGGAGGTTTGTGGGGTTGTTCCTGGCCAAGCTTAAGGGGCCCTTGTGCCTCACCCAGTGGAAATCACAGCTCCTGCTTGCCTTCCACATGACACATCCCACAGAAGTGGCCAGGTCCCACCTCCATACCCTGCAAGCATCAGGGAGTGCAAAATTCCTTGCAAACACCAGGCATCTCTTGTGATGCAAATTATTTCTCTCTGCTGCAAAGACCAAATGTTTTTATAATCTGTCATCAAAACATCATGTTTTTATCTCCCAGATGTAGCAGCCTCAGGAGGGAGATGGACATTTGTCCAGCATGCACATGATGGACCTTCACCTCCTTAGCTGGGCACAAGTGGGCATCTCTAGCCTGACCACTGCCAGGCCTGGTGTGGCTGGGGAGGGTTGCCCCTCACGTGCTGGTGCTGTGGAGCAGGAGTGTGGCTGTTTGACCAGCTCCAGGCAGAGTTGTGCATCCCAGGAACCATGAGGGCTGTGCTGGAGCTTGGCCATGAGCAGGGCATGACTAACAGTGGAGGTGTCTGTGTGCTCCTGCCCCAGTGGCAGCTGCCTCTGGGGTGTGCTGAATGTTGGGCAACTGGAGGAGACCCAGCACTGAGCTCAGAAGAAGCAAATCTGCCCAACCCACTATGTCAACAATGGGAATGTCTGGAAAGGTAAAGGGGTAACAGCAAACAAATGGGATTTCATGGTGAAAGGCTCTGACATTCTGCCAGCTGTTGGAAAAGAGGAAGGGTGGAGAAGGAGAAGCCTCCCTTTGCAAGGAGCAGCATGCAAGAAATCTTGGGGGGGGGAGAAGAGGGGCAGGAAGAAAAAAGGAAGGAGATGAAACCACTATCTCTGTTACCTGTCATCTGTATGTGAACATGGGCTGTGGAGTCTATTCTCAGGACTGCTCCCTGGGGCCCCACCATCCTTTTCCTCCAGCCAACCCCATCTGTGACCTCACTCAGTGCAAAACACAGTCCTGGCCCTGCCTGCCCTCAATTAACTTCCTGCTGGCCATACCACACTTGAGGAGGGTATGATTCACGCTTAACTCCAGGAGTTGTTCTGGAGCTAAAAACGGTAAATGGCCTTTTGTTCATTTTGGGTGTGTTAAAGTCAACCTCGCACTAGCTAAGGAGCCTGGCTTCTAGAGGGGTAGCATTTGCCTAGGGTGGACTGACTTGTAAATCTCTGCATTGCCTCTCTCTGTATTTAGATAATTTGGCCCTAAAGCAGCAGAATATAGAGCTTGTATTTCCTCCTTTTAAATTCAAGAGACCTTTATACTAATGTATCTGCTGCCTGTCCCATGTAGCTGGTGGTTTCTTGCCTTTGGCAGTACCCTGTTTGCCTGAACAGCATCTCTAACACAAGAAGATAGCGGGCAAAAGAATCTCAAGACCCCCAGCAACAATTAAAAAATTCATTAAGCTACAATAGGCCAGTTATTGCTGGGTAATTATTAAGCTGTGAGAATTGCTAATTGTCTTCTTAGCATTAAACAATTATGCAAATAATGGGAAATACCAGAAGAGTAATGACCTTTGGCAGTACCCTGTTTGCCTGAACAGCATCTCTAACACAAGAAGATAGCGGGCAAAAGAATCTCAAGACCCCCAGCAACAATTAAAAAATTCATTAAGCTACAATAGGCCAGTTATTGCTGGGTAATTATTAAGCTGTGAGAATTGCTAATTGTCTTCTTAGCATTAAACAATTATGCAAATAATGGGAAATACCAGAAGAGTAATGAAATTACCTCCCTTTCCTTTTTTTTTTTTTTTTTTTTTTTTTAAACAAATTTTGAGATTTAAAATCTAAAGTGATGCTTATGGTTGTGTTGTCCAGAGTTTATTTGGAACATCTTTGGAGATGAGTGAGACCTCTGAGGGCCCTCAGCACAGAGCATCTTGAACAATATCTAGCATGAGGTAGATATGCAGGTTCTGGCCCTTTACAGTTACTCTATCTCAAGGATTTTATTACTATCAAGTTAGTAATCTGAGGTAAGAGCTGGCCTCGCTTATGGGTGCACTGTTTACCCACACCACCAGGAAAAGGAGACTTCACTTATTCCTGACCACAACAAGCTTAGACAAGGCAAAGTGCTTCTTTGCTTCAGCACGTTAATGTTGTTAATCACTAACAAATATTACTGGTTTTCCGGCCTTTAAACTGCTCTGCTGATTAGATGCAGCATTTCAAAGCAGCCAAGTCACCTCCTGCTGCAGGGTGGGTCCTGCTCCCATGGTGATGCCATGATAGATAAGGGTCACTTCACCCAATCTCGTGATCCAAACAGATTTTGATCAGCAAAACACACCATCACTTTCAGTTTCTAATAAAAGTGGTGAAGTTCACAGCTCCTGGAGAACTGGCTGTTTCGGCTTCCTTGGAAGAGGGAGGGAGGTCACCTTGTGAAACAAACATTGTCCTCAATCCCTTTGGTGAGCTGCTTTTATCTTCCTGAGACTCTCTGGCAACCCACCAAGCAGCTGTTTATGGCCTCTTCATTTTTTCCTTCTCACCTGCAGCATGTGGGCAGTCTCCCATCCTTGTTGCCTGGAACTAACATTCTGACATTAACTTGTAGCCTAGCCTGCACTTCACTATTTTGGGGTACAGGAAAGCTAGAAGGTCATCTTGCCTGCAGATAGGAGGGGACAACAAGGGAGAGAGACTTGTTTCTTTTTTGAGGTGATGTCTGGTTATACCAAGGTATACAGGACATGCTTTGCTCTGATGCTCACTGGTTTTGGTCCTTTGAGGTTTTAAGATAATGGATTTACCATTTATGAGCTTCTTAGAGGTATGTGTTGTGGAGAGATTTACCAAGTGCCTTTTTCGTTAACTTCACATTTCACTTTCATCTTTCTGTGGAAATTCGTGTTCAGACTTGAATTTTGTCATAATGATTTCTTTCTGCTGCTTTGCAGGTCAAACTGGCCAGACTCCGAGGAGAGGAAGGTACCGTGTGGAAGCATCTCTGTGTGAGTAGCTGTGAAATTCTTGGGACTTTCTTTTCCCTGGCTTGGGCCTTTCTGCCTCTGTGGAGTCAGCCTGGCTGCCTTCTGGGAGGAGAGAGCTGATGAGGCATGTTACTCATGAAATGCATACTTTTCCCTCCTTGTTTTGAATCCCTCCATTTAATACAAGCGGTTGGCACAGGAATGGATGAGGGCTCTTGGCTATGACACACACTTCCTATTGTTGGGAGTGAACAGCCCTGCACACAGCCTGCAGCAAAATGATAAAGTGGCTCAGCTGATTTCCCACAATAGTTGGAAGATGTGATTTTTGTCTATGATGTTGCCCTCTTTGATGGAAAAGAACCCATTACATCATTCTCAGCTTCATGAGGCCCCACATTGTCTGAGGCAAGGAACCAACCCTTTCCCCCTCCCTCAAGTCCTCAAGCTGAGAAACGCTGGTTGTTTTTCTTTGGGCTTTAAGGTGGTGCTAGGTGTATTTTATTTTTTTCCTCTACTAACAGTGAAGTCCAGGCTGAAACCAGGATAAATTTAAAGAACTAATGCCAGAGGGTGATCCCCAATAGTCATAGCAACCATTTGGAAGCACTCGGTGTTTCTCTGTTGCAGTCTGGTATCTAGGAAGAGAACTGAAAAAGATTGTGGAAGAGAAGGAGACATGTCTGTAAGTAGAGAGGAATAAATCACTCCGTAGCTGTGGACCAGTGCTCTCCAACAAAGCTTCCAAACACACCTCAGGAAGGGATGCTGAGGAGCAGTTGCTGCATTCACAGGGTACAGTCTGCTCCATGAGCCAACAGGACATCATGAGTGGGAAATTTCACCCAGCAGCACTGGGAAGAGGTCAGTGAGTATGGGCAAGGTCCAGAAATGGGCTGAGGATGTATAAGGCTCCTCCAAGGAAAAGATGTAGAAGGGAAAAAGACAATCCAGAGTAAGGATTTGTAAGAATCATTTCACGAGGAACATCTTGGGAGAACAGTGGTTGTGGGTACTAGGTAGGCAGCTGCAGAGGCAGTTCTGCTCCCTTCCTGTCCCTTTCTCCCTCCAGTTCTTCTTAGTGTACCTGTTGTTGCATTAAAGACCCCATCATAGCCATAAACTCCCACAGAGTTCTCCTTAATCACCACCTAAGACTGCTGCACAAGTTGCTGATGCCTGTGTTTTGAAAAGCCATTATTGGGCCAGTAGTAATACTATTAGTGCACCAGCTAACTCCTTCAGTGAGGTCATTTTAATCACCTTAGTGTATAATGGGGACCTGATTCTTCTGGTGCACCATGGGCTGTACCTCCAACCTATCCCTCTCTTGGGATGCACAGCTTGGAGTCAGTGACTAATAGTTTCTTCTGGTGTCTTCAAGCCTGGATGACTTTCTGATACAACTGTCTGGGTCAAACACAGATGACCGGGCACAGTGCAGGGAGGGATGAGGTGAAATGTAGTGGCCTGTGATGTACAGAAAATCACAGCTGCTTTCCGAGTCCAGCCTGGCTTTCTGCTCCGTGGGGCTGTGTCCCCTGCCACCCAGCCCCAGCTGCCCCTTCCTGCAGCACAAGGTAATGAGAAGGGACTAACCGCATCGACTCATTAAGCTGGGTTTGTTAGAAGACAGATTGTCATGTTAAACAAATATATTTTTTAAAAAACTAAACATCGTTCCCTGGGCCGTGCCCCATCTGGGCCATTAAATCTGAAACGGGTAACTACAGCTGGTTCAAAGCTGGGCTCAGAAGCTGATTTTCACTATTTGTACTACTAGCAATTGGCAACAACTGCACTTTCAAGCATAATTTTCTTCTCCTCGTTTCCCAGTGCTGTACTACATAGACTGCAAGCACAGCAGGGGGGATGCTAAACAAAACAGCCTTTCCCACTTACAAAGAGAAACCTCACAAATGTGTTTCTTAAACTAATCTCATCCTCTTTATTTCTCACTAGCCCTTAAGTTTCCTGATGACTGAGGATGGGAAAGGCTGCCCATTGTTAGGCAGTTGGTTTTTCGTAAATTATGCAATTTTTATCCATCTAATGAAAAGGTGGTGAGGAAAGGAAGTAGGACAGCTCAGCTTTCAGGCCTCCAGCGCTGCAAGTTTCCAACTTGCAAGAAAGCAAGCATCTTTTCTGAGGGGAGGGGAAAAAAACCAACAACTTCGAGTTAATCCAGCATGTCTTTTGGTCGGTCCCTTGGTAGTCTGATTAATTTTGAGTGCAGATGTTTATGTTTCCTTCACAGAATACACCCCATGCTCGGGAGCAGGCTCACTGGGCTGTATTTCCTCCTTGCCACACCGATCCTGTTACGGCTGTGCAGCAACATATGCTAAGGCCTTATTACAAGGGATTCCTATAAATGGCACAAAGGATTAATAATGTATTTATAACACAACTTTATTTTACTATAAAGCGATCTATAAATTTGTAATAAATGTTTTATAATGTTTTTGTAGCCTGTTATAAATGATAAATGGCAGACTATAGATGCCACATCAAATATTCATGCTGCATTGTGTGCATTATTATGCTGTTACTGTTCAGGAAACCATTAATAATAAAGTGAATGGAGATGTAAAAGTTGCTGACATGCCCAGCAAGCCATTTATAATGAAATGTATAATCCTTACCATAAAGTAAATACATTGGCCAGTGATTGTTGATGAAATGGAGAACACCCTGAATTATTTGTGAGGTATTTATATATTAATGTATATTATCCATATCGTGTCACAGAAATGCCATTAATACATTGTATGTATTATTAATTGTCTTTACCTCATTTATAGGCGGCTCTTGAAGAATTACCTTCTCTCCTCGGCAGTGCTGGCAGCCGCACGAGGCCTGGCGAGTTGTTTCGGGGGATGGTTGTGGCGGGACGGGCAGGACCCGCCTCCCCTGTGCGGGGCAGGGGCTGGGGCCTCGGCCCTGCTTGTTGGGCCTCCCCTGTGCCCCTTCCCCAAGGAAACCCGTCTGTTTGTGTCTGGGGGTGCTTAGCAAACTCGCTTTTGTCCCCGCGGCGGAGGCCCAAAGTGTGAGGTCGCATGTCGCGACAGGGACAGGGTGTCGGGAGCGCTGCGGCCCGGCCCCTCAGGCCTCACAGCCCGCTCCCCTCCCGCCCCGCTCCCCTCACACCCCTCACGCCCCCCGGGAACGGGACAACCTCTGCCTCTAATTATTAATCAGGTCCCAGCCTGACGGTTCAAGCTCCTTTTCAACCCGTTAATCCCCAGATCGGCTGCTTTGCCCCTGGTTTGGCTGCACAAACTGCCCCTTTGCTCCCCAGCAGGGAGCACCCACCTCTGGGGCACCTCCCACCGCGTTGCCCCTAGGAATGAGGGTGGGTTTGTTTTTTTTTT
>NW_009954215.1:5886314-5893819 GCF_000747805.2 Chaetura pelagica | reverse complement strand
GCGGCCCCGCCATGGCCGCCATCCAGAACCTGCAGCTGTGGTGCAAGCAGCAGTGCGAGGGCTACCCTGGGGTCAGCATCACCAACATGACCACCTCGTTCCGCGACGGCCTCGCCTTCTGCGCCATCCTCCACCGGCACCGGCCCGACCTCATGTGAGTACCCAGCCCTGCACCCGCCGCGGGCCTCACCTGCCCGCAGGTGCAGCCCCAGGTGCAGCCCCAGCCCTCCCACGCGAGGTGCTGCAGGTGGGCAGCCCGCTCGGGGGTCTCTGCTTCCACCCACACTGAAAAGCTCCAAGCAAAGAGCTCCGTTCGCTGCCTTCCTGCTGCTTATTTTTCTCTCCGCATTATTTTTTTTTCCTCTTTCCCGTTCCCTCCCTCTCAGGCTGGAGTGTGAATATTTGCAGTGCATCCTTTCCGTTGTGAGACAATTCCAGGCACCGGTTTTCTGGGAAGCGTTTCCTTCTTCACTGTTGGTGTTTGCTTAGGCTGGGCTTTCCTCGGCCCCACGGCAGCTCAGTCAGGTGTGAGTCGAGAGGTGAGGGCTGTTTAAACAAAATACAATAGAAAGGCAGGGCCTGGCAGCTGCTGGATTCCTGCACATCACTAATTTTTCCCATCTGGAGCTCTGTCTGTGGGAGGCAAAGCGCTTTCCACCCCTTGCTGGTGCTGTTACTGGTGGCCTGTGGGTCCCAGCCCAAGCGTTAACATCTGGGGAGGTGGGTCACTAAAGGGAGAGGTAGATCCTGCTTCTTAGTTCATTGGTTTCTTTTTCACTTCTGGGCTCTTCGGACTTTGGGGGGGTGGGAAGTGTTGAGGTGGGAGGTTAAGGCAAGGGAGCAAAGATTGCCCAGGACTAATGACCTAAGCATAGGTCTCTTCTAAGCAGATGTGTCCAACTGGTAGAGGACCAGGTTGGGTTTTCTGTACTGCAGTTTTTCTCCTGTTCCTTGAATTTTACCATTTGCCTTGTGCTTCCAGGAGACCCTGACACTTGGGTGTGTGGCAGAGATCTCTCTTACAGGTGTCTTGGTTCTGGTGGAAGCGCAAGAAGATCTCCTCTTGCTCTCTCTTGTGCTGAACCTTGGATGAGGCAGGAGCAGGCTTGGGCAGTGGGAAGGTTAGTGCAGGAGCTTCAGGGATACTTTTCTATGTAGTCTCCAGAGCTTGGGCAGTCACTATGGTGTTGCTGTTTGTGGCTTCCTGACATGCTGTCATGTCCATGTGATTCCAGATATTTCCTTTCCTTCCTTTGATTCACAGTCCTAAAGATACAAAATACCAGGGCAGAAAGGTTGACGTGACCAGGAGGTGCTTATAGAGGGACCATGACTGCTTCCTGGCTGATTCTGCAGTTGGCCCATCCGGAGCATGGGTGCAAACAGGGGGTCAGTGACTTGAGAACTGGAGTAATCTTGTTAACCAGTTTAGTGGGTTGTTTATAATCCTTGAACTGTGCATCAAGGGTTGTGGATAGACATATCTTAGATAAATGTTCCCGTGCTAAAGAGGGGAAATGTTCCTTGTGGCATCTGTCCCCATTCATTTTCTTTTATGATGGAAATTGTGCCTGACTTAATTCAGGACCTTACAGAAGCTCTTTCTGTCTTGGACCAGCTCAGCAAAGACCGTCTGAAGGTTTGAAGTAAGAGAAGCTTCTAACAGTGACCTTCCTTGTCAGTGTCAGTGGTATAATGAGGAAAGCACCAGGTGTATCCTTGGCTGGGCAAAGTCCTGCTAGAAGGAAATTATGCTTTCATGTGTTTGGTGGCCAGGGCTACCAGGTGTCATGTGTCAGATCCTTCCTGCGGCTGGGTACTCCTGATTCTCCACGAGTCTGTAGAAGCCTCTCTGGGTGTTGGTGGTGTAGGAGCCACCTGCAGAGAAGTGCAGCTGGGTGCATGTGGGGCTGTGACTCCTGCTCCCCAGGGGCTTGAAGTGTTTTATCCTGAGGTCCTCCCTTTTCTTCTAGCCAAAGATCTCCGTTAAATATTGAAAGTATTGTACTGAAAATAAAGCTATAAAAGGGTAATTGGTGTTTGAAGCTTTCAGTGTGTTTGTAGCAGCTCTGCTGTATAAACCACTTGCGTGATTCAGTCATGGCATTAAAGTTTTGCAACACTTGTGTTTTCTGCCTTGGTTTACATAAATGACATTTTTGGGCTGAGGAGTGTGGGGGGTTTCTCTTTGCAGGAGCTTGAGAAATTCCCAGGAAAACTTGAAGCTATTACAAAACATGATCGTAATTACAGGCTTCTCATGTGGGGTGTGTGGCTCAGAGGGCAGGCTGGTGGGGATTTCTACCCCCTTCCTGTTTTCTTGCTGGAAAACATATGGAAAATATGATAACTTCTCTCTAACTTGGCTAGTGTCAGTTTGTATGTTATCGACAAACAGAGCAGGCTGTGTAAAATAAGAAATGCATTTCCTACTCACTTCCCACTCGTCCAAGGATGCTGTGGGGGAGTGGAGACACATGCTGAATTACCATGGAAATTAATTTCTCTTTTGTCCCAGCTGAGGAGTGCTTCATAGTCAGCCTCAACCAGGCACACGCTGCGTCCGGCAGAACCCAACCCACTTTCTGGGGTGCCTGTGGAACCCTGAGGCTGCTCCCCTCAGAGGGATGTGAAGCTTCATGGCAGGAGGCTGAGGTTGGCAGCTGCTGCATGAGCTCTGGCCGTGCTTTTAGTGGCCTTGGCTGGATCAGTGAGTTAGAAGAAGCAGGGGAGCTGTGCGCACTCGCTCAGATATTAATGCCAGATGTCGAGGAAAGGTTTTGATTAGGCTTCTCTTCATCCAGGATCTTGCTCTTTCCCAGACTGTGAGCTGCTGTTTAGCTCGGCGTTCTGGGAATTGACTGGTTGTGAAATTCCCCTTTTGGCAGCTGAGCAGCAGCGGGTCGCCATTCCTCCAGCAGCATTTCCTGGGCTGCTGTCAGCTCAATGGGGCAGGGGGAGGCTGGCAGTCACCAATATGGACCTGGAGGGCCCTGGCCGTGCTGGGGACAGGTTGCCCCGCAGTTTCCATTTCCTCAGAACAAGGCTGGGGTGAAGCAGAGCTGCTGCCTGCTTGGCCTCCAGGGGGCTGTGGTTTGTGTGGCAGGCGTAGGCAAGGGGAAGATGGTTTTGGGGTCCAGGAGTCTCATCTGTCTTTTGTCACCCCCAGCAGCACACTGCACCTTCTTGGCAAGACCAGAGTGGCATGGAGCATGCGTTGCTGAGAGGAGGATGACCACAGGGGTGACATTTTCCACCTGGCATACCTAGCCCTGTCCCCCCTCCTCAGATTTTGTGCACCTTCAGAAAGGACACAGTTGAAAGGTTTTGTTCCCAGCACAGTGTGCTGGATTTGAACCCTCTGTTCAAGAACTGTGAGCTGGTAGAGGGTGCTTCATGCTTTTTCAGTGATCCTTCTGACTGCACATATCTTATTGTCTCTAGATAAAATAGTACAGCAATGTTTAGAAGCTTTTTGAGGCTCTTGTGACTCGGAGTTTTTTTGCTCAGTCTGCTCTGAGGTGAAGTGTCTAACCAAGTTAGTGCTTCCAGCAGCAGATTCCTCCCTGGGAAGCACATGTGCTTGCAAAGGACTGTGGCATGCTTTGGAAGTGCTGGGTCTGTGCAGCTGGAGCAGTGGGTGGTCACAGGGATTTGTGGGCATGAGAAATGCTCAGCTACTTTTTGCTAAGAGAAGGATTTTTTGGGAGCTAAAAACTTCACTTCTATTCACTTCTATTCCCAAGTAACTGACCAAGTAACCTGGTTGTTTGCACTCTGTTTTGAGGAACAGAAGGGGATTTGAGACATTCATTGTCAGAGATTAAGATTTTGAGGTCTCTTTTACATGCCACACAGTGTGAAGCTGTCACTATGGTGTTGCTGTTTGTGGCTTCCTGACATGCTGTCATGTCCATGTGATTCCAGATATTTCCTTTCCTTCCTTTGATTCACAGTCCTAAAGATACAAAATACCAGGGCAGAAAGGTTGACGTGACCAGGAGGTGCTTATAGAGGGACCATGACTGCTTCCTGGCTGATTCTGCAGTTGGCCCATCCGGAGCATGGGTGCAAACAGGGGGTCAGTGACTTGAGAACTGGAGTAATCTTGTTAACCAGTTTAGTGGGTTGTTTATAATCCTTGAACTGTGCATCAAGGGTTGTGGATAGACATATCTTAGATAAATGTTCCCGTGCTAAAGAGGGGAAATGTTCCTTGTGGCATCTGTCCCCATTCATTTTCTTTTATGATGGAAATTGTGCCTGACTTAATTCAGGACCTTACAGAAGCTCTTTCTGTCTTGGACCAGCTCAGCAAAGACTGTCTGAAGGTTTGAAGTAAGAGAAGCTTCTAACAGTGACCTTCCTTGTCAGTGTCAGTGGTATAATGAGGAAAGCACCAGGTGTATCCTTGGCTGGGCAAAGTCCTGCTAGAAGGAAATTATGCTTTCATGTGTTTGGTGGCCAGGGCTACCAGGTGTCATGTGTCAGATCCTTCCTGCGGCTGGGTACTCCTGATTCTCCACGAGTCTGTAGAAGCCTCTCTGGGTGTTGGTGGTGTAGGAGCCACCTGCAGAGAAGTGCAGCTGGGTGCATGTGGGGCTGTGACTCCTGCTCCCCAGGGGCTTGAAGTGTTTTATCCTGAGGTCCTCCCTTTTCTTCTAGCCAAAGATCTCCGTTAAATATTGAAAGTATTGTACTGAAAATAAAGCTATAAAAGGGTAATTGGTGTTTGAAGCTTTCAGTGTGTTTGTAGCAGCTCTGCTGTATAAACCACTTGCGTGATTCAGTCATGGCATTAAAGTTTTGCAACACTTGTGTTTTCTGCCTTGGTTTACATAAATGACATTTTTGGGCTGAGGAGTGTGGGGGGTTTCTCTTTGCAGGAGCTTGAGAAATTCCCAGGAAAACTTGAAGCTATTACAAAACATGATCGTAATTACAGGCTTCTCATGTGGGGTGTGTGGCTCAGAGGGCAGGCTGGTGGGGATTTCTACCCCCTTCCTGTTTTCTTGCTGGAAAACATATGGAAAATATGATAACTTCTCTCTAACTTGGCTAGTGTCAGTTTGTATGTTATCGACAAACAGAGCAGGCTGTGTAAAATAAGAAATGCATTTCCTACTCACTTCCCACTCGTCCAAGGATGCTGTGGGGGAGTGGAGACACATGCTGAATTACCATGGAAATTAATTTCTCTTTTGTCCCAGCTGAGGAGTGCTTCATAGTCAGCCTCAACCAGGCACACGCTGCGTCCGGCAGAACCCAACCCACTTTCTGGGGTGCCTGTGGAACCCTGAGGCTGCTCCCCTCAGAGGGATGTGAAGCTTCATGGCAGGAGGCTGAGGTTGGCAGCTGCTGCATGAGCTCTGGCCGTGCTTTTAGTGGCCTTGGCTGGATCAGTGAGTTAGAAGAAGCAGGGGAGCTGTGCGCACTCGCTCAGATATTAATGCCAGATGTCGAGGAAAGGTTTTGATTAGGCTTCTCTTCATCCAGGATCTTGCTCTTTCCCAGACTGTGAGCTGCTGTTTAGCTCGGCGTTCTGGGAATTGACTGGTTGTGAAATCCCCCTTTTGGCAGCTGAGCAGCAGCGGGTCGCCATTCCTCCAGCAGCATTTCCTGGGCTGCTGTCAGCTCAATGGGGCAGGGGGAGGCTGGCAGTCACCAATATGGACCTGGAGGGCCCTGGCCGTGCTGGGGACAGGTTGCCCCGCAGTTTCCATTTCCTCAGAACAAGGCTGGGGTGAAGCAGAGCTGCTGCCTGCTTGGCCTCCAGGGGGCTGTGGTTTGTGTGGCAGGCGTAGGCAAGGGGAAGATGGTTTTGGGGTCCAGGAGTCTCATCTGTCTTTTGTCACCCCCAGCAGCACACTGCACCTTCTTGGCAAGACCAGAGTGGCATGGAGCATGCGTTGCTGAGAGGAGGATGACCACAGGGGTGACATTTTCCACCTGGCATACCTAGCCCTGTCCCCCCTCCTCAGATTTTGTGCACCTTCAGAAAGGACACAGTTGAAAGGTTTTGTTCCCAGCACAGTGTGCTGGATTTGAACCCTCTGTTCAAGAACTGTGAGCTGGTAGAGGGTGCTTCATGCTTTTTCAGTGATCCTTCTGACTGCACATATCTTATTGTCTCTAGATAAAATAGTACAGCAATGTTTAGAAGCTTTTTGAGGCTCTTGTGACTCGGAGTTTTTTTGCTCAGTCTGCTCTGAGGTGAAGTGTCTAACCAAGTTAGTGCTTCCAGCAGCAGATTCCTCCCTGGGAAGCACATGTGCTTGCAAAGGACTGTGGCATGCTTTGGAAGTGCTGGGTCTGTGCAGCTGGAGCAGTGGGTGGTCACAGGGATTTGTGGGCATGAGAAATGCTCAGCTACTTTTTGCTAAGAGAAGGATTTTTTGGGAGCTAAAAACTTCACTTCTATTCACTTCTATTCCCAAGTAACTGACCAAGTAACCTGGTTGTTTGCACTCTGTTTTGAGGAACAGAAGGGGATTTGAGACATTCATTGTCAGAGATTAAGATTTTGAGGTCTCTTTTACATGCCACACAGTGTGAAGCTGCATGCATATTGCCATAGCAAACAGCATTCAGTGTGGAGCAAAAGGCACTGACCTGACAATAACTCCAGTGTGTTATGTCATGTCTTCTGTATCAGCATGGCCAAGGAAGCTGGAGCTCCCCTTTGCTCCTGCAGGTGTTTTCCTGTGTTCAGGATGTCCTTGCTACAGACTTCATTTGGGAGCAGAACTGGGAGTGACGCAGAGAACTGCAACCACCCCATTAACTTGGCTCTTAAAAAAAGCTGATTTTCTTGCCTGACACCAAACAGGATGGTCGTAGCCATTGTTTCACTAAAACGTTTTTGACTTGTGATTATTTTTGTTACTCTTTATAATCTATTGTCTCAGGAAAGGGAACTGCTTGAAGAAACCCCTCGGCAGGTCCCTTTGATTTTGCACAGGAAGTGTATGATTTAGAGGTGAGATGTGCCTTGTCTCTACATGCTTCTTGGGGGAGTTTGACCTTTTGGTCTTTTCTGTTGTTCATCCTTTTCTTATCCTCACATAGTCATACCAGATGTGGGAAGCAGGGAGGAGGTGTAGGCTGGGGCATGATGGACAAACGTGTCTGAAGGCACCTCTCTTATTTGTAATGTAATGCTCCACTTTTTGTAATAAGCAGATGAAGGACCTGGCTTGCTCCTTCCTATTACAAGTCATGGAAAAAGTTCCCCTGCTGTGATACAGATCGTGTGTTTGTCTCATGAATAGGTTGCTACAAGCCAGCTGTGCCCTGCCTTTCACACGGTTATCCTGCCTCCTCTGGGAGGTGAGGGACTGGCTAACGAGGGCAGGTCTACAGTGGTTATTAAGGTGCTACATATAAAAATGCAAACTTGGTGCTGTAGCCTTTTCTGTTTATCAGTGAAATTTTCCTCTCTGGTGCCAGCCTTTCGCTTAACTCTGTGCCCACAGGTACGAGGGTTGTAAAGTGAAACTGGGTTA
>NW_009954215.1:5855627-5886189 GCF_000747805.2 Chaetura pelagica | reverse complement strand
GAAAGAATTGACCCAGCCTGCTTGCCTGAGCAGAAGGAAGCTGTGTTGGACATCAGGGCTGCCAGCCAGCAGTCGGTTTTGTATTCCCAGTTTAGCAAGTCACAGTCAGTTTAAAACAAAGCTGATGGTGGCTGTTTCCCAAGTGAGGGACATGCTCTGCTATGGGTGAGAGAGCTGTGCTGTGGCATTCCTTCCAACAGCACAAACTCAGTCTCCCCTGTGCTTGCTTGTCCTGCCAGGTCTCAGTTTCTGAGTTCCCAGCATAGTTCAGAGAGAGGTGGCATCTGGGTTGGACCAGAGAGAGGGAGAGCAAATCTGGGAAGAGAGGAAAAGGGAGATGTCTGCGGACAGCAGAAAGGAAGGATTGTTGACTTTGGCTTGTAACTGCAAACACTAATTGTCTCTTCCTTTTCAGTTATTTGTTATGAATACAAATCAAAGGTGACAGCCCTAGGGAAAGGAGAGTGAGATTTCTAGGGGCAACTTTGGTGTTATCAGCCACAGTATTGTGTTGTGGGCAGAGATATTTCCCAGGCAAGTTCCTGGTGCAGGTTTTGTGGAGCTCTTCCAAGAGGGGAAAAGAGGATTTGAAACCAGAATTTGTGTGCTGGTGGAACAGGCAACTTCTGAGATTGGAGGATGTGGGTGCATGCAATACATGGAATGTCTGAGCAGTCCACACCTCCTTTGGAGCTGGGGTCTGTCTGTGTGGAGACAGTAAGATGGGAGAAAACCATGGATGTGGCTGCTTGGAGACTACTTCAAGGAACGGAGTGTTGCAAATCTGGCTGGCAGACATCATTGTATCTTTTTGAGGTGGAAAAAGAGCAAGGCATTTTGGGGGAAAAAACCCACTCCCTGAGTTAGAGGTGGCTCTTGGCTGTCTCAGCAAAACCCCAGAAGCTGCATGGGATGTTTTGGCATCAGCACATCCTGTCCATGGGAGGCTGTGGGAGTCAGCCCTGCAAGAGTAGATGTGCCAAAAATGTGTCATGCTGCCTATGGGCAGATGGCTGTGCCTGCTGAGTCTCCTGTATGGCTCTGTCCCAGGAGGTACAGCAGGTCTGTGACTGTCTCTGTGTTGGGATCTGCCACACAACTCTCTCTGGAGCATCTCTGAGAAGGCAAGGTGGGAGGAGGTGCTCTGTCCCTTGAACCAGTGAGGCTCAGAGGGATGGGAGAAGCTGGAAGTGAAGCAGCTTGCTCTACATCACCAACCTGAGATTTTTCTCTTTTCTATATTTCAGAAACTTCAACTCTCTCAGTAAAGAAAATGTGTATGAGAACAACAAGTTGGTAAGTGACTTTTAGTGTTTTACTTTTGGTCCAGCCTGTGGTCTGGTACTTTGCTTACGTGGTTTGGCAACAGAATCCCTGCAGGTGCAGTGTGCTGAGTGGGTTGTATTCAAATCCTTATTCTGCATGTGTCCAACCTTCTGATTTGAACTGTGATGTCCAGGCTTGCTGGCTGCTTGAAGGCACCCTCAGACTGCTCAGATTTCTTCACTGGCTGCACAGCAATGCCTGTGTCCAGTGTGTCCTGTGGCAGCAGGAACTTGGGCAGAGGTGCTGGAGGTTAAGATATGGGTATGGACGTGTTGAGTATGTGATGCTCCTGGGGGATGGAGCAGGAGCTAGGAGGTAGCTGATGTGAGAGAGGAAATGTAGGGAGTCTTCCCCCACTTCTGCTCATTCCCACTGTGAGAGTTGAAAGCTGCTGGAAGGTGTAGATCCTAAAACCTCTTCCTGACTGGACATTTCATTCCAGGATGGGATTCGAGTTTATCTTGTTCAAGCAGAAGCTGGGCAGGCCATCCACCTCCTGCACTGCATTCAAGCATGAGCTTACTGCTTCAAGGAAGGATTTTCTTCTTCCCTCTCTCGCTTGCAAAGAAAGAGGCAGTGGATTAAAATGCTTCTCTTTCCTTGGCATCATTCCACACAGCTTCATGGTTGCTTTACAGGAGCTTGACATGTGAATGAACCACAGCAGCTTACTCTTGTCTGGACTGGAGGAATGACATCCTCTGATGCAATGAGCCATCTGAGGTGGTCCTTGGCTCTGGAGGAGCTGCAGTCTCCTCTCCACGCTCCTTAGCTTTGGTCCCCTTTGGCCCTGGCCATGTTCAGTGTCTGTGACAGACTCAGCTCCCCCAGCTGGAGCTGCAGGAGGTGTGCAGTTATTCCCACTCTGGGGTTCAGCCCTGTGTGCTCCTCTCCTGTAGGTCAGATTCAGACCAAGTGTTTTTGCCCGTGAGGTTTGGTATTTGGCAGGCACCAGGGCCCCTTCGCCACGGATGATCATCCCAGCCAGAGTGCTGTGAAGCCCAGAGTGTTGCTCCTTCCCCAGACAAGCTGATGGCGTCTGCTCTGCTGGAGACTTTGTTTTTCTCTGGGAAATGAGCTGTATGAGCTGCCTGCACTGCTTTTATTAATGAAAAGCTTCTTTGTGCCTCTCATAAAAAGAGTTACTCCCCTACTTTGTTGTAGCCTGTGTTCCCTCCTTGCCCTCTTCCCTCCATGTCTTAGTTTGTCCTTTATTTTGCCCTCTCTTCCTTACTCCACCTGCTGTAGGATGACTTGTCCATGTTGCCCTTCCACTGCTGGTATCCTGCAGTCTTGGCTCTGCCATGAGTGGGGCTGACCCCTGTCTCCCTGTGAGCTCCTGGGCTGGCCTCCCCCCTCAGTCTGCTCTCCATCCTAGCTCCTACACTTTCTTCCTCTGGCTGCCCTTGGATACGAGTGGGTCTGATTTCTCCAGTGCTGTTCCTCAGCTATTGTTCAGACCCTCCTTGATACCTCACTATTAAATAATTTCTTTTCAGGGTCTGTATTATTAAACTTAAAAAATCTTGTTTGGGCTGCAATTTGCCATTTAAGGTTTTCTGCCAAGGAAGAATGTGTCATTTCTCAAGTGCCAAAAAAATAACCCCAAACCTGAGGAAAATTTCAGTTGGTGGTATTTTTTTCTGCTAAATATTTCAGAAATAGGTAAAGTGGATAAAGGTTTCTAGAGGCCTTGGCTCCAGTTCTTTCCATGCTTAATGGATGGTGGCATAGTGTAGCAGATCCATTGGTGGCCTGTGCCAGAGGCTGTGCCTGGCTGGCTCTCGTGGCCTTGAGCACTTTGCTTTCTCTGCAGAATGGGAGCAGTGGCATTTATCTCCTTTGTAAAGCACTGGGAGTTGCACTGGTGAAGAATGTTACACAGAAATAACATATTGCTGCTTTAGAGGCCAGCCTGGGCAAAGCAGTTGGAGGAGGAGGGCAACTGGGCTATGTTAGGTGGTGATCTTGTTGGATCTCCAGGCAAGAGCAGTTCCCAGGAGCACAAGGATGCTGAAGCTGCAGGGGACACTGCCTCCTAATGCTGCAAAAGGGCAGGACCTTAAGGTCTTTGAGGCACCTGTCAAGAGTGAGTTCACCTTTCAAGCCATACTTCTTAAGGGTGTTACCTCTGCTGGTGGTCGAGGTGGAGACTTGGGTTAGGTCATTGTCAATCCAAAATGGGAGGGAACCAATGGGCAGCTTGTACTTGTTCTTTTTGTCCCTGAGTAAATGGGATTTGTAAGTTACTGACGAGGGAGGGGGAGGAGGTAAGGAATCAAAAGGGCTCTAACCAGCTGGAACTAGATCTCTGCTAGCTGGACAGTTACAATTTGTCAAACAGAAACAATGCCTAACTGTTTGGCTTGCGAGTAAACATGACCAGAACAAAGCCTCAGCTGTATGCGTGTGTGGTTGTGAACCTCCTTGCACTTTCTTTACTGGCTGCCCACGTGCTGGCCAGTGTTTGGCTTGTATCTTTAGTCAAAGACAAAAGGAAGAGGGATGGGCAGGCAGCAACAGGCAAACACCCCTTCTGTGCACTGGGAGTTTGTCTGTGCTGGGCCTCTAGTGTCTGAAGATTCCTCTCTATAGTTCTACATGGCAAAAACTACTTCCTCAACTTCCCAGTACAGAGTGGTAATCATGAGCAGTAAATGTGAAAAGAATCAATTAGCCACCAGTTACAGTAATCCTGTCTATCCTGAATTGAGAAATTACTTACACATTACTTAAATAAACTGCCTTTCAAGCTAAAGAAAAGGACGGGTTTCACCTATGGCACTGTCTGGCAGGAGGTGGCACGGCCTGTGTTCCTACTAGACTGCACACCAGGAATGTCCAGCAAGAAAAGTCCACTGGCCAGACCAGTCGTGTACCCAGTGTGATGGGGAACACTTCAAAGAATATATTAAGTACCAGCTTATGAGACAGGCGAGATCCAGGCTGGGCTGGCAGCCGAGATGACGCTACCAGAGGTAACTGGCTCAAAGTGTGCTTCATGTCAGCCCAGTTACATTTTTACTGGGATACCCAATGGAAAAAAATTGTAATTATCTTGCTAAAAAAGATAATGGCTGTTTGTTTCTTCTAAGCAGGAATAGTTGGCTTGTACAGCAGTGCTGCTTGGTGTCTGTGCCAGAGGTCAGATGCGGAGGGTTTAACATGTTTGAGTCTTTCTTTAACCCTTTCACTGTGGGGGTCAGCAGTAGCCTTCCTTGTGCCTCTGCTCCTGCAAGTGCTGTTTTCCTTCATTGTATTGGCATTTCAAAGGGCACATTCCATCTGGGGAGGTAAAGGGTTTTTTCCTATAAGCCAGGAAGGAAGGTGGCTCGAGAAAGTCCCTAGTAAAAGCCCTGCACTGAGTTGAGCAGCAGCAGAGTTGCTTTATGAATGTTGCGTTTGTTTTTTCTCTCTAGTAAAGGCTCTTGTTCAGAGGCAAAAGAGCTTTTCCCTCCTTTACCTGGCCTTAATCCTGCTATTTCAAAGCAGAGGCAACCAAAAAGAGGAA
Source organism: Chaetura pelagica (assembly GCF_000747805.2). NCBI lineage: Eukaryota > Metazoa > Chordata > Aves > Apodiformes > Apodidae > Chaetura > Chaetura pelagica. Next base: position 5,881,352 of record NW_009954215.1, on the reverse strand, counting down.
TATTTGCCCCACATCCATGTTAGGCAGCATAAAAATGGTTAATCTGGAAGGGAGCTAGGTATCAGGAATTCTTCGTTATTCCTCTCTTCCCCCAAGATTTTCCCTTTTCAGATGGGGAAGAGCAGGCGGTAGGTAGGAAGCATTGATGTTTGCACAGCACTTGGAGATACAAAGCTGTCTGCAAACACCTACCAGCAGCACCATTAATTGGGGAGTGCTGCAGGTTGGGCTGGAAGCCTGGAATCAAGTCTGCCAGCCTGGCCCAGCACAGCCCCTTATGCCAGGCCCTGCTCCTGGCAGCTGTGCATGTGCAGACAAGAGGCACTGCAGACAGGAGGAGCAGGGGAAGCCCAGGTGAGTTCCTGTGCAGTGAGCTCCAGCCAGCTTGCCAGGCCAGATTGTTGGCTCCCTGCCTGGATTTCTCAAGGCAATGGCTGGAAGCCATGACTCCATTGGTTCCTGGAGTGGCCGTACAACGTAGGAGTTAAACTGGGGCAGCTGTTGCCCAGTAGAGTTACTATTTGAGCAGAGCTGTTTTCAGTGGAGTTTTGTACTTCTGATGAGGAGCAGCTCTGCTGCCTGGGCTGGACAAGATGGCTTTTTTGTTTTTTCTCCTTCCCTCTAGGCATTTCGAGTGGCAGAGGAGGAGCTGGGCATCCCAGCCTTGCTGGAAGCAGAGGATATGGTTGCTCTGAAGGTACCAGACAGGCTGAGCATCCTCACCTATGTTTCCCAGTATTATAACTACTTCCATGGACGGTCTCCTAGTAAGTACCGTGTTCCCTGGAGGGGTGGGAAGGATTGGGGCTTAATTTTGTGCTTGGAAAAGCAAAATAGACTGCATAGGGGCCTTTGGTACCAGAATTATTTCAATGGAGATTCTGAACTCTTTACACACTGGCCTGCAGTAGCACCACTGCTTTTGGAAGGGAAAAGAGTGGTACCTTGTCTTAAATCCAGTGTCTTAATTTTTAATATATAATCTAAAATTTCTTATGGTTCAGCCAGACAGAAATAGTTAAGGTTCCCCTCCATGGTCCCCACCTCAGCTTTCCTTTCTCGAGCACTTTCATCCCTACTCCATTCCTTGCCATGCTGGAGGGGTGGTGAGAACATGAATTCTAACAAGGCTGAGCTTGTCTGTGAGGCTGTGCTACTGTAATAGCATCCCAGGTAGGGCTTCTACAACACAGCAGTGCTGATATAAAGTGACCCCCTTAACTGGCATAATTGTGATAGCAATTCTTTCAAACATAAAACAGGCCACAGAGCTGTTATGAGGCATTATATCCACGTACTGAAGAGTTTATCTGGGCTCACAGGAGCATTATTGTAGACTTGGTTTATATTTGGCTTTAAGCTCATACAAAATGAAATAATACGATAAACCAATTTCACAGGTTCCTCCAGAGGAAACTTTAGAAAGTGGGACATGAATGACTTAACTGGTTAAGGTGAATCTAGATTGAAAAGACAGATACATATTGAAAACGTCCTACATCTTAGAGAGAAAGCACAATTCACTCTTGAGAGCTGCCTCTGATATCTAAACTCTTCCCTCTTCTCCACCTCTTTACACATTTAAGTGTGCTTTGTCTCTCCCTCCACAACCTCTTCACTCCTCCCTCTTCAATTTTTATGTCTTGTTTTAAAACCATGCTGATAGAAGTCAAACAAATTCCATCCTGTTTGTGCCAACTGGTGGAAATCTGGGTCAGTTTGGGGTCTTCACTCCCTCCCTCCAGCATCTTGCCTACCATGTCATCAAGCACAGCACATTTTTATACTCTCTGGTGTCCCACAAAACATTCTGGTTGCATTTCTGTTGCTGGGGTGAATGTGTGTGTCTGAAAATGAGCCCAGCCAGGAATGTACCCTCTGACACCAAACAGCCTCCTAATAACCACAGTCATGCCCTTCAAATGGGTTCCAGCAGGACCATGAAATAAGCAGGACACACACAAGGCCACAGAATGTTGAGTGGCCAATATTTTATTGAGGTCATACATTAACAGAAGGGCAGAGCTGAAGCCACCTGTCTTTGTGCTGGGCTTTGGGAATTGGCTTAAATGGCACAAGTGGGAAGTGAGGGGGCAGCCTGAGTCTAAACAGTTTGCTCTTTCACCACAGTGACAGTGGACTGGGGACACAGAGTCGGCTCTTCCCAGTCCACTGTCACTGTGGTGAAAGAACCCTGGGTGTTTGTTTGGATAACTGGTTTTACTGAGAGAAGACTGCTGGGAACTGCTCCTCTCTGCTCCATGCACCCTGGCCAGTCTCCCTCTGTATTTACTGAGAAGGGTGTAATCTCTACAGACGGGTGGTCATTAATTAGTTGCTCTTAATGTGAAGCTGTGGCTCAAATATCCCACAAGGAACGCAGACATCTCATTCAGGACAGGAAGTTGTGCAAAAATAACATCCCTGTGAGACAGATGAGGGGTCTTGTCTGTAAAAACTACATGAAGCCTCATTTCTCAGGGCAGCCTCCCTTCACTTCTCAGGGCATAGGGAATCATTCCTTGCTTAACTGAAGTGTGTTTAGCATTCTCTTTTCTTCACTTGCTGTGATTGTCTACATCCACATGTGTGAATGTCTACATTTCTCTTTCATCTGGAAAGAGGATTGGGCATTTGCAGGCTTCTGGAGGCAAGTCCTGTTGGTTTCTCCATCAGCACCACCATGGCACCTCCAAGCTTCTGTCATAGAATTATCAATTTTTAGTTGTTATTTCTGTGTTCAACAAGCCTGTTTGCTCCCTGAAAGTCCCAGTTAGGGGTGAACACCCACGGCAGCAAAGGTTCAGAAAGTGAACTTGAAGCAAATTCAAGCAACTTTTGGATGAAGCAAACCCTCTGAGCTCCAGTTCCTTCGCTGTAATACCTGACAGCAGTGCCTGTTTCAGTTTCCAGCCAAACTGTGGGCCAGGTGCAAACCCAAGCTCTTGCTCACACCATTGACTCTATATTTTTCCATGTTTTCATTCCCCCCGCCATGGAATTCGTGAGAAGATGACACAAACCAGCTGTTGCAGCTACCAGATGATTCCAGCATATGTTGGTAAAATTCACGTGTCACCTCTTGCCCCTCACTCCACTACAGAGCTGCTTGTGAAGCAAAGGTTCCTATGCTCTGCACCAGGAACCTTGGGATCTTATAATGTACATTACTCCTAAACTTGTGGGATTTTCTTATGTTATGTTAAAATCTTCCATGTTTCCTTTCTTCCAGTTGGAGGCATGGCTGGAATCAAGCGTCCTCCTTCTGAACCTCAGGAGCAGCCTCTTGGGAAGAAAGCTGTTTCAGAGCCTCCTAAGCCAGTGCCTCCAAAACTACCTCCTGCCCACCCACCAGCCAGGGCTAAGCCAAAGGAAACCTCCCTGGTAAGAAATGGGGTTTGTGATGTTCTTTATACCTTAAATCTGTTCAGTGAGCTGAACAGGAAGTATTATCTAGTTCAAGGCTCCAGGTGGCAACCTCTCAGTCTCCAAACCTTATCCTCATTATGTGGGATTTAGTCCAGAGGTCTGGTTACTGCACAGCTACAGATGGCAATTGTTGGAAAGCCATCAGTAGCTGGGATTCATCTACTAGTGAATAGGACATGGGTGTCTTAGGACATGGCTGTGCTATTCCTAGATGTTGGAGGTGGAGATTTTAAAAATAATGTAATTTTTTTGCTAGAAAACATTAAATTACTTGAAACAGTTTCAAAGCAGATTAGGGACAAAAACACTCAGGGTCAGAGTGCTGCCTGTTCATCCACTGCTTCTCCCCACAGAAAGGGGTCCTGGCAGAGAGTGGGAATATCCCCAGCAGCAGCTGTGGGATCTGTGGGAACCACGTGCACCTGGTGCAGCGCTACTTGGTTGATGGGAAGCTCTATCACAGGAACTGCTTCAGGTACAGCTCCTCAAAGGGGGGCACAGGCTTGTGGGTCACAGAGGGGCAGCCTCATTCCTTTGGGACTGGAGGGAGAGTGCTGTGAGGCACTCAAGGTAATGAGGACGTTTTGGCCAGAGTGGAGGCAGCCTGGGCCTGCTCTTGGGCTGTTCATAGGGGAAACTTTGCACAGGTCTGTTTTCATCTGCACCTTTCCTACTTCAGGCCAATGCTGTCACCTGTCAGCTCTGGTCTTGGTACCTGAGGAATGTGCCCACAGGTTCTCTTCACTGCCAGTGTGGTACCTTCACTCTCCCTGTGCTGGCAGTAGAATGGTGTCTGCGCTCTCAACTGGGTCTCAAAGGTCTCCCAATGCTCTGGAGATGTTTTCTGAGACTTTCTTATCCACAGGTGCAGGCAATGTTGGAACGTGCTTCTTCCTGGAAGCTACAAAGCTGGGCCTGAGCCCGGTACATTCATCTGTACCAGCCACCAGCAGCCAGACAATGTCCAGATCTCTGGTCTCTGCAGCACTGGGAACAAACCTGAGAGCACCCCAGCCCCTGCTGCTGCCAAGGCATTCCAGAAAGCAGCAGAACCCACAAAACCAGAGCAGGTGTTGAAGAAACCCAGCCAGGAAGGCCTCGCTAATTCAACCAAGCCATCTGTTTCATCTTCAGGAAGCTCTGGCTTCAGAAGTGTAAACACTCCATGGTCCTCTTCAGCTGTAAATAAACCAGATGACTGCAAAGGTACCCCATTGGGAAATAAAACAGGTCACCATGAGGCCCCATCAAGGCCTCTTTGGACAACCTCCACAACAAAGACACAGCAAGCCCGAGAAAATTTTTTCCGGTCACTAGAGCCCTCCAGCAATAAAACCTCTGACACTAGAAACCAGGTCCCTCCTTCTCATGGCCCTGGTAAAGCTACCTCTGCCAGAACCACTGCTGAGGTCAGTCCAGTGAATGCTGAGAAGGATCAGGCCCGTAGCCATATTATACAGGCCCTGGCTGGATCAAACACCGCTCCAAACAGGCCAGGAGGACTCAGTTCCACTGGCACCTCAGTGTCCAGCAGGTAAGTATTATTTCTATTTCCCTTTTTACTCCCAAAATGATTCTTGAGATAACTCAGAAATCCCTGCATCTTTCCTCCCTTTTCTCTGCCTGCTTTTGTGGCTGAGATTTCAAGACATGTAGAGGGACTCATCCAAGTCTTTGGAACAGAGGCCAATAAATAGGTCTGTCCTTTCAAAAACACTTACTAGGTTGTTCTTTTTTGCAGTGGCAAGTTTTCTCCCCCCAGTTCTCAGTGGCAGAGTCCAGCTCCAAAAGCACAGTCCAGCAAAACAGGGTACACAGCACTAAAACAGGAAAAGCTTACAGACCCTCTGCCCAAGAGCCAGGCTGCCAGCAAACCTGTTGACTCTGTGCACAAGCCAGAGTTGAAAGGCATCAAAGGTGAGGATGATTGGTTCACACACAGCTCTGCCTGGACACAGCATGCCAGCTTTATGCCTTTCTTATGGACCAGTACAGTGAATGTGTCACTGACACCTGCACTTTCTGTCTGTATAAGCACATAAGGGTTTTCTGACTTCTGGGGCTTGACATACCTTTGTTTGTCCCTCTGTAATTGCTCCCTCTAGCATGGCAAGTTGTGTTGTTTTTTTCTGAGAATCTCCAGGTATTCAGAGTTGTACCTGCTGCCATCAAATGTTGGGATTCTGGTGGATTTCAGAGGCTTAGGCAGACTTTCCCAGATGGGAGACCTTGCCAGAACCTCAGGATGATTTTGTGATTGCAGTTGGGGCTCACCCAGCCTCTGTTTCTGCTTCCAACCAAGCTTCCACCATGGTGTCTGCACAGTGGGCTGAGGCATTATGTTCTGGGGGTACCCAGTGTCTCAAACACTGCCAGATGGTCTGTCTGTTTTTTTGGGGGGGTGCTAAAACCAGTATCTGTCTGCAGTTTGCTGTAAGCTTGTCAGTGTTTTGTCTTCTCCCCCCTTCCTGCCCCATCCTTTGGTCTCAGATCTGAGCTGTTGCTGTCAAACATTTCTGTTCATTTACACCATGGCTGTGTTTCTGTAGCTGCAAAGGGTTTAAAGCATTTGAGCCAAAAGGGGCAAAATACCACCAAGGTTGTTTACTGCCTATTGTACATGAGTCTGTCCATGTTAAACTTGCTGAACTGTGCTGGTTTGCTGCAGTCACATCACAGGATCTACCCCAGTGCATAGTTATCTCCTAACATCCTCCTGAGACAAAAATCTGGCTTGTTTCTTTTCATTGGATCTGATATTATCTTGCTGTGTCCCTTCATTTAGGGAAAATGAGTGTTGGTGAAGACAAATCTGAGAGCCCAGAAGACTGGAGATCTCGGCTGAAGCCTGTAGCCAACAAGTGAGTGTCTTGGAACTCATGGGTCTCCATGACAAGAGAATGGGAATGTCCATGTCTGCAGCTCTGTGTGTTGCTGCAGGTTTGTGTGCACGTAGGAGGGAAGACCTCGTGTGTTTTAGTGCTTCCTTTTTCAACAATTTGATGGAAGAGGCAAAACCTTTCATTTCTGGGGAGAGAAAGTGTATTTCAAGTTGCTGAACTCTGCTTAGAAAAGTGTGACCATCCTGCATGGAGCTCCTGCCCAGGATGTCCAGAACACTTCCTGTGGACCATTCTGCAAGAGGAATGGTTTCCTACCTTTGTCTTTCTTCTTTGCAGAGACCAGTGTGGCTCTAAGAAACCTACTGATAACTCCCATGTGGCAACAGGGAGCCCAGTACACAAGGAGACAAAGACAAGTCCATTAGTTGTCCCATCAGCAAAGCAGGACTCTGGTATGAAGGATCTAAGTTTTGTCTTCATTTTGCTCATCAGGCAGGGGACAGGCACTAGTGCTGCAAGGCACAAGTAAGGAACATGTTGGTGGAGGTTGTGCATTGCTTTCAGGGATTTTTGCTCTCTCCACCTGCTTTGGCTCTGTGGTGCCTTTATTTGGAGAGTCATCCTTCCCTAAGGAGATGACTTCTCTTCACAGGGCACCCTTGTTTGCAAGACAGCTAACAAGACTTTTACTCTCTCTTGCATAAATGTGTAATGATAAGAAATCTTGGTGATAGTTCCCAGCAGGTTCTTATTCTCCTCTATCCTTTTCATACTCTGGCCTTGTAATCTGTGGTTTCTCCCCATTTCCTCTGAGCTTGTGCCCTTCACTATCATCAAAAGAGGAGAACCAGGACTAGAATTGAAGGTGACTAGTGAGGAGTGCCAGAGCTGCTGGGCAATAAAGGGATTTTTATGAGATGAAGGTTGAAATTTCTTACCCAAAACCTGTCTGTGCTTCTTAATTCAGCTTCATCTGGTGGATTCATGAAGAAAAAGTTGATCCCCAGCTCAGATCTTATCAAGAGCTGTCAGAATTCAAAGCAAAGTTGGGAAGACCCCGGGGGCTCTGCCAAGAAGGAGGAAGAGACCAACCAGCTGAAGAAAAGCACTGTCACATGTAAGGTCTTTTCTGCCTACTTGAGCGGTGTTTCCCTGAGTTTTCTGTGGTGAAGCCTGTCGCTGTTGTCATGGGGGAAAAAATCTGTCATTAATTTTTATTAGCCATCTTGGCCTAAACAGGAACCAGCCAGACAGAGAGAGAATTCAGTGGGAAGGGAAGAAATTCAAATAGGGATTTGTCAAGGTCAGTGCCCTGTCATTCTTTAGACTCAAAGCTATGGAGAGGACCATCTCCTAATTTGGGGAACTGGGATCTAGTTGATGTCTCTGTTCCTCTCCAGTTGAGTGGCTTTGGGAAATGAAAGGAATGCAGAGAACTGTCAGCCAGAAACTCCAGCTGGCTGGACCCACTGTAGCAGCAGCCAAGGCTGCTTCTTCTGGGACTTTGAGATATCCTGACCAGTTCTGACCAGTTTGTCCCTACCCTAAATCCAGTTTCTTATTCCTGTATGTTCAACCACAGCTTTACTCGGTACCTCTCCTCCTTTGCCCAGCTGCTATTGCTTCTACTTATCTCACCATAATGCACATGAAATTTCCTGGAACCAACCTGATCTTTGCTGCTGTCCTGTTTTCTTGGTTTGTTTCTTCTCCCCTTGGATTACCCCTGGCTCAGTGCTACCTGTTTGGATGAGGAGATCCTCACAGCAGGGCTCAGCCCTGACTCTGGTGTTTGTCTCGGATCAAGCAGGATGGGTCCCGATGGCTCGGTGGCCTCATGATTTATCCAGTAGGATAGCTGGTTCCTTCATTGTCCTTAGCCTGCACTTCTGACAGCTAAGAAGCATTCAAACTCCAATAACGTTGTCTTTTAAAAAGTTTAGCATGCCTCCACTGCCATAATTTTCCTAAAATTTTCCATCTCCTGTTTTCCTCAAACTCATCCACAAGGTTCAGCATTCCATCTTTCCCAGGAAACGAGCTGTTAAGATAAGGGAGGTTGGTTTTATATCCTTCTTTCTAAAGATTAATGATTGCTGTTGGGGAGTGCCCACTATGGGAAGCTTTTCCAGTAGCAGTCTCCCCCTGTTCTCTTGCTGCTGTCACTTGGCAGCCTCTGGATTGAGGACAGACTTTTTGCTCCTCTGTGTAGGTCTCTACCTCAGCAGTCAGAGAGACTCTGAACAGTCAGTGACCCTTGGTCCTGTGTGTGTTGTGTGGGGCTGGGGATGACGAGCATTTCTGTAGTGCATTAGTTTTCTTTGGCGTAGATAGTGTTTTATGTTGAGAAAGGAGGCTCCAGGGTTTTCCTCCCAACTGTCCTACTTGCACTTTGTAGGCAAGCAGCCAACCCAGCTTGTGTCTGTCAAGACAGAACTTCAGGATATCAGGGGATATCAGACCCTGAGCTGGTCAGGAGAGCATCGTTTTACTAGCTGTTGCCCTCCAGTGACCTTGGCCTTCTCATGATCAGTGGTGCAGCTTTCTGCTTTGGTTGGAGGTGCTGCAGAGGTCAGCCAGAAGGAGCCTGGAGATGCAGAGCTGAGCTGGGAGAGGGAGGTGTTGCTTGCACAGGAGCAGGCTGCCCATGGCAGGGCAAGTCCCTCTTGGAGGAACCTTTAAGTGAAGTGTGAGTCACAGGTAGTGTACGGGCAGCAGACCAGCAGCATCCAGAGAGAAGAGTAACCTGATGGAGGCCAGCAGTGCAGGGACAACACAGCTGATTGCCACATCCAACTCCTTCCTGGAAAGCACAGTAGAGCAAGGACTGGGCGATTGGAGAGCTGTCCTTGAGCTCTTCCTCGAGTCAGCACCAATTGCCAGAGATTCTCAGGAGGCTCCCCTAATCTGTCCTATCTTTCTCCTTGTGTGTGCTGAGCCTGCATTGCTGCTGCCTTTCTTACAGCCCTGCTCTTTTGATGGCTGGAGTTTTCCTTCCTGTCACATCACCCACGTATGCTTCGCTTCTCTCTCTGTGGTAATTATCCAGTCCAGCCCCTGGGGTACCCAGATACCTCACACTCTTCTGTAGTTATCCTTGCAGCACAGTTGGGCAGAGGAAGCTGAGGCACAGTGGAACAAACACATGTTGCGTAAGGATTGATTTTAATAGGTGTCCAGGGCCTAAATAATGCTGTGTAGTGGTGCCTAAGGGACTTCTCACCTAGGAAGTGTTTTGTGGAAGGAATTGAACCTTAGTTTCCTGAGATCTGTGCTCAGGTCCCCATGACCATCTTTTTTTCATCAATATATACTGATACTTCTTTGTACAAGAGCACTAGAGGGGCATTTTTAAGTATATCTTTATGTTTCCTGTGACCCAGTAGTTCTGGGTAACCAGTAACCCAGTATTTCTGTTTTATACTTTGAAAGCTTAACAAGGGGTGTGTTTTGCCACAATAAATACCTTTTGAGTTTTAAGAAGACAGTGAATGAACATGGTAGTTAATAGTCTTGGCCTCCCGAGTTTGGTGAGTGCCTGTGCCCTGAAGGTGCAAACAGCACCCTGTGACCAGAGAGTATCTGAGTGTCCAGCAGGGAGGAGTAAACCAGGCTGTGCTCGTTCCTGCAGACACAGCTCTCACCTTAGTCAGTCCTGCCAATGCATGCACGTCCTCTTGGTTGACAGGGAAGTGTTGTGCTCTCTGGTGCAGTAGGCACCGTCCCATTCCACAAAAAAAAAAAAAAGTTTGTGATGATATTTATCTTTTTTTTTTTTTTTTCCCCTTTTAGTTAAACCCTCTGTTCCAAAAAGCATCCAGAACCCTGAAGCAGTGTCCCCTACTAAGGTATGGCTGGAAACCAAGTGTAATGGGCACAGGCTTGAGTTGCTGCTTATCCTGCTGGAGTTCCTGCCCAGAAATACCTGAGGTTGTCTTATTGGGAGGGTTTATTTGAATTCCCAGGAAAAGGGTAAAAGGCTCTGGGACAGAGACAAACTAGAGAGACTGCCAGTTATCTCTGATGCCAGGGGACAACAGAGGCTGGAATAAGACAGGGCTGAACAAAGATCTGGTAGATGTAGTCCTACTGTTGTTTTCCTAGCTGCATCCAGACTACCTTCCTGAGGAGGAAATCCAGAAGAAGGTGCGTGACATCGAGAAGCAGCTGGATAAGCTGGAGTTGAAAGGAGTGGATCTGGAGAAGCAGCTGCGTGGCTGTGAGGGAGGTAAGGGAGACCAGGAGTCAGCTCTGAGGGTGGGGAGGTGTGAGGTTCATGTCCTGCCCCTGGGCTGGCAGGGCTGGCTCCAGTTTTGCAGGTGACATGGAAGCTGAGCTGGGTACTCCATGATAGAGCATTTGTGAGCAGCTTCCTTGAATATGCAGAAGGTGATCTGCATCATTTCCCTTCTACCCAGGAGCACTGAAGATGAGCTGTTGTCACCTTGAAGTTGCCTATGGCTCATATAAGTTATCCTAGGCTCTCCCTCAAGTACTTGTGTTTAAGCCAGGGAGACTAAACAGATGCAGCTTCTAAAGTAGCTTTGCCCTTTGTGCCTTTTGCAGATGAGTCGGAGGATGCCCTCATGGTGGATTGGTTCAAACTGATCCATGAGAAACAGCTGCTGCTCAGACAGGAATCAGAGTTGATGTACAAGTGAGTAAAACCAGAAATTCATCCATCTACTTGTGCACTTCACCTGTAAGCAGGGAGGGAGAGGAAACATGGCAGTCTAAAAAATAATGTGCCAGTTGGTGGGATGAGGGAGGGCTTAAGGATGTCTCTGGGTGAACTGCCAGCATCCTGAGATATTGACTGATGGGTCTTTGGGCACTGCTGAGCATCCAGGGTCTGTGATGAGCTTGTGGGGTGGGAAACCTTGCAAACGTGATGGAGGAAGATTTCCCTTCACTCACCCCTACTCAGGTGGCAGGCAATGCAGAGATAAGGCTTAAATACAATATGTGAAGGGTGCAGCCCTGGGACATGGAGGGGCAGTAACTCATCACTTCTGTGCTTCCTTCCAGGATGAAACAGCAGAAGCTGGAGGAGCAGCAATGGAACATTGAGATGGAGCTGCGACGCCTCATGAACAAGCCAGGTTAGGACCAGCTGCACACAGAGTCCTGCTGACCCCTGCCTGTGTGGAGCCCTCTGCTCTGCAAGCCAGACTTGGGGTGTCCTTCAGATCTGAAAGACCCTTCCAGGGATTCCAGTTGCACTGGGGATTTCTCCTGACTGCTGCACTGTCCAGCTGTCAGGGACAGGCTCCCTGTAACACCCAAGCCACCTGTGCTCTCTGAAGGGATTAAGATGTGTCCCTGGACATGAGGATAATAACATTCAGGCCCTTGCAGGGGACTTGCTGGAGCAGGGTGGAGGGAGGAGCCACAGTGGGGAGTTGCTCACTTGTAGCTATGAGATGGGTTTCTCTTGTCTTGTGCAGAGGAACTGAAGACACGCAGGGAGAAGGAGCGAGAACAGGAGCTGCTGGAGTCGTACCTGAACACAGTCAATGATCGGAATAGTATTGTGGAGTGTCTGGATGAGGACAGACTCAGGTGAGGGCCCTTGGGTGGTGGGAAGTGAGGCAACACCAGGAATGATTTCCATTGTACCTCCTCCACTGACCAAGGGTGGATGAATGCTGTAATCCAGACTTTTGCTCCATGAGTGGTGGGTGGTGACCTGTCACCAACCATCTTGTCTTAAATGCTGCTGTTGTTGCTTTCTTGGCAGCAGTTAGAAAGTGAGATCAGACCTGCAGTCATGTTCAATGCTCTCTCAAGCTACTGCTGCTCTGAGGACAAGAGAGACAAGGACAAAGCAAAATGTAGAAGGCAGAGAGAAGCGGGGGGGGGGGTGGGCTGGAGATGGGGAGGATGGAGGCAGCATGGGAGCTGCAGAACGACTCTGGGAACATGAAGCCAGGAATGTGTTTGGCTGATGCAGCAAGTGAAAGAACAACTATAGCTGAGAGATGGATCTTCCCCAAGCTCAAAGGAAGACTGCTGTGTCAAGTAGCTGGATTTGTGCCTCCTTTTGCTGAGAGCAGACCTCAGGACACCACCTGCAGCTCAAGAGTTCTCCTTGTGCCCAGGCTTTTGGCTCTGGTCTTGCCCAGGCCCAAGGAGATACCAAGTTTGACCCTGATTGCAGTGAGAACCTCTGTAGCACCCCAGGCTACTGGTGTCTCAGCCTTTATTCATCTTCTGGGTGTGGTGTTGTCTCACAACTTAAGGAACTCAGATGATTCATAGACCAGCTCCCAGAAGGGCCTCCCTGCTGCAGTGCTGGACTGCCACAGTCTGGAAATCCCCACACAGGTCCAAGGGAACCAGATGCAATTTGCTAATGTCTTAGACTCCTCTAAGGTTTTTTTCATGCACCTTTCTTGGCGTGTGCTATGAAGTTTGGTAATTTCTGACTGGGGGAATAAGAGCAGCCTTTACATGTTTTTTGGAGAGATCTGTCTCTTGTCATGAAACAGCAAAGTTTTCTAATGCCACACTGTTCCATTACAGAGAAAAAGAGGAGGACCAGATGTTGGCAGACATGATCCAGAAGTTGGGTAAGGGCCCTCTCTACTCTTATGGAGCAGAACTGTGTGGCTCTGGGGCTGTGGGTTCCAACTTGCTCAGTGTCTGCTCCTTCTCCTGCAGATGGATCTCTTGAGAGTCAGGAGCCAGAGAAGAAGAACAACAAGTTCCGCTTGTCCAAAATATGGAAGCAGAAAAATAAGAGTAAAGCACAGGAGTGAGGTTCCCCTTCCTAGTGTCTCAGAGAGGAGCATCAAAGGGATGGTCCATCTTCACTGCTGCTTGCCTGGAATCATGCAGGACTGTGATGAAGCTCTTCTGCTCTCTGACATGGAGACTGTAGGTTTGTGGACCAAAGGGACAGTGAGAGCCTGGAGCTCAAGGGGGCCTTTCCCAGAAGATCAACTTTTAAGACTGTTTTCCTTCTTTGCATCTAGCTGAAGAGCTGGCTTCAGCCTTGTTGGCAGCTCAGGAGGGCAGAGCTCAATTTGCCCATCCACTGCTTGGGTCATTACAGTCCTGAATGTGGGAGCATGGCACTGCATGTCACCTCTTGGTGCCCCACCCGTGCCAGCTGGGGCTGTGCCAAGGTCTCTGCACAGGTCTGCAAAAGGGCAGCTCTCCCTCCCTCTCTTCCTCCCTGTGTTTGCACTGCCTCTCTGTCCAGGACCAGAGATGCAGAGAGGGAGGTGCTATAGGGCATGAAAGATCAAGGACCTTCCCCTTTTTCCAGTCCGAACTGGAGATTCAGGGTCTACACCCAGAGCAGACAGAGAGCAGAACCAGCCCCATATCCATGGGGTGGGATGTCCTAGACCCAGAGGGGTTTCAGCAATAGTGCTTCTTCCAGACCTCCTATGGGAGTTGCTGTAGGCTGGTTTCTCAGAGCCGTGAGGGGTTGCTCACTGCTTCATTCCCTCTATGGGGGAGATTTGTACCTTCTTTATTTCTTTGACTGCACATCAAAGCAGGGTTTTCATTGTCTGTAGCCCAGCCTGCTGAAAACTAACAGAAGTGTCTTCCTGAAACAACCAGGTGCTAACTGGGATCAGAAGGGAGTTAGTGAGTTAGCCTCACCCATGAGTCTTCTGCATGGGACTGACATTTCGAGTCCCGAGGCTCTGTCCCTGGACAGCAGCGCCCTCAAGAGGTGCTGCCGTTCTCCTTGGTTGGACCAGGAGAGTAGGAGCAGGTCCTGGGCTGTTGGCAGTGAGTGTTTCTACTCTTCTGTCCGTCCAGTGACCAGGCAGACACCTGCACTGTGTGGCAGTGTGTTCTCTTCCCAGTAAACCTGGGTAGCAGAGATGGAGTCAGGCAGGGAAAAAACACATTAATTATGCCACCACCTCTGGTATGTGAGGACTTCCCTCCTCCCTCCAAACCAGGTCTTTTGAGGTTTCTCTGGGTCCTGTTCTCCACCAGGACCTGGGACTCTGCAGGGAGGTTTCCTGCCTGCTGTGCCCGGTGGAAAAGCAGAAGCGATGCGTCCCTAACCCACGAGGTGGCAGTGGGACTCTCTGTCCCAGGCAGCCCACCCTGGGCACCTCAGGAGTGTACTCAGTGAGGTACCAAGTGCCCGAGGGGGTTTGTGTTGTCCACAGCATGTGCCATGTGTGTGCATGTTGTGGGTTACCTTGCTTTTGTCCAATAAAGAATTGCTGGAGCAGATCCTGGAATCCCAGCATATGTTTGGATGTGGGTTGCCCTGGTTGCTGTGAGTAATGAGAGTTCCTCTCTGGAGATGGATGGTAGCAGGAGTTTGGTGTACCTGTGATGAAAAGGCTCCTCTGCCCAGAGCTTGCAGACCAACTGCAGATCCTGGACAGCAGCAGAGCCCAGGGGGAGGTGCTGATACTGGGTGCTGGTGTGCTTGTGCCTCACCATCCTGGTCTCCTGGTTGGGAAGGAATTCCTTTCCTGGGGCTCTGTGTAAAGGGGAGGGGAGGAGAGGGAGGAGGGTCCCTCTTCCAAACCAGGGCATTTGTAGAAAATCCCCAGAATTAAACTCACCACCCAGCTTCTTCTTCCTTCCTCTACCTTAAATTTGGGACTCAAAGGATTTGCATGTCCACCACTCCCCAAGGCTTGAAATGAGCCCTAGAAGAGCTGAGCTGTTGGCTGAGGTGGAGAAAGGGAGCAGCTTTTTTCCAGCTGGCTTCTTTTAGCTGGGCCCATTCCCTGCCTGACCCCCCCATTTGCTCTCCCAGCACAGGCAGCCTTGCTTACCTTGTGGAAGTTCCCCAGGAGGCAAAATAGGAGGATTTGGCCTTGGGACTGAGGGAGAGGGATGCACTGGAAAATCAGCACTAGCCACCTCTCCGTAGTGGTCACCCCAGAATAATTAGTGCAAGCACCCTCCTGTACCCAAAGTGGAGTCAAATTCCTCTCTGTTCTCTGCTGCAGCCCCATCAGATGCCCCAGGTCAGGCTAGCAGGGGTCTGACTGCTATATTGCTGTAGGCATGGGTGTGTCTATTTCAGTGATGACTGAGAGCTTAGTTGCTCCTCTAGGTCAGCTGCTCCACTTCCGAGATGGTTTTAAGGAGGCTGAGCTTCTCACTCATTTCCTGATGGACTCCAGCCGGGTTCATGGACACACCAGCTCCTGGAGACCTGGAGTGCAGCTTCTGCTTTCTTCACAGCTGAAGAGAAGCACCAGAGAGTGTACAGGGCCTGGGGGGCTGCATCCCTGAGCTGCTGCTTTTAGGAGGCTCTTGAGGGCTCCTTCTGCAGGCTTGGGGTGACAAGGAGGCTGCTGCCTGCTCCAGCACTTCATGACTTGCAGATGGAGCAGTGATTAGGCAGAGTGTGTGTGTCTCTCTCTCTCTTCTGCTGCTGGAGTGCAGCTTCTGCTTTCTTCACAGCTGAAGAGAAGCACCAGAGAGTGTACAGGGCCTGGGGGGCTGCATCCCTGAGCTGCTGCTTTTAGGAGGCTCTTGAGGGCTCCTTCTGCAGGCTTGGGGTGACAAGGAGGCTGCTGCCTGCTCCAGCACTTCATGACTTGCAGATGGAGCAGTGATTAGGCAGAGTGTGTGTGTGTCTCTCTCTCTCTTCTGCTGTTTTCTTTAATTACAATCTCGAAGGTAATTTCTGACGCATCATTAACAGTTCTGAGTAAACAAGGGGAATTCTCCAAATTATTTGCCATGAGCACAAAGGGAAATTGGCTTTCATCTTCTCCGTCTTCATCCAAGGAAGAAGCTGATCTGCAATAGGCACAGGGAGGAAAGGAGCATCGTGGCTGCCCTCAGATGCCTCAAATCAACATGACAGGGAGCAGCCACCCATCCAGTTTCTCCAGCTGACTGAGAGGACAGCTCTGCCTGCAGCTTTTTGTGCCCTCTGCTGATCTAAGGGGCTGGGGCTCGTTGTGATGTGGATTGCAAAGTGCCTCTTGCCTATGAGAGCTTTGGGTGTTGCTTTGGAGTGTTCACCTCATTCCAGCTGGATAAATTGATACCTGAGCTGCTCAAGAGGAGACAAGACAGACCAAAAGCATCCTCAAGGCATGGAAGGTGAAACCCTGGTCCTTGGTGAAGGATAATGGCTGAGGCCAGTGTGGTATTGGGAAGGATGGAGCACTGATATAGAGGGATTTAGGGGCTGGGAGACCAGATTTGGTCCAAAGCAAGAAGTCAGAGGGATGTTGTTGTGCCCTCTCAGAGCAGCAAATGTGCAGGGAGAACATTCCAGACTAGTGCAGGGCTCAAGGGAAAGGGGCTTCACTGGAGGGGTGGCCTGTGGAGCTCAGGTGAGGCAGTTGAACCTGCTGGAGCACCCACACCCCTTCCTGCCCCGTGCCCTGTGCTGACACCCCTTCACCCACACTCCTGCACAGGGTGAGAGCATCTGCAGCAGCAACTGAGGGAGCGGAGCTGATTTATATTCACGTTGCAGCTCTGCCAGCCGTGACTCTGTGATCTGCCCTGCACCAAGATTATTTGAACACAGAGTTTGTCGTGACTATTCTTCCGCGTGAGGCAGGGGATTTGCTGTGGGATGGGAGCCCTCCCTCCAGCTGTCAGTCAGGAGGGGTTTCCTTTTCCTGTCTCTCTGGCAGCCACGTCCCCAGCAAGGTGAGACAGTGGACACTTTTTCTCTTGTTAATATCCATGTCTAATCTCCTCTCAGAGGGGCCCTTTGTCCTAGGCTGTAGCCAAGATGAGTAATTCAGGGATAGATGAGACGCTATAATTGGTTTGTGACAAATTAAAACATTTTTCCTTGGGAGATGAGAGCAGGACTGTGGTCTGGAGCTGTCAGGCGTCACAGGGGAGGGTGATTTTCGGAGTAAGCGCATTGCAAATTGGCTCCAGTTATGCCTTGGAGTCTGGAATTAAACTCCAGCTGGTGACTCTTCTCGGTTGGGGTTTTGTTTGAGGGGGGGACAAAGGGAACATGTGTGGGGAGGGACAGCCTGATCGATAAAGAGCATGGGACTATTTTTGCATCATGTAATGAGCTGGGGACCAAAGCAAAGCGTGGTGGGGATGCTGGAGAGCACCCAGAGGCGTGGTGAGAGTGAGCAGACCAAGAGCTGGAGCCCATCATTGCCTTTCTTTCCTCAATGCTGCTCTCAATGGTTCCTCCATCACATCCCAGCAAGGAAGGACCATGATGGAAAAGTTGTAGCTCACACATTGTGTCTTCTCCTTGATCATGAGTGGGTGCCAGGTACAGAACCTCCTCAGGAGCTGTGTGCTGGGCTAAGGAGTGTCTCTCACCTCCACCTGGAGAGCAGGGAACAGCTAAAAGTCAGGAATGCTGAGGTGATCCAGACAGTTTGATGAAGTACTTGGTTTGACCTCAAGCCCTTGAATTGTTTGCCTCAAGATTTTGTATCTAATACCAAAGAAGAAGGGAGAACCAAGGAAAAGGGTGCTCTGAGTTTTCCAGGGGGGCTGTATCTTGGAGTGAAGGAAATGGTCTGGAAGAGAAACCTGTAGGTATCTAAACAGGGAGAGCACAAAGGCTGTCAGGGAGTCGAAAGAGTTCAGACTCTGAAGGTGTCAGGTGAAGAAAAGAGGAGATCTGGGCATCTTCTAAATATCAAGAGTGTAACTAGCAGGCCAGGGTGGCAGAGTGATGGTCATGGGAGGACTTGGAAGGAAGGATCACAGGATCTGATTTAGCAATGGAAAGTGCATAGATGCAGCAAATCCTGAAAGGCAGGATCAGATGGTGAGCTGTGACTGGTGTCACTGCAGTATGATGTTCACTAATCCGGTTTAAGGGGATAAGCCCAAGAAAAACTGTGGAGACCTAAATTGGAGCTTGTCACTCTCCTGTCAAAGGCAGAAGTGTGGAGGAGGAAGATTTGCTAAATGAGCTCCTGGATGGTTGGTCAGAAACAGAAGGTGACTGGAGGAGGGCTGTGAAGATGAAGGGTTGGAGGTATCAGGTGGGAAGGAATGACAGGAGTCACCAAAAGCTACAAGGGGTAGAGAAACTGTTTGCTGTGGCAAGGAACGGCCATGGGACGGCCTCTGTGAGGGGTGGCCAGGACAGAAGGGTTTGGGAGTGGAATGGAAGGGAGAAATCAAGTAAAACCTGCTTAAACAGTGAGTGCCTGTGACTGAGTCCAGTAAAGGACTTGCTGTAACTCAGAATTTACACTCAACTTCACTGTAAATGTGATATTGTTGCAAAAGAATAGTTCCAAGTCAGTTGTCTCCCTGATGAGGGCAAAATAAATACTCAGCCACACACTTGTTACCAATATTGCTGGATATATTTCAAAAAGGAGACAAGAGAGGCATGGAGAGTTTGTAACTGGAATTACAAGCTCTGGAAGAAATCACTTGTCTAGTTTTGGTTCATATATGATTTCCCTTGTTCAAGTTTGTCCAGGAGCCTTCTTGGCTGCACAATTGCTCTTTTAACAACTCAGGCCCTACCTCCAACAGCCCATCCTGCTGGTGAAACTGGTAAGGTAGCAGCAAATCTATAGAATCCCAGTGATTATGGTCTGGAAGGCTCATATGATGCATATCAAAGGCAGGATGTGGATTTGCGTAAGTGTGGTGTAGGTCTGGCACTAAAGTGATAAGAGTCATATCAAGGGAATAACTTAATTAACTGGTCTTGATCAAAGAACTATATGAATTCAATAGCCCAGTTTTCAGTGCTAAATGATGAAGTTGGGAAAAACTGTTCTTGATGCAATTATCAATTTTCCTGTCCGAGGAGCTTTGAAGTGGCATTAAGAAGGGACAGTCTGTTGTGCCATTTAGGACAACTTTCTCCCTCCCTCAAGTGATCAGGAGGCAGAGGGGCTCCCTCTCCTTTTCAAGTGCTCATTTGAAATGGTCTGAAGCATAAACAGTGGATGCCGAGGGGAACAGTATCTCAGCTTTCACAAGTTAATTGTTTCAGACGGTGTAAATCAGGAACAAAGAGCTGTCCTTTCCCTGCCAGCCAGAAAAAAATGTCTTAATTTCCCTGTAGCTTTCATTTTGCCTAGGATTTTGGAGGGAAAGTAGTTCTGTTTAACTTCCAGGGGTCCTGGACCTTTTGGTCCCTCTGGCATGCCTGCCTGGCTGTGGGCTGGTCAACCAAGGTGCAGAGAATGAGAGCAAGGAAGGATCCAGGCTGTAGAAGGACTTCTGTAAGTCTTTAACATCCCAAATCCCATGTGTGTTTAGCCAATTTGGATGTGTCTACATGTGCCACAGTGTTGGTATCTATCCCTTAAATATCCCAAATCCCATGTGTGTTTAGCCAATTTGTGCCACAGTGTTGGTATCTATCCCATAAACTGGGTTTCTGTGCTGTGTGACACTTTGGGTGAAGCAGAGCAGGAAGCATTAGGCCAACATGAACCACAACGGTGGTCCAGACTCAGATGTTTTTCCAGCTAAATATCATCTTCTTGACAGGTCAAGGGACAAACAATCCTGGAACACAGTGTTATATTAAGTCCGGTGTTTCTTTGTCAGTGCTTGTAAAGGGAAAAAAAAAGAAAAAAAGTGTTTAAAAAAGGAGAAATCAAATGCTGAAACATAATGAGGAATATCAGTGAAAGGGCTGTGCTGCACAGGGGCAGGGTTTTAATGGACCTTCTGAGCTGAATCTGACCTGTGTATTTGGTTCAGGACCAAAGCTGGTTTCTTGGCTAGTCAGTGAGGTATTTGACACATGGAACCCACTCTGTCATGGAAGCTGAGTTTTAACCTTCTGCACAACTTTGCAGGTATTTTAAGGGAGATGGGAAGGCAGGCAGCCCTGCACTGCACCCAGCATCACTGCACCTGCCCTCCTCTGTTTGCTGATGACTTCGCTCCCCTCCTTCATGTCCAGCAGGTGTCCTGGAGACTCAACCTTTCTGCTTTGGTAGAGTCAGTGCAGGAGACTGTTCTTATCTCCACTGCTACCTTGGCAGACCTCGACCAGCTCTTCCAGAGAGGTGAGTGGATGTGTTTGGATGTCTCCTGGAAAAGGATACTTAAACCTTGTTCATCTGTTGGTGCCAACGATGGGAGAAAAGCCCTACTGCTTCCAGCTGCTTCTGCCAATGGACAGACTTCCTTGCTCTTCTCCATCCCCCCGGCACTTTGTCCTTTCCACTGGTGAGTACCTCATTCCCAAGGTAGGGAGAACTGGGATATATTAAGTCTGCCAAGTATGGTGTGTGGCTGCTGTGAAAAGATGAGAAGCCCCAGAAAGGCCCTTGGGAAGTCAAGGATTAATTTGATTTCCTTATGGCTCCATGACTTCCCACCACAGAACATAGATGGACTTTGGGTTTGCTCTCTGAAATGAGGTGGTTCCTCTTTCTCAGCAGAGAAGGAATAATTTCCAAAGGCAGCAAGCCTGAGGTCTGCTCACCTGGGGCTTCCTCAGAATAGGACTGAGTGATGGAGGTGGGATGATCAGCTCTTGGAGACACAGCACTGGTTTTTCTCCAGGAGATGGAAGGAAGCTGGGTGCTGGTAGCTGGGAGACAAAGCTGCAGCTGGCCACGCCAGCTCTGAACAGTGAGGGCAATTAGAGATCAGAAGAGCTGGGGTGGCTTCGTCACATTTCCCTGCTGCCGTTCTGGAGGTGATAATATAATTCATATCAGAAGAGTTAGTGGGCTGAAAATGAATTGGAGAAATCAATCCAGAGGGTATAAATGAATTAGCATGTAAATGAGGACACTTGCTCTACATAGTTTAATATTGCCTGCAGCTGTAAATAATTCCAGGGATGGAATCAAAAGCCGCAAACAACTTCATTTTTGTGCTCCTCCCCCGTCCGGGAGCACCTGCAGCTACGACCGACCCACCCTTGCAGAATCATCACATTGCAGGAGAATTAAAGGAGATGAGATGTGTATACATTTTTTTTTTTTTTTCCCCTGGTTGGCCATTATTTACAAAGCTGCTGCTCCTGGTTTCATGCACCAAGTGGCTGTTTGTGTGTGCATGTGGCAGTCCCAGTGGCAGGGAAGGGAGAGGCCAGGTAGTGGCTGGTGGGGACATGCAGTGTGTCCACCAGCCATCCTGGTCACCCTGTGGTGGCTTGACATGTGTGTGTGGCACAGCAATTTCTCACCAAGACCTGCAGCGTGAAAGGCCTTGATCAGGATGGAGGACTTGCCCCTTCTGGGGGGTGTTAAGAGTGATAGAGGTGGGTGCTTGGAGAGCAGGAGGGAGAGGCTGCTTAAATAACAGGGTTCATCTGGAGAGATGGCATTTCCAGGAGAGATGAAAAAGTTTCTGCACTAGAAGCAAGGTGGGACTTGGAGTGCTGTGTACAGTCTGGAAAACTGGAAGAGGCTTCAGAGGGGGGTCTTTAGTGTGGGGAAGGTATGGGAAAGCCCCTTTATCAGAGGCAACTAAGCAAGCACAGCCTGTTGAGCCTAACAAAGTGAAAGCTGAGAGGAGATGTGATTGCACACAGATAAACACAAGGGAGGGAGAAGGGCTAGTTAGGCTAAAGGCCGCTGTAGATAACAGAACATGCAGATACAAACTAGTAATGAATAAATTTCAGAGGGAAATGAGATGGAAGTGCCGAAGCACCAGAGCAGAGACTGGGGATGAGAGCTGGAGAGTCCACACAACCAGGCTGCTCTTCCACTCGTGTTTGACTGTAAAACAGGATTATAGGCGCTGGTCCCTTGAGATCAGGCAACTGGGTTTTGTGATCCAGGAAGTCCTGCCTGTTGCCAAAATCCCCTTTAATGTTCTGGCAGGGGAAGGATGCAGATCTGAGGAGGGCATCTCTCTTGCTGAGTGACTCCAAGAGTGGCTGTTGAGTGCTTTTGGAGTGGTGCTGATGACAGGAGGTTAAAGATGATCCTCGACAGTCTTTTATCAGTGCTTCCCTCTTGTTTTTGACACTGACGGATCACTGAGTTCCCTCTTTCATCAGGTTGGAGTTTCAGGTTCTGCACTAACTAGATCTCCCAGGTGGACTGGAAACACTGATTAAGATGGATAGAGTGAAAGCAAGTCCATTAAATTGTTAATAAAGAATATTACACACATACCTTAATCTGTAGCTAGCCTGACACTTTATAAAAGTACATTAGGATATAATCCAATTGAAGCCACAATATCGAGAACATCTTATCTCATCACAAATTGAAATTATATCATATTCCTCATTTCTTAAATTAAAAAGCTAAAACCTTTTAGTTTGCTCTCATATGCTTGTGTAAAACTTAATCAGTGGTTTTAACAACATTATTTTTCAATATGGGCCATTTCTGCTCTCGTTTATTTACAAGAGAGAACTTCCTGGTAGGAGAAGTGATTCAATTTGCAGGAGGATACATCAAGCACTTAAGGATTTTGTAGGAATTGATTGATTATTTATCGTGTTATCTTGCCTGGAGACGTCTGATATGGTGGTGCTTTTGCTATCTCTCATTCCACCTAATGCTCTTCCTTTGCCTCTCACTCCCCTCTGGTGCTACAGGCTCCCTTCCCTGCGCATGTGCCTGCACAAGTGTGTTGGAGGAATGAGGATCAGGGAAGGTGAGGCTGAGACTGTCTCTTCTGGGACAAAGATACTGGACTGGGTAGATACAAGAGGCTCATTTCACTGGCAGATGGCACAGAGGTAAGAGAGGTGAGAGGGTGTTTGGAAATTCTGCAGGAGTTTAACCCCGGAATGCAGTGATGCTCTGCTGTAGATTTCCAAGTGTGTCAAATGTGTCCTTCCTCACAGAGGAAGGAGTTGGGGCACAGAAAAAACACATGGTTTGCTGGAAGTCTCCCCAGGAGCAGGAAACAGCCCTGAAGGCCCCTAAGCCCTGGCTGATAGCTCATCATCTTGGGCCACACTTCCCAGGGTATGTGTCAACACCTTCAGGTTGCTCAGCGAAGCCCTGGGAGCCTCTGTGGAACAGCACTCCCCAGGGATGCACTGCTGAGGGCTTGTCCATGGCTCTTTGCAAAACCACTGTTGTCCCCATGCTTGTGATGAATCTGGTGTCCTCACAGAGCTGGGTTTGTGGTGCAAAGAGGAAGGGGTCACATCTTCATGCTTAAAGGAAACTGCTCTCATAGCAACAGCCTCGCAGGGTGGGGGATACTAATGGTCTCCCACTGCCTTGCTGTGGCAGGAGGGTCTGTTGGTGATGGTGTGTCCTCTATGGAGATGTCAGAGCCAAAGGGAGGACATGCCAGGTCTCCATTTGAGGGGCGTGACCCTCAGGAGCCCTGCAAGAGGGTTTGGTCTTCATCTTGAATGTTGGTTGCTCTTTGGTGCTGGGGTAAAGTGGGTGAGGAAGGGATGCTGCCCATGGGGCATCTTGGTCTTGCAATCCCCTGGTGGGATTTTGTGGCATTGGATAGAGCAAGAAATAAAACTTTTCTGCTTTAAAGCACGAAAACAGTGACATCACTCCAACCAAACCCTCAACTCTTTGGACTGCAGTTGTCTTTCTTGCAGGGGGAGGCACTGGGAACAAGGACATCTGAGTTTTATTCATTTCACTGCTGCAGATTTTGGCACATTGCTCTCCCTGCCATGGTTTTCCCTGAGCAGTTTGAGATCAGCTGGGTTTTTTTTCTTTTATGGGTATTGAAGTGCAGAAATTGCTCTCTTCTGGTGAAAATAAATACAGAAATCCTGAAGCACAACTCCAAAGAGAGACAAGCCTGTGAAAAAACAGTGTGCTGGAAAGAGAGTGTGTTTGGTTTGTCTGACTTTTCTTTTGCTTTCTGGGCTTCTAGAGTTCTTGTTGTAGGGATTGCACCAAGATGGCAAACCGGAGAGGTTTGAAAAATAGAAACACAATTCCCTGACTCCAGGAGCTCAGACTTAAGTACCAACAAATACCTGAGGATGCACTCATGAGTGCTGATGGAGCAGCTAACTGGGTGTGCGTGGAGGAGAACAAGTCCAGAGCCCTGCAGAGCTCCATGCTCCTGATTTGCTGAATCCAGTGGAATAAATTTCTGTATAGGATGATCCATGTGCATGGGTCTCCTCAGGATCAGGGCCAACATTTGTGGAGTGCTGTGGGATGCTTGGATGAAAAGGACTACAGAAGCACAAAGTATTACTTTTTCATGACTGCTGCAATTACTATCCTTGGGGCTGTCCAAATATTGTTGTTCCAAGTGAAAATATAAAACCATTTTTGGCACATTTCATTTTTGTGTTGTGATAAATAGAAATGCAGGAGGGGGGAAAAAAATAGAAATCTCCTAACAGTGAGAGAAGGAAAGCAGTCTCTGTGCAATTTGTTACACATCTCGCATGTCTCTGACTGCTCACTGTAGAGATATTTAAAGAGAGTATTTAGCCAACCCAGTGCACAGTCTCTGGAGTACCAGCTTCTGCTTTGGTCCATGCTTGGTTGAACTGTTACAGCAGCTTTATGGTTTTTTGACACATCATTTCAGGAGAGGCTTTGATTCTGGAAGATGCCAACTGCGCCGAGGGGGCTAAGATGATTAATCAAATTATTTGAAGAGTGTTTGCCAGAACTGGGAAGTGACCAGTCTCTGTCCTAATCTCCGGATTGAGATGTCAAGCTGCCCTCCAGCTCAGAGCACTGAGCTCGCCAGGAGACAGAGGGTGGAAAGAAACCTCCCGCAGGGAACAGCCTGGCAAGGCTGCCCGTGGTGCAGAGGGATGGGTTGGAGTGTCTGTGTGGGCTGGGTGAGGCTGGGGGGCTTTGCACATCAGGAAGGGCAGACAAGGCTGCTCTGGCTGCTATGGAGCAGAAGTAAGGTGGTTGTGCCTCAAGCTGCCTTATGGGAGGGAGAGGAATGGCTGGGATGTGCTCTGTTCCTGCAGCTCCTGACCAGCCAGATATGGGCTCCTCTGCTTCCACCCTAATTTGCAGGATGGAAGAACAAGTGGCCTGGCATGGAAGAAACAAAACCATGAAGTTGTTTTGAACTTGGTGCTTATGAAGCTGGGGCTTTGGTTGACATCTTGCAGGGGATGGCTTAGGGTGGACAGTACTGAGGAGGCTGGCAGGAACGTGGTGGGGAACAGGGACTCGGCTGTGGGGATGTGCTTCCCTCTTCAGGGGCTGGATGGATCCATCACCCATCTGCTTTTGCTTTCAGTAAGTGTTTGGATGCATCCACAGTTAAAGGTGCAGCCAGAGCACCTAAGGAGGAGGTGCTAAGCAGCACAGCAGGGTGCAGCCAGGGCTGGGTTGAGCACTGTGGGGTAAGATGGGAAACCAGCCGCCCGGGGCTGAGGGGCCGCTGGTGCCCTCGGGGCTGGCGGGCAGAGCAGCTTTCCTCGGAGCCGGGGCGAGCGCTGGGTGCTGCTGCCCAGGGAATTGCAGGTCTCAGCGTTGCTCTCCAGCTGCCTGCACGTCCGCTGTCCCTGCCTCCACGTGAGCCCCAAAACGTGCCGGGACCCCCAGTGCAGCCCGGCCACCCGGAGCCCCCCACGGACCTGCGCGTCCTCCCTCCCCGATCCCGCCTCTCCCACCCAGCGCTCCGCACCTCC
>NW_009954215.1:5847988-5855312 GCF_000747805.2 Chaetura pelagica | reverse complement strand
GGGCCCCTAAAATAATGACAAAAACAATTAGCAGTCCAAGCGGTAGCCTCTCCTTAATTATCTCCTCCGAGTTTAATTAACTAGCTAAATTATCAGCAGTAATGTAGGCATTAATTATGTCAAATTACAGTGTAAAAATCACAAAGTGTGGAAAATGTCAATTCAGCTGCGCTCACCTGCCGGGCTGGGGCGGCGCTGGGGGAGGGGGCTCAGCCCGGCGCTGGGGAAGGGGCTGCTCCCCCCTCGGGGATCAGGACCCCGCCACGGCACCGCCAGGGGGGACACGGATGGTGACCAGAGCTGGTGGCATCACTTGGTTGGGAGGTGCTGGGCACTGCCCGGACGGTGCAGGAGCAGGGAGATGGGAGCGTTTTGGCCCCGGCAGAGGGAGGGGAAGGAGCGTGGCTCCCCAAACCAGATGGCTTGGATGCTGAATTATTAAATTATGAATATTAATACAAATCAGACACGGAAGAGGTAATAATTTTGCTGCCCTACAGAAATAATTAACATAATTTTGATAAATTACATGATAAGAGAAACTCAAAATTGAGGTAGATTTATCTTAATTAATATCTTGGACTTGCTCCGAAAGGTAAATTGTTCCAGTGGGGACCAGGGAAGGGTGATGAAGGGGTCCCTGGCTCCATGAGCTGGGCCCTTCCTGGGTTTGAATGTGTGTGGGGGGGTGGGGCAGCCCCTCCAGGCTTCACTCCACCCCTGGCTCAGCCACACAAGGTGGGGGGGGAGAAGTGGGGGTTATTCCCACCCCCACAGGGACACCAAGTGACTTACTGCAGGCTGCACAGGTTGGTCACAGAGCAGAGGTTTGAGCTGGCTTCTCTAGACTGCCATGTACCCAGTGCAATCCTCCACTGGGCTCTGGTGAGTGTTCTGCCATGTCTCTCAGTGCTCTGAGGTTTGAGCCTGCAGGGTAAATGGTTTCACCAGAAGCTGCTGCCCACGTTCCCCCTGACTTCACCTCCAGTGCCTCTGCTGGGCCCATGTGCACTGTGACACACATGCCTGTTGAGTTCACCCATCTGTGCCACTGCACACACACCAGGGTGGTGGGTGGCTTCTTGTTTTCACAATTAATGACTGGGTGTCTTCCCTTCTCCATGTCTAGCCAAGGGCTGTTTGTGAGAAAAACCTCCTGTGCTTCCTGTGTTCACACATGCATGGTTTTTATCCTTCCCAGTGTATCCTTGACAGCTTCATCCACATGCTGGAGATGGACATGCTGCAGAAACCAATGAATGCTCCCTCTCAGGTCCTGTGGAGCAGGACCCAAGCTGCTCATTTCCAACACCACCACTCCAGAGAGCTGGAGCAGTGCTGCATCCCCAGTGACACAGCAGGCAGGTATGGTGTGTTTTACAGCATGTTTGTCTTCTGCAGGTGAACCACCAAGAGCTGTATGTGGCTGAACCAAGGTCAGTGTGGATGTTAACCTGGAAGGGAAGGGGACATTCAGATACTGAGGGATTTACTTCACTATCCAGCATCGTGGTGGTGGGCTGCTTTGCATTGTTTTCCTTCAGCCTGTGTGAGTCTGGAAAAGCCTGTGTCCCTCTCCAAATACGAGTGCAATGAATGGGCAGGGCCCTTCCCTGGGTTATTGCCAAGGTCTTCTGGTGTTGATGATGATCACCAGCTCAGCCTGCAAAGGTGCAAATCTGAGAAGGGTGCAAGGATGGAGGGTGCAGACTGCTTTTTGTTGCACAACATTTAGCACTTAATTCTGGCATCATTCAAGAGAGTGTAACCTCACACCTTCAGCAGAGGCACAGCCCAGAGCAGGCTGAGAAGGAATGACTTACCCCCTTAAGCAGCAGAAATGCCCCAGGGGCAGGCAATGCATATGCCAGTATGGATGTGCATATGGAAATCATGGACAGCTTGTGGCATCAAAGCTGCAACTCAAATTACAGGGCTAATTGCAAAATTAAAGGGAATGATGCTTTATTAGGACTGCTTTTTGCAATACTGGTTCGAGCAATCTAGGAGAAGACATTAGCTGCATGTTGTGGTGTCCATTTAAATGTCCAGAGCAGTAGCTCCACAGCAGTTTTATCTTTAGCCTAGTTACATTTCAAGTATGTGTCTGCAGAAACAGCTTACAGCTCAGTTACATGACAGATTTCTGACATGGGTGAGTGGGAGGAGTGTGAGGAGCAGCCAGGAGAGACTGTTCTCAGGAGGCTTCAGCCTTGGTCTCGAGCTCAAGAGGTTTTTAGAGTCACATCCATGTGTTTGCCAGCTTAATTGGCAAAAGCTTTAATTTTTCAGAAGGGTTAGAAATCTGGTTGATCTGTTCCCACTGGCAGTGTTCAAAGCCTCAAACACTTCCCTTTTTTTCAAAGTGCTGTACCAATGTTAACTAATACTGTCCCAGTTCAGTGTAGTCTCTAGGTGGGGAAACTGGAGTTGTGTGCTGCAGGAGTCTCTTAGCCTGGACGGAGCCACAAGGAGCAGTAGGAGCCAATATTGGGTATATAATGAATAAAAAATACACATCAGGAGAGCTTCTGCCTCACTGGGAGCTTTTAAATATGAACTGAAGGGCTGTGGCTGTAGGATATTTTTTTTTAAGGAAAGTTAATGCTGTTATGGGGCATGTGGGCCAGCACGTGCCATGGTCACCCTGACACTTCCTCTGCTCCCCACCTGGCTTGCAGGGTGACAGAAGAGAACAGTTTACCTTGATTTCCCCTCTTGCATGGATCTCATCCCACAGTCCCCATGGCTGGAGCTGTTGGCAGCCTGGGCAGTAAGGAGGGGTGTGACAGCAGGTGTCTGGATGGTGCTGGAAATCCTGTTAAAACACGGACACCCCTCTGAGGGACATTAAAGGTGGCTCCGTGCTACTCACCACCTTGGCTGGGTCCTGCTGGGGCTTGTCCAGGTTCACTGGCCACCAGCCACCCACCACTGCTGAGAGCCCTTTCTGGTGTATGTACTGATGGGGACCCACCTCTCGTGGCAGGGCAGGTGTGGAGGCCTTTGGGCTTGTATATACATATAGCTATACATTTTCCTTACAAAAGCAGGTTACAGCCTGGGCTCTGCTTTTGCAGGAACACTCCGTATGCATCACACCATACAACCCCAGGAGCCTTTTTTGCCTTTTTTTGGCTGAGGAGCCTCAAGCTGTGTGTAGATCCATACAAGATATATGCATGCACACACGCAGGGATGGATGGACAGGCACAAATGCTGCTGCAGCCAACAATTCAGATGCAGCCTTAACCCCTTCACCACTATAGGAGGTATTTCCTGGATCTTGGTTCCATCAGGAGGGGACACACTGCTGGTGACACTTCAGTGGAGCCATTGGGATTGCAAGGATGTGGTTGGCCCTGAGGAAACCAAATTGTTCACCTGCATCTGGAGGTAGGGGATGGAGAAAGGAAGCTTAAGTTCAGTGTAATTCCTTCCTCATAAAGGAGGAATTTTAAGATGTCTGGATGGAAGGAGGGTTTGATGGAGAAGGAGTCTGGCAGGACCCCCCCACTTCAGGCAGCAAACCCTGAGCTGTGGAAGGAGAGTGTGGAAGGTGGGGGAAACTGAGGCAGGAAAATAATTGGGCAGATATGCAGGAGGGCAGTTGTTGGTGTCACTGCCCTGCTTCTGCAAACCAGGGACAAGATTTGAGAGGGAAGGACACTTGGATGGGGTGAAGAAAGCCAAGCTGAGCCAGTGGGGGAGTGCAGGACCCACCCTAAGATGGGTGCGAGCAACATGTTCCCACCTGGGAAAACACATTCATGATACAGAGTTAGTGGAAAACAACCTTCCCCTTCTCTCAGAACATCTCCTTTGCTAGGGCTGAAGGTGGGGAGACTGGCTCTGCTTCTGCCTTTTGTGGTTGCTGTTTCCACTTTGTTTCAGGTTTCTCCTCTGTTGGGACTTTGGGCCTTCCCGTTCCCCAGTAATTGTATAATTACTTCACAACATGCTGCAGGAATAGTCAAGGAGACAGCTACAGCTAGCACAACAATGGTGACAAGTAAAACATTAATTTCTGGAGTTCTTTTAATTAATTCATCAGGAATCGTGCTGTGCGGGATGATTACGTTAAAGTGTTTAATTACAAATTTATATGTAATGATGCACTTTAATTACTTTGGACTGGTACAATATTATTGGGCCCTTTTCCCAAGATTCCTGGCACCGGGTTTGGGCTGCACAGAAGCAGTGCCATGGATGCTTGTGCCTCTAAATTATTTACATGGCATGGGAGAAATCCAGTCCTGATTGATGAGAGCAAATTCTCCCCTCAGCTGAGCGGCCGCGAGGGCCGGGGGGAATCCTGAGAAGGAAGGTCAGCTCGGCGTGTGTGTGTCAGGCAGAACATCAGGGCAGATTTTGTTGGAAGAATCGAGGTTAATCTGGTGGAAACTGAAGTGATAGAGAGCCAGGCGTGATAAATATTTATCAAAGGGACCAGTGTCAGGCTTCTGGTTCAGCGACGCAGATACATCCCGGGCGGGTCTCGCGAAGCGGCACGAGATGCTGCTGCTGCAAACAGCCCTGGCCAAGCACCTAGGGTGGTTTTCTCCAGCTCCCCTCCTTTTGCTTGTCCCCCTTCCCTTTGTCTTGCCTGTCTTTGTGTGCACATGTGTGTGAGTGCATGCACGCTCATTTTCTTTCCCTTTAGGCTCCCATTCTCCCCTCGTCCCCTCTCTATTTGCCTCTGCGCACAGGGAGCATCTGTCACTCTTCTTTCTCCTTTGTCAGCATCCTCCCAGGCTAGATGGACCCCAGAGGGTCTGCCATGCCCTTATAAAGGCCTGCAAGCTAAAGTGCTTCAACTTCAGTTTGAGGTTGGCCCGTCTTGGAGCTGCTCTACGTGCAAAATAATGAATTATGTGGTGCAGATCTGTATGTTTATATTTTTTTTCATAGCAGTGCTCCACAGAGCAATCTGCAGGGCAGGCACTGCCTCGCTGTCCTGGGTTCGTAGCATCTGGCACATAGGGATCTGGCAAGACCTGTTATTGTTTTCCTTGAGTCTGGAGAGCAGGATCATAGAATCAAAGAATGGTTGGGGTTGGAAGGGACCTTAAAGGTCATCTAGATCCAACCCCCTGCATGGGCAGGGACCCCTCCCACTAGACCAGGTTGCTCCAAGCCTCATCCAACCTGGCCTTGAACACTTCCAGGGATGGGCCATTCACAGCCTCCCAGGCCAACCTATTCTAGTGTCTCACCACCCTCACACTAAGGAATTTCTTCCTAATGTCTAACCTAAATCTTCCCTCTTCCAGTTTAAAGCCGTTACCCCTTGTTCTCTCACTTCACACCCTTGTAAAAATTCCCTCCCCAGCTTTCCTGTAGGCCCCCTTCAGGTACTGGAAAGCCTTGCCAGGATCGAGCAAGGAAGAAATGGTACAGTTTCCTCAAGAGAGAGGGAAATAGAATCAGCTTTGGGTAGGTTGCACTGATGGAAGCTGACATGCACTGGTGAGGTTGGGTGTAGTGTCGGAGACACTTTGCTTTGCAGCAGGTTTGTGACAATATAGTTGCAATCACAATTTCCTGGCAAATAGCACTAAATGGACCCTGTGAGGTGCTCTGCTCCACTGCAGCCAGGACGTTGCCTACTTATTTCTTGTGCAGTTGCAGAGATAATGCTCCATTTTGCCCAGGGCTGCAGGGTCCTTAGGTCTGAACCATTTAGTTGTTACTTGGCTTTGGAAGTCACTTGCAGAAAGGGATTTAACAGAAGAGACCAGACCCACCTTGCCCCCATCTGCTCAGCTCTAGACCCAGAACACCTTCTTATCTACAGAATTGGAGTAAAAAATGAAAAATCTCTGGTTGGCTGCTGTCTAGAGTAGCTTAGATGATGCCCAGTGACAGCCATGGGAATGTTAGTTGCAATTTGGCCTATGACCATGGAGAGGTTCATAAGGAAAGAACAACAGAGCTCCCACCTTGCTGGAGAGCTCATTGCCAGGGTGGCTGGGCATGAAACCTGAGTAGAGAAGGGTATGGGCTCACTGGGTCCCATCTGAAGCACTTGGTGTTCATCTGCTGGGTCACTGGATCATTGATGTGTGCAAAATATGGGGTGCTGTGAGGAGCTGGTCCCTGTCAGATTCCCCATGCCAGAGCTCACAGACAGGGCTGACCATGCTCAGGATGATGACTGTCTCCTCCAGGAAGACCTCATGCAGGGCATGTGGGATAGACCCTTGCAGCATGGGGGGCACACCCTGGGCAAGCAGGAAGGCTGGCAACTGCTGAGCAAGAAAGGTCTTGGAGAATTGAGGCTTTTCACGTGGGCTTCACATGGATAAGCAAGATGAAGAGAGTCCCACAGGGACACACATCGCCCTGACTCGCAGCAGCTGCTGTTCCTGATGATGCCATAGCTGAGGTAGGGGGGAACCCCCTTTTTTTTTGGTTTTTCCCCCATGGGAAATCAGAATGTTTGCAAGCCCAGCTTGTTCTTGAAAGCTTTATCCCCTGCATAGCCCTCCTGTGGCTCTCAGACTTTACAGAGGCCATCCCAGCAGATGGAAATAGTCCCTTGATGTACCTGGAGGCAGAGAGAAACCCTTTGGACAGTCTGGCTTCCCCTGCCCTTTCCTTTGCACCTGGGCATGTAAGATGGGGCTGAGTTTTGGCTGGGAGGGCTGGACATCTCAGTGAGAACCAAAGTACTTCTTGCTGCAGCTCAAGTGTTTCCAAGCCAGAGCTGTGACATGCTGGGTTGTGCAGGCCCCTCCTGGGCCACCTCCAGAGGGGAAGGGGTTTGCAGGTGATGGCAGGAGCAGGACATGCTCCACAGCACAGAGGGTGGATGGAAGATGGGGGCTGTCATTAAGACACAGGTAAAATTAGTGAGCATCTTGAAGACCAAACCAAACTGGTGTTCATCCTGAAATCCCAGTGTGGAACATACCCTGCCTGTGTTTGTAGTAGCCACAGACTCTGTGGTGGAGTTTGTCAGGCTGCCATGCAAGATTTCTTTCTTTTTTACCCCTTGACATCAGTCCAGACAAGCAGACATGGTTCTAGTGCTGGTACTTACTGTGGGAGGAGGAGTTGGGGTGCTGCAAACATACCCCCCTCTCCCAGGTGTGCTGTGCCTTCCAGGGCAGCCCCCCCCAGCAGAGACATTAATTCATGCTTGGGGCTTTCCTGCCTGCCCTGAGCTGGTTCAGGCACTGGAAGCAGAGGCCACTGCCTCTCCACGGTGTGTTGGAGCCTGCAGGTTGTACCAGGGAGGGATCCCAGGAGCCTCCCAGTGCCACCGCCCCAGCAACCAGTGCCAGAGGAGCTGGGGGGGGTGGGCGACGGCTCCTGGGGG
>NW_009954215.1:5820569-5845320 GCF_000747805.2 Chaetura pelagica | reverse complement strand
CGGATCAACAAGGGCAGAGGAAACCTGAACACGGGAAAAAGAAGAGGACGGCCCAGGGGGAGGTGCAGCCCCCGCGGTCGCGCTGAGAGGCACCCGTGGGAGGTGGTGCACGGGGGGGCTGGGACGTGTCCCCTTTGCACGGGCACCCCCATGTGCACCAGGAACCCCCCCTTTCCCTTTGCACAGCCCGGGGCCAGCTGCCCTGCCACATCCCCACCGGCCCCAGCACGAGGTGATTGGGAACTGCTGGGGGATGTTTCACTTCTCAGGAGAACGATCGTGAGCAAAATTGATGGGAGAATATACTTTCTGCCTGCTTTGAATTTACTTTGGTAGACTGTAGGCAGTCAGGGCTCAGGTCTATAATTTATTGAAAGGAACCAGACTGGAAACCAGATTCATACTGTGAGTAATTTCCAGCATCACTATCATCTATCACTGGGAGACAGGGCACTTTGTTTCTCTGAAAAATTATTTTTAGAGTTGGCTTAGTAACAACAACAATTATTATTATTAATATTAATAGCTACTTACGTAAAGGCCTTTCAGAGGCAGTTTAGAAAGTGTTTTGCATGTGGGTCAATAGGTGTTGGCTGCATCTCCTGGGGAAGGGAAACTGAGGCACAGGTTTGGCCACTGCCTTGCTTAGGCTCACCCCAGCCTCCTTGCTCCCCAAACACTGCTTGGACCACTGGATGCAGCCACTCTTCTTGTATTTCTGAAGGAACAGGTCAGAAAATGATTTTATTTAAAACTTGGGTCTACTTGGGTTAAAAAAAATTGCTAAGAAGAAATTTCCAGAAGAAATAGCCCTTGCCATGCCATGGTGGGCACAGCTGATGTGCAGGTTGTTCCCTGTGCACTTCAGTTCATACCTCAGAAGGCAGAAACAAGCACAACTTCTTAGCTTGGAAATTGTGACTTCAACATTTCCTCCACTTAGTGCAGAGGAAGTAGAAAACTTTACAAGTCTTTGATTTTCTCTGGAGTGGCTCCCCACTGTCTGGTCTGTGGATGTGAAGAGCAGGACCCATTCTCAGCAGTGCCAGGGCTGGGATCTGCAGGATGTCCATCCTTCAGTCTGTGCTGCCAAGCTCACCAGCTTGGCTTACCAATTAATGCAGTGCCACTTCACAGGGATGTCCCCAGTCTCACTCTCCAGAGTGGAAAAATGCCATTTCTGACTAGAGAGCAGCAAAGACCTGCTGCTGAAAACACTCCAGGCCCGGGGGTCAGGGGCAGACCCACCAGCCTGGCTTCCGTGGTGGGCAGATGTGGATGGGGACACCTCAGTGTCACTCTGTCTCATCCTCTCTGTGTCTCAGGACATGTGCAAACTAAATGTGGTTGTTCTGGACACATGTGAACTTAGTGTAATACAGAGAGTGAAACGACTCCAGGCAGACATTTCCTTCTTCTATGAAACTGGCATAAACTTTCTATCCACATATTACTCAGGACTATTTTATCTGTAATGAGAAGGCTGTTCAGCTGAACTTTATTCCTGTCTATTTTCACTTTTTACTTTTTTTTTTTTTTGGCAAGAAAAATAATATTTTGCCTTTATGGAGCACTGTGCATCTTCAGAGTCCATTTGCAGGTGTTACCTGGTGAAGGTTTGTGTCTCTCCCATGAGGAGGAGGGGTGCAGCAGCAGTATCTGCATTTGCAAGTAATAAATTCAAGGCAGGAGAGGAGATTGGGCAGGATCAGGACTGGAGCCTGGACTTCCCATGCAGCCCCAGGCAGCATCCTTTAGTGCCTCTCTGTGGCCCATCGTCCCTGGGTTTGCTTGCAAAATGTTCACTTCCAGTAAGAAAAAGGGGTTAAAACCATTTTGGGTTAGATTTTATTTTTCCTCTGGCATTAGGAATTGTAGAATTTGGGGGCTTTTAAAAAAAAATATTATTTATTTCTTTAAAGAAAAATGTTCAGAGCAGAGCCATGTCCCTTAATCCTGTACAGCAGTAATATAATCTGCATTTGTTCAGAGCCATTCAACCTGAATCATCCCCAGGCACTGGTGCTGAGGCACAAGCAACACTCAGCACTAAACCCACCCGCTCCCTCCGTGTGGGCACTTCCAGCCCAGCCAGCCTGGGCAGCAGGTGGGGCAAGGCCAGGGCACAGCTCCCTTTACCCAGGACCACATCAAACCAAAGGTTTTTCACAAGATACCCATTTCTGCTCAGTTTGCTGTGCCCAAGTTGGATGTGTAGGATTGAGCCTGCAGGTACCTGAGCCCTGGGCAGTGCCAGGGCTGCCCATCCATCCATCCATCCATCCACCCATCCATCCATCCATCCATCCATTCATCCCGGGTTGCCGGACGTCGCCAGTGCCATGGGGGTCATGCAACATCTGCTTATCCCTGAAAAATTCCCCTTTCCCATCCAAAAAAAACATTCCAGGAAGGTGTGCTGGTGCTGGCAGAGGCCCGGCGCCTGGCCAGGGTAGTTAATTATGCTGCGTCCCGGTGGGACGGAGCTGTCACCGCCGGAGAAGCGGAGCCACCGGGAGGGCAGCACCGCGGCCCCGCTCACACGCAACGCCGGGCATCAGATGGAAGAGCCGAGTGTTTGTGCTGCCAGACCCATCATCTCTGCCTGCAGAAGCTGGAGAGGAGGGCAGGCAGCAGCTCAGGGAAAACGGAACATTTCATTTAATTTCATTTATTTATTTATTTTCCTCTGGTTTTCTCGTGTTCCCCAGGACTTTCCAGGGTTTTGTTGCATCGCAGGATGAGGAAGCCAACAGATGGCACTGTGCTTTTTCTGGAGGAGCCCAGCCTTGCTGGAGGCCAGGCACGGGATGCCCGAATGCTGGAAAAACCTCGCACTTCAGGCAAGTTTCTCCCCGTGCAAAGGTAGAGGGGAATCTCCCCCTGGCCCTTCCTCCACCCTGAGCTGCTCTGCTTTGGCCCAAAGCACGATGCAAAGTGGATGTTTGCACACAACCTCGGGGCATCAGCTGTGGACAGGAAAAGGGATGCAAAACCATCCTGCAAAACAGCTGAGTGTTTGCAAAGCTCAAGTTCCCATCGAGATAGTTTTTCTCCCTCCATCCTCTGAGTCAGGCATGGGCAGATCGCACACCCCTGGCACTGCACCAGTGCCTGGCTGGGGAAATCACTTGTGGGGAGCTGATTATTTTGGCAGGAGGCTCGGGGTTCCCTGGGAGCACAGCTGGATCAGCCTGTGGTCCTCATCTGGAGTTTAACTTTAGCCCCAGGAGCTCCTGCAGTTCAGGACAGGCAGAGCAGAGGTGAGGGACGAGGTGATGCTGGGCTTGGTTCCTGGCAGTAAAACCCTGCCTGTTCTTTTCATCAAGACTCCCCTGTGCAAGAATGCCCTTTATTTCACATGTCCTGCAGGCTTGCACTTGCTGCTCTAGGAAGAGAGACACGTTGAAGGCTCCAGCCATACATTTGTGCCTTGTGGCAGGGATGTGGAACTGGCTTGGGGTGAATTATGCCCACTGTTCAAAATGTGCCTGTTTTCCAATCTCAGGCTCCAACTCCTTTCCAGTCCAGTGCTGTGAAGTCCTGTGAAGCTGCTCCTCAGTGTTCTCAGTCCTACCTGTTGAGTATCCCTGTCATCACTGGTGTTCTGAACTCCCTTGTTTCTAGCTCCTTAAGGAGCTGCCCCGAGATCTCTTCTCCCTCCTGTGTTGGTAGCACACCCTCTGTCCAACAGTAAATATCTATGATGGGGAAAGCTGGGCTCCAAACCCAGCAACAGGAGCTGCTCTCACCTAGTAGATCCATCTGAGCAGGTTTATCTGTCAAGGTGGGGGAAACACAGAACTGTGACCTGACTTTCTTGCCTTAAGCCACAAAACCTTTTCCAGTGAGCGGGGCCAGCAGGGAGCACACACCACTGCTCTGCACCATCCACCCTACCTTCCTACAATTTGCCATTGCTCTTTTTTCTCATCTCTTCT
Source organism: Chaetura pelagica (assembly GCF_000747805.2). Taxonomy (NCBI): domain Eukaryota; kingdom Metazoa; phylum Chordata; class Aves; order Apodiformes; family Apodidae; genus Chaetura; species Chaetura pelagica. The sequence continues at coordinate 5,841,379 of NW_009954215.1, read as the reverse complement.
TCTAAAAAACCCCTCCAAGGGCCAATCCAGCAGGGGTACACAGCATCTGAGCATCCCCCTCTCCTGTCAAGCCCCTGCAAACCCTCCAAGGACGTGCTCGGCATCACTGCTGCGGCCGCAGTGACCCCACTGCCACCCAGTGCTGCCTTTCAAATTGCTGAAGTCAAATTAGGGTAAGTAGTTATATTAGGCTGACCTGTGCCTTGCCAACCTTTACATCATTCAAAGGCAATTTAGCCTATTCATTCATAACAAGAGGCTATTGATTGAATAATCTCTGTTATTAGCGTTTGGGTAGAACTTGCTCTTAGTTTTATTTCATTCTTGGTTTTGTTGGCTAGCTTGAACCTGCTGCAGTTTTGCCTTGGTGGAACTGCCACTGCAATTACAGTAGAGAGTGTGAGCAGATACTTGATTAAGCCTTGCAGAGATTATTATGGAGCAAGGCCTCTTCCTGAATGCACATATTTCAGAAGAAGTAGCACAAAGAAGGATGCGCGTGTGAATCCCTCGAATCTGCAAGCAGGTCAATAGCTCATATTGTCTGCTCTGCCAAATTGTTCAAACATATATGATGCTCTCAAAACATTGCTTAATTAGATTCCAGAGAACATTGCCACACAAACAAAAGATATTAATATCAAGGATTTCAGCATCAAATGTAGTTTACACAGATCAAAGAACGTTTTTGGTGCAAAGAGGTTATGAATGTGACAAGTTGTTACTCCACAAGTGAAGAATATGACAAGAGGGGGAAGCAGTGATCAGATAGTGGAGCAAAAAGGGGAAGAAGGACAGGCTCATGAGGAACACAGGGAAGATAAAGCTGCAGAAACAGGAAAAGGAAGAATATTGGAGAGGCAGGGAAAGCAATGGCAAAAAGTGGTGACAGACTCTGTGGCAACTTCCCTTAAAATGGACACGGAGTGTTTTGGAGGCACAGGGCTGTGAATCACTGCTGTGGGGCAGCACAAGACTCCTCTTGTTTACAGGGATTGGGCTCTGAGCAACCTGGTCTAGTGGGAGGTCTCCCTGCCCATGCAGGGGGTTGGATCTAGATGATCTTTAAGGTCACTTCCAACCCAATCCATTCTGTGCTTCTATGATAATAAGAGCAAGGTCCAAAACCTGAAAATGTGTTTGTAGGCAAAATCATCCTTGATATTAATGGCTAAGGTCTGAATGGAGACTTGGTCCTCAGCTGGGAGCCTGTTGCTGCTCAGCTGTTTGATGTGGTCTGTGGTGCTTGAAAGTGGGTTGAGGCAGTGAAGAGGTGAAGGGAGGGGATGAGCTGGAAGAGTCATGAAGTGACAGGTCTAAGCCAGAGGTGAGATGTCAGCAGATGTACAGTACTGGCCATGCCTGGGGTCTTGGGGGACAGTGAGATCAGAAAGGGGGCAAATATAGTTAACAATTGCCTAAGAGTTTCAGAAGAGCTGCTGAAAACAAATGACATAGCTGCATGTGGCTGATGTGGCGGAGATCGACAGTCTCCTTGGGATGAGAATGCCCTGTCCCCTTCACCTTGGAATAGCTACAGGGTCTGGGAGCAGCTCTGTGGAGCCTCAGTGACCCTGGGACAAGCAGGACTGCCCCAGCCCTCCTGCTTGGGTTGGGAAAAATTTTTAATCTGGTGAAAGGTACCTTAAATCCACAGCACATGGAACAGAAAATTACTCTCTGATGGCTACCTAGAACAGAAGCAAGGAGCCTGAAAGAAAACATGGGAAATGGATGTAAAGGTAGGCACAAAGTAGCAGGCCAGGAAAACAAGCAAACAGCTAAAAGAGCAAGCCAAGGGGAAGCCAGCAAAATTGACTTAAAATACATATGGATGAAAAACAAAATTAATAAGCCAAAGCTGTATTTAATGTCAATATTGTTGCAGTAGTCTGAGAAATAACGAATAAATAAAAGCAGATGGTGGATTGATGATACAACACCAAGAAAGGCACTTGTGAAGAACATTTTCTTCTCAAGACACACAGACTCATACACTGTTTCTCATTTGCTTTAATGGGATTCATGTTTGCATACTCCTGTGTATTGAGAAACAGGTAAACCTCAGTGGTTAAGGTTTGTTTTGACACAATTATTTCCTTATTTCCTGGAAAGTATTAACTTCTGTTTCAAAAGTGTTCCACCTGCATATTATACTATCTGTCACAGTGACCTGACAAATCCATTGTAAGTTATTAAAAAATGCACTGACAAATCAAGAACTAGCATTTTAAAGTGTGGAATATTCACAGCATTATTGAAAAGTACCCACTGCCTTTAACTTTTCCCAGCAAGCACTAAAAACCAACTGTGCCGGTGGCTTCTGAGAAAGGAAGGGTTACCCACACCCAGGTGCTGGCCAAGCTGTTGGGTCCTGCACCTTGGTCCTGAGTGATGCTGAGTGCTCCTAGAGCCAACCACACTGAAGAAGCTCAGCTCCTTGCCCAACTCTGCATCTATTGATTTGTCTGTGTGCATAGTGGAGCATAATATCCCATTTTAAAAATTGGGAAGAGAGGAAAGAACATCACACCGAGCTGCATATTCCTGGCACAGAGGACTTGCTATTAGGCCCTATTCCAAAAGATCATTTAGGCATGCACTTTCTGAAAAATCTTGTTTTTATTAGGCTCTTTCATGAATTGGTCATTAGTTATACTGGAGTTGCAGAGCCCAAGCAATTTGTCTGTCTATCACTAGTTCTTGTCATGGTGTGTAGTTTTCAGAGACTGAAACAACATCCTTAACGTCCCCATGAAAGTGCGTTTTCTGTTTTTAAATGTAACTCTTATTACTAAAATCAAAGTGAGAGCAGTAAAGAAGTGGTCAGGTATAGAATCATCAGAGGATGTTCAGTTATGGGCCATTTTTATCCCAACTTCAGCTCTCCTCATCAACAGGAAAAAACAGCTTTTGAGTTTATTCTCAGAGAGTGGAAGGCCCAGTTATGTCCAAGCCTGCTGTGGGTGACGTGTTGCACCATCTCTTCAGAGGGGTAGCTGGAAATGGGTGCATAGGCAGAGCCATGAGAAGAGCAGAGAGGTATCCCTGTGGCATAGAGATGCTCTGTTCACGGTCACTTTGGGCCACAGAGCAGGAGTGGTGCAAGCTGGAAGTGGTCACTTCAATAGCACAATCTTGGTATCTATCTGCTTGTGCCTCACTGACCATGTTTTGCTGTGCCTCAAGCAATTCATGTTTAGAAAACCTCTGTAGCCTTTAAGAGGGATTGCTTTGCATTTTGGTCCCTTTTTGAAGCCATGGAGCTGCCAGGAAAATTTTGTCTACTTGAAGTGAGTTGCTGTGGGGCTCCTGTCCATGGGATGACCATTGCTTACTTTGAGAGATGCTGAACTGCCTTCTGTTAATGGTCTGATCCTGTGGACCTGGTCTTTGTTCCCCAAGACAGTGCAGAGAAAGCCAAGAGCCTCTTCTTTTATCACTGTCAGAATTTGCATCTTGTTTCAAGCCTGGTTTTGTAGATCACAGCCTGGTATTCTCTTTGCATAGTGCCTATTACAGCGAGATCCAATTTATGGCTTGTGCACTTCAAGTGTTTGACAGTTCTGGTTTATCTGCCCCAGGAGTTCTGTGTTTCCCCTAGAAATGATTAGGTGGTTGTGAATTGACACGAGGAGCTATCAGGAGGAAGAGGCAAGAAGAACATTAACGGTCTGTAGAAAACACAGGAGACCTATAGCAACAGGTACTTTGGGAAGTCATTTGGGGAGTTATTTCAGCCCTTGCTAAAGGAAACGACTTGCAAAGCCATCAGCTTCATTGCCACTGGACTTGAACCCAGTGTATAAAGTCAGGTATGATCCAAAGGTGTCACATGCCCCTGCATCCATCAGCAGGACTTGTGTAAATCAACAGGTAAGGAGAGCCAGTCTTCCAGTGGAAAAGAAGGACTGGTCCCTTCTGGCAAGATGGAGACACACAGTGCAGGTGGGGAATGGTCCTGCCTGCTAGGCAGAGGTGGAAAAGGCTGAGGGGGGATTTGGGGGAGGTTTGAGAAATCCTGAGGGCAGGAGATAAACTGGATGCAGAATGGTCAGTCACCAAATCCTGTGATAGAAGCACGAAAGGCACTCGACTGAAAACAGTGAGAGATTAAGTTTGAGATAGAGGAAAACACTTCTGGATGTGGCAGGTACTGAACTTAGGGAATGTGCTGCCAGTGGAGTACAAGGGGATTAGACAAACTGACAGAAGTAGTTTTATAAATCATAGAATGGTGTGAATTGGAAAGGACCTTAAAGATCATCTAGTTCTGACCCAATGGGAGCTAAAATCCCAGGGCAGGGATACACCCTCCAGGACCCCTGCCAGGACAGCTCAGGGAGCACAAGGGGGTGGAATGTGGCCCAGATAGCACATTCCCCTTAAACACCATCCCCACTGTCCCTGTTGGATGCAGCATGCTGGGCTGGACGTGCTGCTGGTGGGAGCCAGCCAGGGCATCCAGCTCCCCCAGCTTTCTGGCACGAGCGTTCCTGCTGCAGGGCCCGCACGGGTCGGCACGTGTCCCACGGCAGGTGCATAAAGCCCGTTGCCCCGCGGCTCCTTCTGCACTGAGGGGCGAGTGGCACAGCTGCTTGGGGGGGGGAGTCCAGCCCTGTCCTTGGGGCAGGGGGCTCTGATGTCCCCCCACTGTGTCACAGCCCTGCTCTCCATCCTTCCCGTGCCGTTGGGAGCCCCAGCAATGGCAGCTGCCTGGAGAGGACCTTGCTGCTACAACATAAGACACATGGATCAATTAGCTCAGTTGCTGGGTTTCGCTTTTGAATCAATTAACTGGAACTGAAATTAACTAAAAATATCCTTTGCTTATTAACAGACTGAACTAATTGCAATAAAAGGTGGAAAAAACAGAGAAGCACGGAGATGCTGTTTGTCACAGCAAATCTCTGCCCTCATCTTTATTGCAAATATTCCTCATTTACCAGGCGGACTAATGACTCCACAACCTCCAAATCAGTTGTGCCACCCCAGGATGAGGTGGATGCATTTCCCACCATCCCCAGCACATCCCTGCTCTGCAGGGCTGGGCTGGGGCCTGGCTGGGAGCTGCTCTCATCCCCACCAGCCCTCCTGCCCCGGCTGCTGGGCAGGGCCTGGCAGCATGCAGCCCTCTTTGTCTCGCCTTCCTTCCCTTTGTTTCTGCCTCCAGTTCTTTGTCTGCCCGGGTTTTCCATTTTATTTTTGTTGTTTGCATCCATTGTTCTTCCATTGGCCTTTCCTCCCTCCATACATACCCCCACCCTGACCCAGGAATTTCCATCCATCCCCCCCCAGCCCTTTATTCCCTTTTCCACCACCCTCTTGCCCTTCCCTCAATCTGCAGCACTATCCCGCTCCTTCCTTCTGTCATCCCAGCTGCAATTAGAGCTAATCAGATACCTGAGCAGCTCTGCAAAGCTATTAGTGGCTTCCCACTCATCCCCAGGGGAGGGGAGCAGAGCTGGACAATTAGGCTTTTCCATGCAGCCCCCAGTCTGGTAAACACAATAAACAACGTGGGACGACGGGCACAGCTCTGCCACCAGCGGGACGGCACCGGGCACGGCCCAGCGAGCATCCCTGGATGTTCCACAGCAGGACCTGGCACATGGGATGCTCCCAGGGATCATACCCAGCTGCCCTCCCGTTCCTGCCCTTCCTCCAGATCACCCCATTTGAGGAGCTGGGGGGTGTTTTTTGGGGGGGCAGAGGCTCTCCTGCGGGGACGATGTGCGGTGTTTGTTGCAGAGAATTTCCCCGCTCGCTCTGCAGCCCAACGCACCCCTCCTGCTGCTGGATCTATGAGCTGTGTGTGTGTTTTGTAATTAAGCAGTTAATTGCACTGGAGTTCTTGATTAGCTTTGGGGGATGGTAATGTTCTAGCAGGATGAGATGTTGTGTACAGTTCAGAATCATTTACAGAAATTGGAGCTAATTTTGCTGTCTGTGCTTATTACTGCATTAATTTAATTTGGGTTGCTTTTAGCTCATTAACACATCTAATTAATTCGTTGACATCACTATTAAGATGTCTCTTTGAAATTGGCGTCTCCAGATAATCAGGATGGAAGAGGCTGACAGATCAGGCGCGAAGCTGACTGGGAAAATGGGGAAGGGGAAAAAAAAAAGGAACGACTAATGAATTTTCTGTTGGAATCACATGGTTTGTCAGAGTTGGTATCAGAGAGGCAGAGACAGAGCTGGCGAGACAGAGAAAAGGGCATGAGAGAGACAGCAATGGTAAAGGGAGATGAGTTCTTCCAAAAATATTTGTCAGGAGAGCAAGCAGGACACATCAGAGGACCATAAATATCCCTTAGCGGATCAGCATCAAGGCTCTGCATTTCTTAGTTAATTTTCCTCTCTCCCTAGTTTTCTGTTGTGGCCTTTTGGCTCTTCTTTATTTTTATTTTTTCCTCACCACAAATGAGGTTGTGATACCAGTGCTGGGGGCTGTGGTGGGTGGGTTGGGCTGGGGGCTGCATCTTGTCCCTCTGGGTCCTGCTTTGCTGGGGCTGGGGGAAGACTGCAGGGATGGGAGACCACCCTGTGCTGTGGTGAGAGAGGAGTCCAGAGGATGGACAGACAATTGCAAGCAATTAAATTACTGTCATTTAATGAGCTAGCACATAGCAGAGCCTCAGTGTCAGGCTGTACACTGGCCCGGCTTAGCATAAGCCTCGTGGTGGTCATAGCTAGCAGGGGATGTCTGATGGGTTTAGAGGGACAGTTTGGGCTTGCTGGTCTGGGCAGAAAGTCACAGCAAGAGTCTAGGACACTGCTGGAGGCTGGGAAATCATCTGCATGGCAGCAAATGTCACCAAACTCAGCAAAAGGAGGCTGGCAGCAAGGAGGCAAATAGCACCTTCCCCCAGGGAAGAGCTGGTGCCAGTGTCCAGGGCACAGGCTCACAGCCCATTTTGGGGTGCAGCTGTGAAGAGAGTGGGGTGTCCTGAGCTCAGGTGGTGACAGGGCTTGGAGACTGAACCTTGGCTGGGCTTGGAGTTAGGTGGGCTGCAAGAGAGCAGGGAAAGAAGAGGAGACCACACTGACCTTGCTCCATGACACAGGTTGATAAGGATGCAGCACATGCTCAAAATGACCCAGAAATTGGCTTTTCCTGGGTCTAGAACCCAAATTTGAAGGGCTGATGTGCAAGGGAAAAGGTTGGGAAACACAGCTGGCTGAAGGCAAACACACTGAGGTGGAGAATTTGCACAGGATGCAGAAATATCACAGGCAGAATCAAACCAGAAAGGCACAGGGGAGTTCCTGTGCAAGAGATGAGAACTGGGGGAGTCCCACTGTTAGACTGGGACTCTTCACTGAAAGACAAGACAACACTTGAGCAGATGGGGAAATATGAGGACACAGACCCTTTCCTTTCTCTTTAGCCCCTGCAATGTCCACCCCTGCAACACTGAGCCTGCAAGCACATCCCTCAGCACTCAGATCAACTCTGCAGCCTGTTGGGGTTTTGCTGTTCTCACATTATTTCTCCTTTTTCCCCAGATTTTTCCAGAAGTCCCTGGTCAGCACAGTGTGGAGCTGGGACACCAGGAGCCTGACTGTGGCCATCCTGCTGTACCAGGAAGCTCTTCTCTCCTCCAGCTCCAGACACATCATCCCAAACCACAGAGGTCCCACATGCAAGGGAAGTGCATACAGGTATGTTTTCAGGTTAATTATGGTTTTCTCCAGTAGAAAACCCTTGTCCAACTGCAGAAGACAACCTCTCTCAGTTCTATGTTCACTGTGATGAGTGGGACAGAAACAGACCAGCCCCAAAACCCACTCCACCCATGACTATAGCCTTTTTGGTCTCACAGAACCCCCAGGTTTTCACAGTGCATGTGCAGACCCCTCCATATACTTTACATTTGTGCTGACTCCAAACCAGCTTTTTCCAGTTACCTTCCACAGCCCCTTATGGGTCCCTCTGGAGTCTGTAGGCAACACATTGAAACCACCGATCTAGTTAGCTCAGCACACTCCCAACTGCCTCCTGGATGTGCCAGCCAGTGTGGCTTGTTTCTGGAAGCATTTTCTGTGGAGTTAGTAACATTATCTGGGCTACTAACCTAATGTTCCCTTCCCACCATCCCTCTGCCCCTCTCGAGGGAGGTGCAATGTGGATGGAGGCAACAGTAGGAGCATTTTCACTGGGAATAGCTATCCTGCAGAAAAGCTTTTGGAAAATAGCTTCAAACTAATTTATTTTAAAAGAGTAGTGAATTTCAAGTTGCAGTAGGAAGCCTTTTGTGGAGGGAGAGGGTGGTTTTAAAGGGTCTGTGTGTTGCAGCTGATTCTATGAGTGGACCTTGAAGTTCTCGAGATCCGTGTGCTGCCTGGCTCACTGAATCCAGGCTGGCCAGCCCTGTACCCCTCTGTCCTCATCAGATTCACTGTCTGTGTGCCCTCTCAGACTGGAACAGCCAAATGGAGAAAACAGTTTCTTCCTTACAACAAGAACAAGCCTTGCTGAGGAGCTGAGGGAGATTGTGGGCAGGAGGGCTGGACCCTGGAGAGGAGGCTCCAAGGTTCCCCCAGGCAGAGTCTGGGTGGTAGTAAGGGGTCAAAGAAGAGGTAAAATCTCCATCATTCCTTTCTTTGGTTTGCTCAGACCCCACTTGGGAGAAGCTTGTGATGGTAGAATGAGGTGAAGGAGAGCCAAGACCCTCTCATTACAGAGATAAAGGAAGGTGAGCTTTGTGCAGTGCACCATGCAATGGGTACAAGGAAGCTGTGCACTTCTGCCAGGGTGGTCAGTCTTGGAAACACATGTCCTGTGTAGGCATCTACCTGGTTTTCAGAGGCACCAAGCCAGGCTGGTGTAAAATTATAAATGGAGAAGACTGGTTTAAAGAGCCTCTTCTCTAGCAGTCTCAGTGTGCCCCACTGCCATCCAGCAGTGGCAACACCCAGGCTGGTGGCATCACTGGTGCTGTTCCTGGTTCTCCTTCCCAGACAGAGCCCAAATCCTCCTTCAGCCCCCCCCAAAAGTAAGAAGCACAGTGTCACACTGGGTGCATGGTCAGTCTGAAAAGCCAAAGGAACAAATTGCATTGGCTCCCTCAGATTCCTTGCCCAACAGCAGTGCTAAAATGGAGCATGTCTGTAGGTCTCTTCTCCTACCTGTGATTTGGGATGAAAAATACCCAAGAGCATCCCTCACATCCTCAGTCTCACAGATACACCCAAGCAAACCTACCTCCCCTGCCCCACCAGGCTCTCCCAGTGAGGAGCATGGAGTGATTTACTCCAAGGCTCAGATGCAGTTTCCACCAGGGGAGGAGAAGTTTGCTCAAATTTCTATTCGATTTCATTCAAGGGAAGAATATTAGAAACTCCACTCTTTAGCACTTCATTAAACACTTTAGTTTAATAGCATCCTCCAGGGAATCCCAATTGGGACCACGTGGACCAGGAGTAAACAGCTGCATCAATTAACCCCATAGTCTCAAGGGTGCTATTAGAAGGTGAGATACCCTTAGAAAGTGCATATGCCTGCAATTAGGCTTAAAATACTTATGTGTCAATAGCTTTAGTTATTTGTGCTCTCTATTATTGATCTTGCTTATGTTTTCCACATTAAACAGTCTTTCTTAGTTCATCAATAAATTAAGTGCTGTTTAGATTTATTCACTTTTTCTATTAAATGGTGCCAGCTCCTGTGCTCCTGACCCCAGCCTGGCTCTGTCTGAGATGAGGGGCTCCAACCCTCTTTGCTGGCTGCTCCATCTCACTCTTGTTTCAGGAGCTGGGGAAAGCAGCTGAGGGAAGAGAAGTGCAGGAGGTATCGGCCAGGATTGACCATTGGCAAGGATTGTTCAGGGCAGATGAGGCTTTTGGGCTGAGTTTGGTGGTTATACCTCTTCCTGTGTTTGTTTTTCCTGCCTAGGCTGGATTTAAAGGAGATCTTGAGAAGGCTGGCTTTTGACACTGTCAACATGACAGAAATGTTTTAGTTTCTACCACACAGGGTATTTGAGGAAGAGGCAGGATCTAGGAGACCGTGAGAAATGTTATGTTCTCCCTGGTGTTTCTTCCCAGAAAAGGGCTTTGGGGAGAGCTTTACATGTCCTGGAATGGCAGCTTGGTGGGCTGGGAGAAGTGCTGCCAACCCTCACCTCTCTGGGAACCTGTGGATGGGGTGAAGAGCTGGTCTCTCTTTTCCTCCTCCTATTGTCTGACAGCTCCATCACTGATTGCAGCCTTTTCCTTCAGATTATTTGGCCCAAAACCAGATTTGTACACAGAAATGTGGGGGTGCTCAGAGTTTCTTTCCAGGAGCTGGGACAGCTCTGGACACGGACGATGTTCTGAGTATCAGAGAGGTGTGAAATGCCAGATACACGTTTGCCTGCAGAGCTGGTTGAGAAGCAGACTTGAGGAGCTAGAAAATATTATTATTGTTTCTTTTTTTGTAGCCAGACTTAAAAGTTCCACATCTCACCTATCTGGGGGTGTACCAGGGTTGGGATCCTGCTGCAGGATCAGTGCTGTGCTGAGGGCTGAGCACACTGAGCCAAGCAGCAGCTCTTGCTGAGGGCTGGTGGCATCGCCTGCTGAGAACACCTACTGTCCTTTTCATTCTTTAAGTTCCTCAGGAGTTTTTGCTTGTTTTCACCTGCTCCCCTTGAAAACCTATTTGCTCTCTGTAAGGAAATCGCACCTTTATTTTCACGGAAAATAATTCTGGAGGTAATTTTTTACGTTGCCTTTTTTTTTTTTTTCCTTTAGTCACCCTGGCTTTTTTGGGCTGTACCTGAGGAACTCCGGGGTGTTTCATGAGGAGCCTGGGTGAAAAAAACAACAACTTGGGACATTTAAAAGAACAGTCTTTCAGATAGTTTGCATTGTTTAGGTTGCTGCTCCCCTGCCCATCTGGTGTGGGGGGGTGCATGCAAAATTTTCACCAGACTGTCCTGACTGAGCACAGCCCTGCAGGCCCTCCTTACAATTAAGGCGTGTGCTACTTTCCATAACTCATTAGCCCTTTAGGTTCTGGATTAATTCAATGTGCAAATAATGTCACAAATTGAATATTAGTAGACTTCTATTGAGGATTAAGAGGCAGTAAAAGCATATCTCTTTGCACAACTGTGGTTTGTCCAGCGTGGCAAGTGGTCAGTTAACCACCCGAGTGCTCCCTGCCTGCTCCCCTCACTGGGTTTCCATGTAATAGCCCAGCTATTAGAAGAGAAAAAACATAACAGTGCATGGAAAACAGGGCAAAATGAATCTCTCTCTTAGCACTACATCGTGTCCAAACTTGTAGATGAACTTTGCATGAGGATGGCCTCAGCTTTGCTGTGGTTGCTCCTGTGAACACACAGCTCTGGGTCAGCAGGAGGCCACAGCCAATGGCCTGTCCTTGCTCTGAGTGAACACCTCACCTGTGCCATTGCATGGCCCCTGCAATGCATTTCATCACCTCTGATTCTCTGCAGATCCAAAATTTGGGTGGGATTGCTTAAACAAGCCCAGGTATCCCTATTGTTGCTACAGAGATGAAACAGAAAAGCAAGTTTGGGGAGAGGTGCAATGTCCCATCCCAGTCAAAGATCTCCATGGGGGTCCCAAAACCTGTCCATGAGGGTCTAGTTGTGGGTTTGGCACCCGCAGTGGGCACTGCAATGATGACACAAACCCAAAGCTTTTAACTTCTGGTGTGTTGTTGGTGTTGAGAACTTTCAGGACAATGTGGAGCAAAATGGGTGCAGCTTTCTCATAATGCACTGAAGTGGAGGCAAATTTCAATCTAATAATGTAAAGCAGCAATAACCATTATAATTAATTTATATAAAAGACATTATAAAATTACACTTGATGCATTTAAAACCCATCCAGGAGCAGTGCTCGTTTTCCAGTTAAGCTATGGGCTGTGCTAAGGCAGATGGGAAAAGAGGTATTTCAATATTTCTTATAATTTTATATTCTTTCTAATATCTCTCATGCTAATTTCATTATGCAACACAGTCAGCACAGTGATGTAATTATTGAAAAGTAATTTTGCAATAAATGGATTTAAATGTGTTGGAGTCCATTGTAAATTCAATCTCTTGGTAAAGGTGGATTGAACAGGCAGGAAGAAGGGAGCAGGGACGTTGGTGGGTGAAAGCTGAGAAGTCCTGGGCATCCCATGTCGAGCCTCTGCTTACAACAACTAATAACATCCCCTTCAGATGTAAACTGCTCAAGGAGGTGGGTTCCCTCCCCTCAAGCCCCAAAGCTTGCAGGGTGCACTTCCAACCTTCAAGGTGGGGGAAATTTGGGATCAATCAGGTCTCTTCCTGGAGCAAAGTGCTGCCAGTGCTGGGTGCTTTGCTCTTAGCAAAGTGGTTCCTGTATGGGTGTCTTAGTCTGGATTAAGGGCTCACTTACTGGGCAGGGACATAAAGATTTTCTTCTGCATAAGACATGGGAGATGTGATTTCTATTCCTGGCTCTGTCAGAAACTTCCTGTGTGATAGTGGGCAAGTGGTGTATCATCTCTGTGCTTCCATTTCCTCATCTGCACAATGGGGATAAAGAGCTTCCCCAGCTCATCGGTGAAATTAATGTAACATATGTAAAGTGCATGTATATCCCCAGATGAAAGGTGCCATTGTAATCATATTCAAATTATTATGGAAAATAGATAAAGCGACCAACCCCTGCTAAGTGATCATCTGGCTTTTCACCAGATTCGTGAGATCCACGCAAAATGTGATAAGAAAACCTCAGATGTCAAGTGGTTTAGAGTCAGACTCTGCTCATGAGACAGAGCTGGCTGTGCCTTTTAAGTGGAGCATGAGATAGTGAAGAATTTGGGGCTTGGGAAGTTGTTGCCATGCTTAAGCTGCCCTGGTTTAGTGGATGCCACCGTTCATCTAGAGGGGAAGCCTGGGAGATATATCACCTATTGTCCAAATCCAGACCCAGGAACCCTTCAGTGACGCTGAAATCAAAGCAATAAAACAGGGTTGTTTGTTTTATTCTGACCCTAATGGCTGCAGACAAGTTTGGGGTATCCCAGAAAGGTCATGGGCAGGTGGAGGTGATGAAGGAAGAACTGGATACATGTTCAGGTTTAAGTACCAAGGTGATGCAGTGTCTCTGCTGATGTCAGTTGTGTGTCTTTTCCTACAAATTCACTGCAAGGAATGTTTGTACAGGACAGAGAGCTCTGCCATACACACACTATCCATGTTCTTGGCAATAGGGTTGTGTCTGAGCAAGAATGGTAGGAGGCAGAGTTTGTGTGTTTTTTCTGACACCAAGGTACCTCCTGGAGTGTCCTTCTGTTGTGAAGGAGGTGCTGGCTTGGCTTCTGAAAGAGCCCATGGTGGGAATCCCTTGAAACCTGAAGTCACTGGAGGTTTGACTCTCAAACTGTGGTGCCAGTCTCTTCTGGCACCATTGTATAGTTGCCCAGCACCAAATGCTCAATTATAGACAAAATTGAATTCACAATTTGCTTTTGGGCAATGTGTAAATTGGCCCTTCATTGATTATTAATGAAGTGCTAATTGCTCTTTGCAACCAATTTTTATGCAAATGCTATTAGTGTTATTTGCACAATCCTGCAATTTACAGTTTTACATTTGCAATGGCCTGGTGAAAAGATGTGAAAAGATGACAGCTTGTCCTGAAAGCAAACAAGAAGGGGAGGAGAAGCAATGGCAAAACTTGCAAAACTTGGAGTAGCAAAATAACACAATTAGGAATGGGAAAGCATTAACAAAAACACACCCAAAGCAAAGGAACAAACAAACCCTCTTGATTGTTACAGATTCAGCGTTGACAGGGGTTGTTCTGAATGTAACAGGATCCCGTGGCAGATACAAACCAGACTCCAGGCGTTTGCTGAGAGTTTCACCAAGGAGGTCACTGTATGAATTTGCCTGTGAAAACATTGATGTGAGGCTGCCAGCACCACCCATTCAAGAACCAGACACTCTTCTTGGTGACAAATGAGGTGGTGTTAGTGTGGGAATCAAGCACGGGCAGCTGCTGGACCACTTTGGCACAGAGCTCTGCTCTGATGTAGCACCTCTGCCCTGCAAGGAGCTGAGTGCTCATGAGCACCTGCCCAGGGTTGGTGTAAAGTCCCAGCCCTCCTCTGCCATCCCACTCTGCTTCTTCAGACCTCCCTTTGCCTCTGCATCCCCTTGCAGACGGTGCAGGGAGCTGTATTTTGGCTGGATTCTGCCAAACAGGAGTGCTATGGGGCTCATTCTGCTAGTGGGGGAAGAAGGTTTCCAATAAGGGCTTGTCTGCAGGTCCAGTTTCCTTAGAGGCTCTGGGTGTTGCTGCCTGCTCTGAGGCTTCACAGAAAGCCTTCAGTGGTGTATGGAATCAGATCCAGCTCCAAGCTATTCCTTAATTGCTTCTCCTCTATCAGACAGACTTCTCAGTGAATGTCACTTGCAGGTGTTTGAGGCAGCAGATTGGCCTTATCTGCTGCTGGGTTGACAGAAGTTGCTGGTGGAACAGGGCTTGCTAACAAGAATGGGTTTTTTAATTTGGGTAGGGGCAGGCAGTCATCATTAGGAACCAAGGAAGCCACAAGTAGCCCCTGAGTGATGGAATATGATGGAAACAGCTTATAGGAGTCCCTGTGAGGGCAGCACTAGGCAGGCAGGTTGAAAATAAACATGATTTGGGGAGCCTCAAGCAAGGCACAATGACAGTGGATGTCAGATTGAACATGTCTGTAGCAGGGAGAATGAGATAACAGGAGGGTTTAGTGTTGATCCACAGCCACCCTTCTTCAGTCTGTTTTATTATTTGTTTAATTACTTTTATCTTTGAACAGTAAGATGCTGTTTTACCTGCAGCTCCTGTTTTCCTACCTCCAGGTAACATGTCTATTCTTTGGCTAGAGAAGCCCACTATGAGCTGGTGCTGAGCTGCTTGTTTACAGCTCCTGGTCCTTCTAGAGCTGTCCCTTCTCCAGGTTCACCCCTCCCTTTGAAAGATCATTTTGTTCTTCCTCCTGACATATACCTTGGATTTTACTTGGAGGTATTGCTGGTTCACCTTGGTTTGGGGGTTTGCAATCTGCTCTTTCCAGGTGAATGTGGCCCTAATCTGGATGAGGACCCAGATGTGACAGCTGAGGGTCCAGGAAGTGGGAATACAACCAAACCACCCCAGAGGTAAGAGCTACCCAGCCACCTCCCCCAGGAAAGCCATGCCTGGGGTAAAATCTGAATTCTGCCCAGGGGGAAGAGCTTTCTTAGCCTAGAAAAACCCAAGGAACTGAGCTTCACCTTGGTCTGAGGTGGCTGCTGATGTTGGACAATTCTCCTGATACTTGAAGGTGGGTGCAACAACACTTACAACCCCCTGTGAGCAATGACCTGGGTGCAAACAACCAGCACACAGCTCTGCCAGGCCCCCAGAATGGACCCTCCCCCCTCAAAAGGCAAACATCAGCACCACCCCCCCTGCTCCTGGAGCCATGAGGGTTGCAGCTTCAATTTAAATAATTGTTGCCAGGGTTTCAGCAGTGACTCATTAGTCTGGGAGACAGGATCCCTTGTCAGCAGGGGGGCTATCTGGGGAGCACCCCCTCCCGTGTTGCCAAGGCACCTTGACTGCAGGGACTTTCTGCACCTCCTTCTGCTCCTTCCTCTTGCCTTTTGTTTCCAAAACACTCATCCTTCCATGCACCTCAGCTCTGTGTGTGCAGATGAAGTGTATGTACACAGGGGTGTGCTGTCTGCACCCCAAAAGGGCTCTGCTCTGCCACACCAGCTGGCTTCTCGTGTCTTTGCTCCTTGTAGTAAAAGAGAGTGGGGGAAAAGCCATTTTGTTGGACCACCAAGCATCTTGTATGTCAGCCATGTTTTCAATGGAATGTCATGGTGACTCCTGAGGTCCCAGCAGGGCAGATCAGTGTTGGGCTTTCTTTGGCCAGGTGAGCACCTGGAGTAAGGACACACTTGGATGGTGAGACAACTGGGGAATAAACTCACTGTTTCAGCTATTTTTGCTTTCAGATTCTCTCTAGGCTTAAAGCATGCTTTAATTTTCAGTATTTTCTTCTCTTTTCCTTTCAACATCTGGTTTGGAAGGCTCTTCTACTAATGACAGAAGAAACACTTGTGCTTTTCCCTACTCCTTGGCAGACGCACTTGGGGCTGGACTTGTTCAATTCATCTTCAGTCTCGAGACAGCACAGGGAGTCTTGGAAGATGAAAGAGGAAACCTCTTTCTCCTGTATTTTCCTCTGTGTGCTGCTGGGCTTTGGTGTCCATAGCAGAGTCCCCCCCTCCCCATGGAAAACCAAACCCAAGAAGCAATCGTGGGCCTTCATTTTTTGGGACCGGCAACCTGGCATGACCTCATTTTAAACCCCCCCAAAACTTGAGGAACGTGTATTTTAAATGTGGTGTTATAAAAGAAGTAGTAAATATTTAATTTTATTTTTATTAAATCCCAAATTGATGATGGCTGACACTTTATTAAAGTGTCAAAGTGAGTGTTCCTACATTCTAATTACTTATTCTAACAAGGAGGCAGCCCCGGCAGGAGGGGCGGGCGCGGGCAAGGGGCGCCCGTTAAGTAACACCTATTAAACCATCATTTGCATCTGGAGGCATCTCATTAAGATCTCAACTGGTGAGACTGTGCTGCCAGTGCCTACCTGACCCGGGGCGTTGACAGGAGAAATGGCTCCAGGAGGCCTTTCCTCGCTCCAGGCTTTCCTGTACAAATAATCCTATAACATTAATAACGACTATTCTACTCTAATTGAATTCCTGATAAATGCAGATTCTCTCCAGGTCCCTGGTAAATGCATCTGAGAGATGCAGGAGATGTGCTGCACCTCAGTCTGGGGAGAGTTTTATTCTTTTCCCCTCTCCCTGCTTCCTTCATCTCTCTAAGCCTCTTCCCACTCTATCCATCCCTCCTGCTGCTCCCTCCTCATAACTCTTTTCCTTCTCTTGACCATGTCTTCTCTTTTCTGCAGTTTCCCTTCTGACCTCCCATTTGGCTCCCTCCCACTTCTCTTCCTGGATCCACCTTTATGGCTATTCATTTGGATTATTTATTTTCCTTCTGGAGCCTCCTCCTTAATTTCTCTCTTCCCTTTCCCCCTTTCTTTCCCTTTCTTCCATCTTCCTCTGACTCTTAATCTCACCACTAACAACCACTTTTCTCGAGTTTCCTCTCAGACCCTGAAATTATTATCTTAGAGGAATCTACTTGCAGGTGTGAGATTGTTGGATGAGGCTCTGGCCTTGCATCTTCAAGACTCTCCAGTCACCAAGAAGATATGTCTTCCACCAAAGCAGAGATTACCAGCCCCCCAAAACTTGTGGAACATACAATTCTCCTTTCATCCCACCCTACCTGGGGATGGAGAGACACCTGTGTAAGAAGAGGAGCCTGTTCTCAAGGCAGAGTTTATACAATTACTACTTGGATGCCAAATTTCAAGAGAGGTAATGGGCTTCTGCAAGGGACACTTGGGAGTCTCAGGGTTTGTGGTTTTTTTGAGCTGCAGAGCTGTCTTTAATGTCATTTGCTTTGCTTTTGGTAGTAAAGGGACTATCTTTTTACCCACAACTGGCATTGGGGTTTGATCATCAGTTGTTGGGGTTTGTTTCTGTCATTCCTTTAACAAACATTAAAATACCCACTAAAAAATTCCATTCTATTTTTATTGTGTTCCAATTAGGAAAACAAACTAGAAACTGCACTTAATATTAAAAACAGCAACTCGAGATTCAAAGCAAGCAACTTTAAAATAAATAAATACATAATGGGGAAAAAAATAATTAAATAACACATGAATAACAAGTAATGGAATGTTAATCTGCTTGCTAGGAGAGGCTGCTTCTTCAGCACTAAAGGTGACTCACAAGCAGCATCACTCCAGGAAAGTTAAACGTGATAATTCAATAAGACTCTAGGCTTGTGTGGGACTCAGAGGGATAAAACAGCCTTGCAGGGGAATCTCCCTCTGGCTCCCAGTGGTGAACGAAACTGGAAGACCTGATCAATTCAAGGATGCTGAAAGATCAAATATGACCACATCTTCTTGAACATCCAGGCTGGAAATCGCAGCCCCACAACAACACGAAGGCTGAAAGCCAAAGAGAGTTCAATTCAGACTTGTAGGAATTACTTGTTTTTTATAAAAATCCAACAAAATAACAACACCCTGTGAAGGAGTCTGGAAAGCATCTCTGGGTGCCTGCACCAGGACTTGGCTAACCCTCAGCTTTTGAAATTAGGAGGAAACTTCCTGTGCTGGTAAGTTACTCCCAAAACAGGGTTTCTTGCACCAGCTTCTGCTGCCTCCAGTGGTGGAGCTGAGATGGAGCCTGAGAGCTCTGGGTCACCTGGAAGGTGGAGCTGTTGGGTCCAGAGTTTGCACTCAAGTGGTGTGTTTTTATTCACACACTTCTGTGGAGACATCCAGAATAAAGTGCAAGAAATGGAAATGGGAAAGGAAAAGGACAAGTCAGGAAAGGGAAAGGTTGGTGTTACAGTGGCAACTGGAAAGCCAGAGGGAAGGAAGGGGAAGGTCTGAAAGGAAGAAGAGACAGGTGGAGAAGGAAGAAGGATTTATTTCTCTGGGTAGTGGAAGGTTTCAGAGTCCAATAACAGTGGATGAGGACCTCTCACTGAAATGCAACAGCTGTTGCTTGGGGCAAGTCTCTTGCAACGTATCAAGCAAAGCAGAAAAATGGGTTCTTTTGGTTGGAATAAATTGATGTTTGATACTGGGATAGAAAACCAGAAGCAGGCAAATATGAGCTGTGACGTAGGGGTGGAGGAACTAAAGCAAAGGTGGAGTGTACATTTCTCACTTATTTTGCTCACTCCCTTGATCTGGATTGATCTCATGTGCATTTCAACCATTCCCTTGGCAGTGGTCCCTGGTTTCCCAGGTCAGAAAGAGAGGAGCACCATTCCTCTGCTAGGAGGGAAGAGAGTGGTATCTGTGTGTAAGATTTGGGATGCAGAGAGGGCTGTGGATTGGTCTTGAACATGGGTACATCTTGGATTATTTCTACAGCTGCTTTGCTTGCCTTGCTTCACCGTCCCTTTCCCTCCACTGTCCCTCTTCCTTTCCTCCATTTAGAGAAGCTGTTTCTTGCCATCCATGGCTTTCCTGGGAGCACATAACACTCTCATTCCAGGTTAGCTCTGCAGCCATCACAGCCAGGAGGTCACCAGGGGCTTCAAGGTGTCCCTTGTCAGGGGGGTCAGTGCAGGCTCAGGACGTGGGATGTCCCTACCCTCACCATGAAAGCAGGATCCTTGGGCTGGCACACACAGCTGGGCAGGGGGGTGCAGGGCAGGGTGTGGGACAGGGGGGCAGTGCCACCCCTCTGGGGAGCAGCCAGGTGCAGGGCAGGGGGCTGCAGGGCAGGGTGTGGGACAGGGGGGCATGAGCAGCCGGGTGGTGACTCGGTGGCCGACGGGGCAGCCTGGCCAGTGGTACAGCTGCCCCGCTTCAGCTTCGTGTTTATTTTCCAGGCTGAAAGGAAGCTTGTGATCCCAAAGCCCTTCTGTGTTTAGCCAGACCTCTCATTCACTTGCAGAGGAAACCCATGTCAGCAGCTCCCCTTTGTCTCCCCTGAGCTAATGCTTTGAATCTGAAAGGATTGGGTGCAGATTTCAAGGGATGTTCAGACAAAGGCTGTTTGAACAGCACTTGTGTAAATAATCCATGAAAAACTCTTTGAATAACTTCAATGAAATTTTCTCTGAATTTGCTATTCTGTTTCTCCAGCAGCAGAAAGAAGTGGAAGTCAGGGAAGGGAGGAGAGTTGGAGAAGGGAGGGAGAGAGGGAGGAAAGGGGTGGGGAAAGGACTGACACTTTTTTTCTCTCTGCCAACTTCTCTCAGTGCCAAGAAGCAGCTTGGCTTAAAAAAAAAATATTTTATATATATATATATTATTTTCACTGCTTTTGAAATAATCTCATATGGGACCTTCACATCCTCAAACTTCTCTGTACATTAAATGTGAGGGGACACCCTTGTATTTGACACAGCAAGGGTGATGTTGAGCCAGTTAATTATTAGCCTTAAGGTTTGATGTTCACTTGCTGTACATGTGCATGAAACAATTCCCCCTTAGCATGTCGTTTAGTTTGCATTAAAATGGAGATAATTGTTTTGATGCCAAATGTTTCCCGGGTCCATCCCCCCCAACCCCCCCCATTTCTCTTCATACAATTTATACAAATTACTTCCCTGAACAAGAGGGACAAAAAGTCCTTTGATTTGCTTCCTTTTGAAGATACCAAGTTGAATCCCATCCTGTGGCTGGGGACACCTCGGGCCCGGCTGGGACAAGAGAGTTTTGCCCCAGGGATGGGGGGGACCTGAGGTCCCAACCCCGGAGCGCCCCGAAAGGGCCGGGGTGGCTGCAACTGCTCGGAGAAGGGACTTTGGGGGCTTCGGGCTTTTTCGGGAGCTGGTTCAGAGGATGTCCAGGAGATGGAGCAGTGTTTCTGTGGCCTCTGCCGCCGGTGCCCCTAACGAGCCAGTCTGTCTGAACTCGGAATGAATTTTGTTCCCTTTTCATCACTCTCTGATGTCCAGCTGCTCCTGTCAACACCTTCTTATAGCATGTAATTCATCGCTCAGACTGACAGCTGGGGCCGGGGGCCGGGGCCCAGCCCCTCCTGCCCCCGCCTGCACCCACAGAGGGTCCCCGGTCGGACCAAGGGCTTCCCTCACCCCCTCCCCACACCTGAGGCTCCCCAACCCTCCAAAGGATTCCCCTGGCAAAACCTGCCCCCCTCCCGCTCTGCCGGCTGCTTTCCGGGGGGGGTCTCACTCCCCCC
>NW_009954215.1:5810969-5818354 GCF_000747805.2 Chaetura pelagica | reverse complement strand
AATGGAGATAATTGTTCTGATGCCAAATGTTCCCCGGGTCCATCCCCCCCCAACCCCCCCATTTCTCTTCATACAATTTATACAAATTACTTCCCTGAACAAGAGGGACAAAAAGTCCTTTGATTTGCTTCCTTTTGAAGATACCAAGTTGAATCCCATCCTGTGGCTGGGGACACCTCGGGCCCGGCTGGGACAAGAGAGTTTTGCCCCAGGGATGGGGGGGACCTGAGGTCCCAACCCCGGAGCGCCCCGAAAGGGCCGGGGTGGCTGCAACTGCTCGGAGAAGGGACTTTGGGGGCTTTGGGCTTTTTCGGGAGCTGGTTCAGAGGATGTCCAGGAGATGGAGCAGTGTTTCTGTGGCCTCTGCCGCCGGTGCCCCTAACGAGCCAGTCTGTCTGAACTCGGAATGAATTTTGTTCCCTTTTCATCACTCTCTGATGTCCAGCTGCTCCTGTCAACACCTTCTTATAGCATGTAATTCATCGCTCAGACTGACAGCTGGGGCCGTGGGCCTGGGACCAGCTCCTCCTGCCACCGCCTGCACCCACAGAGGGTCCCCGGTCGGACCAAGGGCTTCCCTCACCCCCTCCCCACACCTGAGGCTCCCCAACCCTCCAAAGGATTCCCCTGGCAAAACCTGCCCCCCTCCCGCTCTGCCGGCTGCTTTCAGGGGGGCATCTCCCTCCCAGAGCCCTCCCAGCAGGGAAGGAGCCAAGGCTGCCAGGAGGGGAGGGCGGCTGAGACCCTTCCTGAGGGAGGCAGTGCCTGCCTTTGGGCTTGTTTTAACTGTGGGGCAAAGCAGGAACAAGCTTGTCCCCCCACTGCAATAGGAAATGGGGGCTGTCACCCCACACCACCCCCAAGGAAATTCTTTGCTGATGCTGCTGTGCACAAAATCCTACAGCTTCCTTTGGGTCCAACCCCCTACCCAAATGCTTTCTTTCCTTCAGTCTACCAGCCAGTTTCTAATAATTATCCTTTAACTCAGCACTTCTGCTTTCAATTCTCCTCCTGGACCTTCCTGTCTTCCCATAATTTATTCTATATTTCACCCATTTCCTGTCCTCATTTATAATTCTTCTTTATTTTATTACTTTGCATAATTTCCTTTTAGGATTTGTCATAAAGTAAATTCTACCACCTCTGTCTTCTCATTTCTGCTCTCAAGTGTCAGTGAGTGCTCTCCAGCAGCAGTTCCCTTTGCCTTCCAAGCCTCTGTGCTGGAGCTGCCCCAACCTTGGAGGATCTCAGGGACCACTGAAGTGACCTCAGTTTCAGAAAGGACTTTACAAATGAATGAGCACTCTGAGGGACACGTGGAAAGACCCCAAGTGGAAATTCATGGTGATCCTCCAGTCAGGTCCATTCCAGCACACACTTGGAGCACAGTTTGGGGCTGTTCCTGCAGGTGGCTGTGCAGGGAACCAGGAGTCTGTGGTGAATTTCATTTTTAAGTGAGACAGTCCTAATTGGGAACACAGAAACAAATGAAAACCTCATCTCTGTGCCCAAACTCTGCAGTGATTTCTCCAGCTGCAGACGTCTGACCTGCTTTGAAAAGTCTGAAGCTATGACACAACACACTAAGGTTCATGAACCCTTTTGAAGGCTCTTTTTGAAGAAACCAAGGCCAAAAGATGGGTTTGGGTCTGAGAACCACATGGTCTCATTTGCTGTTCCCTTGATTTTTAAAGTTTACTTGGGTTTGAATCTCAAACTAAAACCCGTGAGAACGAAACCTCAGGTGGATCAGATGGAAAACACCCTCCTGGTTCCCTGGGCTGCAGGAAAACCACTGGCTTCATCTTCCCAACACGGTTCGGTGTGTTCTGGGTTTTTTCCTAGTATGGAGAAATCCCTGTGTAGTTTGGGTTTGCGAGAAGGATTTTCCCTTCATGTACTGCCACAACAGCTGAGATCAGCTGAGGCACTGGAGTGAACAGATCCTGGATGTAATTGTCTGAGGGCTGGTGGCCAGGGCTGTGCAGAAGAGGGTCTGACTGGCTGCGTTTCAGTTCCACCTCTGCCTTGACAGAGCCTGTCTCCTTTAATCAGCAGAGTTCAGTGCACGGCTTTTGCCTGGCACAGGTCAGGATTTCATTTGTTTTGGAGGAAAATGGCTTCTTTTGTTAGTTTAGGTCTTTTGGTTCCAGTTGTGTAAACTGGGACAAGCTGATCCCACTGGCTCTGAGGAACTGGCTGCCCGGAGAAGGCTGGGCTGCTATTCAGTTTTGGGGTTTGGTTTTTACATCTTTCAAACACCATCTTTGTGCCTATAGAAACATTCTGGTTTCTATAATGAGGCACGTTTTATGAACTGCAAACAAAATTAATGTGTGTTTTTCCCAAACTCGGGGCAATCAACATGAACTCGGTGCCATAAACTGAGTTTCCTGAGAAGAGTGAGGTTTGTATTTATTCAAATGCAAGTGAATGTTGCGTTATTACAGCCTCCCAAAACTTCAGTTAATTTATGGTGGTATAAAATCCATTTTTTAATGACTGTGACACTGCCAAAATCTTTGCAGATGCTGAAGCAGCTTCGCAGGAGAATTTCAATCTACCATCGACAGGAGATTTGGAAGATGAATTGTGCAAGGATCTCCTTCCTCCAAAGATGCTGCTTTGTTTTGCTTTTTTAGCATTTCAGTTGGCTCTAATATTGTCTGGTTTATGATGTTTTAATTATTGCTGTTTATTTATTATAATCATATTTTAATTGTTTGTGCAGTGCCTTGAGTGCCTTGGCAGGGGAGCACATTATAAATTAAATTATTATTAAAAAGTTCTTAATATGTGTACCTACTCCAAGCAGAGCTAGAGCAGGGAACAGACTCAACTGCCTGGAATTAATTCCCCCCTTTTCTTTTCCTTTGTCTCCTCTCTACTCAGGAGCATAGTTCAAAGGATTGGAGAGAGAAAATTGTATTTCACTGCCTCCTCCTGGGGCTTGGTGAGGCAAGGGGAGTTCTGCTCTGGGCTTCTTCAGGGACCTGGCACTGCCTCCCTTGGGTGCTGGGGATGAAGTTAGGGAAGGGATGTGCTCTGTGGGATAAGCAGTGACTGAGGTGTTTTTTTAAAGCCTTTTATTATCAGCCCTCCGTGCTTCTGGAGGGCAGATTTCTGGAAGAGGCTGGTTGGTATTTGCTGCAGTGTAACAGCACTTGCTAATTCTTGAATGAAAAAGGAGACTCAGGTGTGATTGTGGTGTGCTTGGAGGCAAGGGAGGGGCTGTCACCTCTGGTGGTCTTGTCTGAGTGCCACTTTGCACATCCTGGCCTTTCTGGTTTGTGCAGACTTCACCATGCCCACAGGCTGGGAGAAATCCCAGCTGGGTTGTCCACAGTTCTTGAAATCACTTTCAAGGCTCAGCCCTCTGGTCCCATTGCTGGTGCACAGGGTAGATGCTCAGCTCCTCCATTTCTGTTTTCATCTCCTTCAGATTTCCATGTGCCATGAGACAGTGGCCAGTGGCCATTTGAAGGCTGGTTATGGGAAGGCCAAAGCAAAACACCCTCACCCCTGGGTCATGCCAAGTAGGACCCCCATGGGACAAAGCTGATGGAGTTACTATTTCCATCCATTCTCTTTTCATTTATCTTCTCACAGGTTTTCTCAGACTTCTGTGTTCCAACACAATCTGGCTGTTGGTGTGGAGCACAAATAACCCTCTCCTGGTACAACCATTTTAGGTAGGACTGAGATCCAGCTTGAAGGTCATCAAGAAGTTAGACCAACTGATCCCATCAAGACTCTCTCCTCAGCCTGGAAAAGAAGGATTTTCCCCTCCTCAGACCTCCTCACCACTTGCTTGGAGGGTCAGGTATGGATTTTGTGGGTTCTCTGTGGATAAGCATCTCACTGCTCTCACAGGCTTATTGCAGGGATGCTAGAAGCACTCAGGTGTGGTGATGGGAGCCACACAAGTACCACTGATGGATTAGTGATAATATGGAGGTGCCTAATACATTAGCCATTGGTTTGCTAATGAATATTAAGAGACAGGTGTCATACGAACATCTCCACACTTTGGAGCTGGTGGCAAACTTCACACCTTCAGCTCTCCTAATAAGACAGTATTTCATCCTGCTCAAAGTGCTTATTATAGCTAGTCTGATAGGTACTATAAAACCTCATTATTTATCTATATAATTTATTTTGGATAGATAATAGAAAAATTATCTCGGAGGGCAGCAATTTATTCCTACCATTTAGGAGTAAAACTGATTTTACCTTATTCCAGTTTGTGCACCCTTGAAAAGAATTTCCCAGCAGAGGAACAGATCTCTGTGTGTGTTGCTCAGAAGAACAAAAGATCTTGCTTTACTTTGTGGCCTGCTACACCTCCCTTCACAACCCACAGAAGTTCAGAGGCCAGAGGAGAGGAGGGATAAATGGGTTTGGTGTCTCTGTAGGACTCCGAATGCCTTAATAAACCCACTTACTGGTCTCCCATGGTAGCATCAGACAGGATCAGCAGAAATAGCTCTTCCTGTAGGCATCTGTGGTCAGTCCTAAGAGAAGTCCTCTCCTCTGTCTCCTTTATTCCTCCTGTTTAGCCAGAGCCATACACCAGGCACCTTCTCCCTCCCTGATACCCACCCATTCATCCATCCTGCTTCAGGCACTGCTGTTCAGCCTCTGCTTTTTCCACCCCCCTTTGGCACATCCCTCGGGATCTCCAGCCAGGGCTCAGCTGCTGCCCCTCTCCATAGGCCTCCCTCTTCTTTGGGCCCTTTCTGCCTGGCCTTGATGGGAAGGGAGCTGCAATTCCCTGCACTGCCCCATCATCCTGCAAAGCCCTAGTAATCCTGCACCCAGGGGCCTTTTAGCCCTGTCTGCCTGGTTTGTGGCTCTGCCATTGAAGGGTCCTAATTTGGTGTCATGTAGAGAGAGGACTGGGAGGCAGGGCAGGGCTCCTGAGGATTGGGATCTGCTCCTGATTTTATACCCAGGCAAAGGATGAGCTCAGTGAGACCCTTCCCCTCTGGTCCTCACTGCAGAGGGGAAAAAAGGCTGGGAAAGGGTATTAGTTAAAACTGAGCACCCTCCAGCTGTGCTGTTCTCCTGCATCTGATTTCTTCCTCCTGATATCCAGGCTTAAGGTTTTAACTTAAGGTTTGTTGCTGGTCACTGAGAAACTGGTGCTGCCTTGGGATAAAGACTTGGACTGTCTGCATCTGCAACAGGGCACCTGCACCTCTCTGGGGGCTGGGGTTCCCCCCAGGAACAAGCCCCAGTTTGTTCCTCTACCCACAGCCCAGCACACACTGTTCCACCCCTGCTTCTATATCCACCCCTGCCCCACTGGGACCTCCAGCTCCTACGTGCCAGCAGGACTCAGGCCTGGAGATTTACACCTCCAGCCTTTTCCATGGAGTTCTCCTGGATTTATAAGAGGGCAGGATTTGACCTGCAGAGTTTAACACCAGTTGTTAACCTTGACTGTGATCAAATTAGGCTGCAGCAGAAGCTGGCTGTTGTATTGGGAGCTAAGTTGCTACCTGCCTAGAAAATAGCATGAATTGCCTTCTCTTGCTTTAACATATTTTTTCCCAATGAGCTGGGACACATTCTGGCTGTGCCTGTGCTGGGGAGGGACCAGCAGGGTAACAGGAGTTCCTGACCCAGATGGGCTCCATCCTTTTCTATTACCTAGCTGGAGCCAGAGGAGCTTTTAACTGAGAACAAATGTTTTTAGGTCCTCTCCATGCTGCCACTCTTCAAATATGTTGGAAGGCATTTTCCCCAATGCCTGATGTGTTTGTAACATGTTTTAACTTTGATGTGACTAAATGCTCAGCTCTTGCAGGTCTGCAGCACAGCTCCTTATCTGCCTGGCTGCAAATCAAATCTCTATGAGCATTTGCACACTGGAGCTGGGCTGCCACCCTGCCAGCCAGCCAGCTCCTTCCCAGGGTGGACGGGTCCTTAGTGCATCTCTTTCCAGACAAGAAAGCCCTTTTGGTTGAGATGCTAAAAATAATAAATGTGTCTTCATGCCTTGAGTAACGTGGTCTGGGGGTGGGCACAGCCTGGCTTTTAAAGGGTTAAGGAGGCTGTGTCCTTGGTGACATGCAATTTATGATCTTGTGAATCCTTTTTTAATTATTTTGCTGTGACAGAGGTGGAAATATCCAACTTCAAACGACTGGCTTTATTGATATGCTGCTATTTGTGCCTCTGTGGAGGAACAATCCCATAAAAGCAATAAATTAGAAAAACCCCTTTTCTCATCAGAGAGAGAGATACTTTCTGGCTGGGAGTGAGAGACCTGGTGCAAAGGCATTTCAGCTCCACGAAGGGGCTCCCTGTGATCTGCAGTGAAAAGCCCTTTCTCACTAATCAGACACACTTA
The DNA here is from genome assembly GCF_000747805.2 of Chaetura pelagica. NCBI lineage: Eukaryota > Metazoa > Chordata > Aves > Apodiformes > Apodidae > Chaetura > Chaetura pelagica. Next base: position 5,811,996 of record NW_009954215.1, on the reverse strand, counting down.
TGGTGCACCCACCAGGCTCATTGCACGGGGCTGGAGTTTGGGAATGGAGGAGAAATTTTTGCCTGCGTTCATGGACCTTGACCTAACAGCTGTAAAACGTTGATGGCTTTGTGGCTGTTCATGTTGGGTAGTTATTCACCATGTTTGCACTGAGAGGATGATCAGAAAGCACATTTTAGGACAGAAAAAGGGATTTTAAAGTACAATTAACTAATGCTGTTGGAGATGAGCTGGTTGAGGCCAAAATGGCAGTGTTTATTTGCAGACACGAATGACCGGTTTTCACCACAGGGAATGTAACAAAATCCATCTCATGAATCCAGATGAGAGCAAATATAACATGGTATATTTTTTTTAAAGTGTAAATAGTTACCCGTAACAAAGACGTCCAGGCCTGGCCACAGAGGTGCCCAGGCACAGCCATACAAACACCAGCAGTTATGAAATGATTTGTGCTTCCAGCTCCCCTCTGGCAAGGGGAGTTCTGCTCTGGTCCCTTTCAACCCAAACCATTCTCTGAGTTTATGATCCTGTAAGTCAATGCCACAAAGCAAGTGCAAAGGTTGGGAAAAATGGATTCCACGCTCATCCTGACTGAAGCCCCTGCCTGTAAGTGCAGCTACTGGTCTCCATACACCAACTCTAGGAGGGGAGGGAGACTTTCCCAGGGCTGAGCTCACACGTTGCTAACACAAGCCAAGCATCAACCCCAAATCTCTTTTCCAAAGGGGAGACAGCAGTGTACCCTGAGTTGGAACCTGATATTTGTGTTTCGTTTGTTTGTTTGTTAACAGGACGTGTGAAGTATTTACTGCTCTTGTACCAGTGGAAATTTTCATCCTGTTCAAGACCTCCACTCATTCCAAAGGCTGTCCTTTGGTAATGACTTTTGTTGGCAGCCAACCTGGCCCAGGTCTGGACTGATGACCTCAAGGTAAAATTGTTCCAAATGCCATCTTTATCTCCTGGAAGCAGCCAAAGAAGGTAGGGGCTGATTCTCTTTTGCACCCTGGCATGAATCAGGAAT
>NW_009954215.1:5743525-5810783 GCF_000747805.2 Chaetura pelagica | reverse complement strand
AGGAATGCCTTCACCAAAGTCCCAGGCACTTAATGCACTCTACAGGTGGTAGAAGAGAAAGATGATTTAGTCTCTGAGTATTTACCTGCCATTGATCTAATACTGAGATGCTGCAGTAAACGGGATATTGCTTTTGACTTACACAGATGCTGGATCAAGCCTACAGCGATTAACATTCAACACCTGTGCTTCAATCAAGCTACTTTTCTGTAGTAATATCATTTATGCTGAAACTCCTTCTCCTTCAGTCACTGATCTTCAGGCTTATCTGCCTTAGCCTGGTGTAAACCCAGGGTAACCCTGTTCTTATTGGAGTTGTTCCTGATCAGCACTGGTTTAAATGAAATCCGAATGTGACCCACAGGTGACATCATCTCAGGGCCATGTAAAGATCAGAGCTGTAACACAAGTTCACTGGTATTGATTGTCTCAACTAGGCCAACAGAAACAAACACAGCAACATGGTGGAGATGCTATTGTGATTTAATTCCTTGACATGGTAAAAATCTATTGTGCAGCAGCATATTCAGCACTCTGTTTACAGGCATTGTTTTCATGGGAGTGGGAACCACCTACCTCTGTGCTGGCTCATTCTCAGGGTTTCTCCTCCAAATCCATTAAACTTCCAGGCTTGGCATGTGCTACACTTGGAGAGATTGATAGGAGCCAGTCTGAGGGATGGAGAACATTTTCCAGCCAGAGAGAGAGGGACCAGGAAGGAAAATAATCCTGGCCTTGGGAAACTGTATCTGCTGACAGATGGAGCTGGTCATCCCTATGGAAATCCCATCTTCTAGATGGGAGGATTTTCCCACAACACCCAGAAAACTCCTTTAATGAACTGCAGCTCAAAGTTACCCCAGGTTCACACCCCACCAGGACCAGTGCCTTCAGGTTAGACTGGGCACCAAACACAGGGATGCCTGGTGGCTCAGAGCCCACCTGGGCTGGGTTTTCAGAGCCCGTTTCCACTTGCACCTTACCATGCCCGTGGGACAAATGAAGAACCACCAGTGGTGAACAGCATGGGACCAAAATGGTGCACCACTGCAGAGGTGGAGCAAACTGGACCCTTGTCCAAAACAGTCTTTCACTGGTGCTTGCTCATGTGTTCAAGGTCACTGGTGAGGCCAGGCAAGGAGAAACCGGTGTCTGCCTCGTCACTGGGCCTCCTGAACATGCTCACACCTCCGACCTTGGGACCCCTCAGGAAATCATCCCACTAGAGGGCACTGGGAGTCGATTTTCCATCCCCTCCTCCTAGTTTCTGCTCTTTATTTGAGTTTCTCCTTGCTTAGCGTTCTCCCCACCTCTCCCTCCTTTTTGCTGGCCAGCTCAGACTGTTTAAATTGGAAATTATTTGTATTACTGTCTGTAAATAATAGATGAGGGAGTGAAGTGGAGTTGGTGTCCCTTCCATAAACTCCTCCTCACTTTAATTAGTGCGAAACAGCCTGGTGAGAATGCGAGCTGCCTTGATGCTGGTAATTAAAATTGAAACCACTGAAAAGCTGCTCTATTTTTTATCGGAGCTGCTGTTTGGAGCCGGGAGCCTGCGGACGGCTCTGCAGTAAAGAGTGATAATGAAGGTGTGAATTCCCGGGGGGAGGAGGGGCAGCTGTAGCGATGGCTGAACTTACACCAGATGAAAATGCAGGAGCAATTAGAGGTGGCTGTGTACAAGCTGGGCATTGGAGATTAGTTGGCACCTTGGGAACATGGGAGGGAGGGACAGGGAAGGGGGAGGGATATATATATTTATTTTTTCCGGTTTTTTCTATTTTGAAAAAAATTTAATAACAACAACAGCAGAAAAGGGTGGAGGAAGTGGTTGGTCCTTTAAAATAAAGACAAAAGTGCAGCGTCCCTGCCCAGCTGTGCTGGCCTGCTTGAGCAAGAGAGGGGAGGGCTTGGTGGGACATGGACCTGCAGTACAGAGCAGTGGGTGGGAGACAACAGGGAGTTGGGGACAGCAGCATTGGCCACGCTGGGATTTTTGGCAGCTCCAGGGCTGCCCTTGCAGCCAAGGTGTGGGCTTGTCACAGCCCCCCTGTGTGCAGCTCCTGGACGTGGGCTTCATGAATTTCTCTGAGTGTCCTTGCTCCTACCTATGGGACTGATCCCAAGCTAACTGGTGTCCATCAAAGGCTTCTTCTCATCCTCAATAAGGCTTTGGATAAGACCCCCATCCTTGAAAAATAATAACTGTAAACCTAGTGAGATGGCAGCAGTGACAGAAGAGCAGAGGCAGAGGCCTTTGTTATTGCTGGCCAAGGAGGAGTTTGGGAAGAGCTGCTCTGAGTAATCAGATGTTGTTATTAATTGCTTCCTGCCCTGGTGCATTCATCCTAGTGTGAGCTCCACTGAAGAGCTCATAGTCTCTGCTCAGCAGAAGGAAAAATGTCAGGTAATATAATGTACTTGGTCAGAGCTGTGAGGCTGCAGAATCTTCTTGTGGTTACAGCCACCTTGCAAGGAAAACATTCCCTGTGAAAAAAGCACGGGATGGTGGTGCTCTGCAGGGAGACTAGCTCTTCCATCCTCTGGGGCCCTCTGGAGCCAATGGGTGTCTCCACCCAAAGGGCACCTCGTTCCCACCTGGCTTGTCAGCTACCCAGATGCTGGTGTAAATCTGAGAGTGACAAATTGTCTTTATTTAGATTGAAGTTTTGTAGAAAGGAAGTTTAAAAGGCTGTGAATAACCTATGCTGAACCAGCTGTGATTTCAGAGTTGGTTGTGGGTTGCTCCTTACATCATGAGTAGCTTCCAGAGGCTGGAGCTCCATGGCAGCTTGTAACGCTGCTCCCATTGGGAACTTGGGCTTTGAAGCAGGAGAAGCTCAGATTTCCTGTAGGAAGTTTCTGTATTAGAACAAAAACCCCAACATTTAAAAATCCACTATGAAAGAAACAGATTTAATATATTGTTTAAATCATGATCTCAGAAGATCTTTACAATAGCCTGTGCTTCCTGTTCTTACACACTAAAAAAATGAAAAACAATTGCTTGATTTAAAACATACACTTGGACCTTAGCAGCATGAAGGTTTCTGATCAGTTTTAATTAAAAAATTCAGCACACTGGTGGATTCCTCACAAACTCTGTGTCTTTGCTGAGTCCACATGTTCTGGTGAAAAGCTGCTCTGGTATCTTTTCATTATCATTGACTCCCGGTAACAAAATGTTTTTGCACTTGAAATTTATCACTTGATCTCCTGATAAAGAATCTGAAGGAAGATAGAGGCCAAAGGAAAGAGCTGAGATACCCACGGGAGGTGCTTTGATGATTCTGTTTGGTTTCTATTCATGTGATATTGTCAGGAATACACTGATCCAGGTCTAATGGGCTGTCCACAATGCTGACCAGTGCCTGAGCATATTAGTGAGACCTCAGTGATTAATATTTATTTCCTATGTCTTCTCTGCCTGTGAGTTTCTAAGGTTTCACTGTGACTTCATTTGCAAAGTATACACATCCCTGGGAGAGACTTTGCTAAACTCTCCAGAGTATGAAAACTCTTGCAATTTATAAACCCTGGAGATGGGCAAGTCCAGATTCATGTGGAGCTTAGAGACTCTGAAGAATTGTATTTTTACTTGGTTTTGGTTAGTTGTAATGAGGATGCTTTAGTTTATTCTAAACCAGGACCAAGCATTTGCTCATCACTGTATACTTTGACATTATTTTCTCAGTTAATAGGTTGTATTTTCTCACCTGCTAGGCCTGATACAGAAATGTGATTGAGCAGACTTGAAAAGTAAGAGGGTGTTTTCTCAAGTCTACAGAACATGTTTGTTTATAAACTTGTTTCACAGCCTGGTCACTGACTATTCCCATTTAAACCAAAAAGAAGAAGGAAGAACAGATTTTTATCTGAGCCATCTTGTGCACAAATATTTAGGACTCTGTGTCTTGATGCTTTTCCAAAGAACTTTTTCAAGCCAACTAAGCTCTCAATATTTTAGAAAGAAAAAAAAAACAACTAGAAATACTTATTTCCTTTACTGAAAGTTAGGAAATTCCCAGGGAAAAAAAAATCTTATTAGGATAGAACTAAGTTAGAAGATAAATTGAAATCCTTTGATTGAAAGTAATGTTATTAAAAAGTTTTAATTATTGAGAAGAAAATGTAAGAAAGGCACTCAGAGCTAACATAAAAATGATTGGAAACTGGTAATTAAAACAAATTGCTTGAAAATGAAACATCACAAAATATGAAAATGCAAACTTGGCTCTGATTCATTATGACACTTTAAATCTGGGATTTCTATTAAACTTGGTTGGTTTGAATTCTGCAGGTCTGTATTGATGCTGCAAGTCAGCCAAATGTTGCAGCCCCTTGCTGACCAAGGCCCTCAGATTTCAGACCCCCTCCTGACTCTCCCATTTTCCATCTCTTGCCATCGTCCATTTAGTTTTCTACTCTAAAGCAAAACTTCTTGCTCTTTCAGAGTGAATCAAGATGTTACATTCCCCATTTGCTTTTAAAGGCCATCAGTTCCACCCTTTCAACTATTTCAGGCTTTATTTTGCAATCCCAGCACAACAGCTTTAAGTGAAGAGCTGTGTGTCTCTGTAGAGCACCAGTTTCTGCTCAACAAAAGGCCCTTTCCTGGGGAGGTCAGCATGCAGATTTCTACACAAAGTTCTCCAGAACATCCTTGGGATCTTCCAGGACCAGGTCTGTGTTTCCTCAGGAACCTTTCTTCTGGCAGTTGGCAGCAGACAGTTGGCTCCTGTGGTCAGTGAGCTGGTTTGTGAGTCTGCATTGCCAAAATAGAATAAAGAGCCCTGCAATAAGTAGGAAGTACCAGCACATTTCTGGTGACTTTTGTTTTTTTTTCACCAGGAAAGCCACCACCACTCTGGTAGTCACAGCCAGAAACCACAGGTAGAAACCATCCAGCCATCTTTTCCTACTAACACAGTGTTTCTTTAAAAAACTTTGCAGTTTCTACATTTTCTGAGCAGTGGATGCCACCTTGTTGCTGTCCTCTGATGGAAAGTCTGCCTCGTCCCTGCCTCGGTGACATCTAGAAGGAATGTCCCCAGCCCTGCACAGGACAGCTGTGGCTCCCCACCAGCTCTCTGCCCACAGTGCTCTTTCCCAGGAGAGACCAAGAGAGAGCAATTTCAGCCTTGGAAGAAGGTAATTTGAATTGGATGTGAAGTTGTTACTAATTTCATGTTTATCCAATAACAAGGACTTTGCAAAACCCTTTACCTTTTGTGAGCCTCAGGTAACACTGTCAATTCATAATTGCTATGATCCCTTTATCCTGTGGTTTAATAAATAATTTACCTAAATTATTAAAATGAAAATTTCAACATTATTAAAAATTAACCAGGTTAAATGAGCAAACAGTAAATAGTGCTGGGCTTGTCCTGCGTGACAGGAGCCTGCAGCTTTTATTGTCTTTTTCCCAAGCAGAGAGGGTACGTTTCTCCCTCCCCCTCTTCCTCCCTCCCACCCTGTCTCCACTTTCACTGTTGTACTCTTGTCTTTCACAAACTTCTCTCCTTGATATTAGGTTTTTTTCACAGCCTGTTCTTTCACCTCTGTGTCCTGCACTGTTGGTTGACTCTTCCTTCCCATGAATCCTCTCCTTCCCTGCACTACTCATCCACCTCCTCTCTGCACATGATGTTCTGCACACACATGTAGCACAAGATGCCTGGCAGGCCTTTTTGTGCTTCCTCTCTTACACCCGTGGCTGGCAAGCCCATCTGATGCCAGGATGACACAGATCCAGGAGAACACATGATCTCCAAAGAGCAGGGAGTTTGTCAGGTCTTCAGGATATGGGCTGCTTCCATTCATGAAAAATGTATTGAGATCTGACTGCTCTTAAAGGATCTCAGCTCTGTCATTTTTAATTGAAACGTTCAGTTTGCCTGAAATGAAGTGTTCCATCTTTCAAGCTGTATCTCTTGCCAGGTTTGTTTTTTTTTTTTCCTTCTCTGTAATTCCTTCTGAACTGCTCCTTCTGCTGTTTTCTGGCAGAATTCCTCATTGACTGAAAAGGGTTCCTCCCTTCAGGCTTCATCCCATACATTTTCCCTTTCAGCACATGGGAGTCCTGCAAATGGCCTTTCCTCCTACTTGGTATTTTTCACCCAGAACACTTGCACCAGCACACCTGATCTTTTCCTGCATACCTGGGGGAATTAGACACACAGCTCTGGTAGAGTTTTGGTGGGAGCTTAAATTCTAGATAAACACTGACAAGTCTGTCCATCCCTTCTCCAGGGTGCCCATAATGCTATTAAGCACTCCCTGCAGTTATCTGGCCACCGACAGGCAGATGTGGAGCTTGTTCATGAGCTCTAATACCACTCTTCTTTCTGCTGCTAAGAGACCACAAAGTGAATAAGGCAACATTTGCAACCAAAATTTAGCTCTGTAGACATGTTCCTTCCCGTCCCTTCCTGAGCAGCCCTTGAGGAGCACTCAGCACTGTTACAATCTGCTTAGGAAGGGAAGGAAAAAATGCCACCCATGTGCAAAACCAGAGGTGGTGTGAGGCAGAAGGATCACTCAACTGGAATGTGTCCAGGAGACTGTACCTCCAGTGCCTGCTTTTATGATACACCTCATGAGGTGAAGCCCCAAGGGTCTGGTCAAAGTGAAGGCAAATGGATGGACTAAGGCAGTGGTGAGATCCTGACTCTCAAAAACACAGGAACTGTGTCCATGGGGAACGTGGCAGTTATTGACTGCACTGTCACATGGCGTGGTCCTTTCCTTCCACATTCAAGGCTGGTATCTGAATCACTTTGGATCTTCACCACAATTAAAGAGCTAATCAAGGTCAACAGCTCCTTTCAAATACAGTTTAGTACAAAATCCTAATGCAGGAATTACACAAATTGATATTGTCAATATAATGGATTCAAACCAATTGTGCTAAACAAGGTTGTATCAAGTCTGTGCTCTGTATTAGGCGAGGGCTAATTCTGTCTAGCAGCAGTGGAGGCAAACACAAAAACAGATGCATCAAGCCTTCACAGTTTGTATGTATTACTGAGGTCATTTTTACCCCTCTCAAAGAATTCGTTAGTGTAAGGAAACAGGGCACTTCTGAGGATTTGGTTCTATTCAGAAAGCAGAAGGTGCAAAATTGAACACACGCGATGTATTGGTCTAATATTTAGAAGATACAGGAAGGATCTGTCAAGAGAAATTATGAGCCTGGAGTATAAATCTGAGCAGTAGCCCTTTGTGAAAAATATAGTGACAAAAGACTCTGCTCAGGTACCAAAATGTATTGCACTACATGAGACATCCTAAAGTATCTGAGACACCAGGCGTGACTGGAAGATATGACAAGAGACTTGTAGAAAACCCAGGCTCTTCCAGCACAGCAGATACTCTAGAGTGTCTCAAATGGACTTTGAGGAATCTAGCCCTCTCACATCAGGTGCCATCTCAGCAGGGAAGATAGTCTCTTATTTGCTTTTCCTCTGAGGCACTTTGATGTTTTACCAACACTGATCACTTTGAATCCCAGGTGGTCCCTCTCCAGCAGGTGTGAACCTTGCTGCTTCCCATCAGGCATAGGGATTTAGAGACAAATCCATGGTCACTAAGTGAATCAATGATGGGTTTTTTTCCTGTGTTGTTTCCCACCCAGACTCCAATATTTCCAATATTTCTTCTGTGAAGGGTTTTCTGGGAGGGCAGGCTGGTTTTAGTCCTGTTGTTTGTTTTGGTTTTTAACTAAAGTTTATTATATCCCCAAAGTGACAAGATCCGAGAAGAGAGGAAGGCTTTCTCCAGGGAATGGGGAACACCCAGGACTGCAGGGCAATGCTGCTCGGCAGCAGAGAGCTGGAGATGGGAAGCCTGCTAGGTCTGTCTGTGCAGCTGTCAGAGGAGCCCATGGGGTCAGCCCTCACAGTGCCCTTTGCTCTTGGCAGCCAAAGGCAGCCCCATCCCATGAACAAAGGGGACAGACCATCCTGCATTTGTTGCTATACATGGGGAAGAAACAAACCCTATCCAAAGAGCTATTGGTGTGGAGGGCCTGTTGTTAAGGGTTGGGAGAATGGCACCTGGGGAAGAATCAACCTACTTCAGGAACTGAAGGTGGTGCCTTTATCTCTGCAGGTAACAGGGCATTTGAGCAGATCTGAAGGTTTCTTCCCAGCTTTGCAGATATGAGCTAGCTCCTTCCCTTCATCTCAGCATGGATTCCTCTCCTCAGGGGAAACATGTGGAGTGCCTCCAGCCCTTGCTCCCCTCCTCCAAGCTGCTTTGGGAGGGTGGGAGATGATCAACCTTTCCGGGGTCCGTGTGAAAGTAGCTAAATGGGAACATGAAGGTGGTAATGGAGTGGAAGCAGAGCAAGGAAAACCTTGCTGATGGATTATTAGGCAATGTCAAAGTTTCAGCAGAGTGGAAAACTTGGAGCCTGGAGTGAGTACTAACCCATGAAAAATCACCTCTTCCTTTTCCTGTTCATGGCAGGGCAGCGTGTCCAGATCAAAGCCGCCCGTCACCGCGCGGGCTCAGGGACACGATTTACGAGGCACTGGGGCACCAGCCCGTTAACAGCCCCAGTAATTCATTGTGAGGGCAACTGGAGGTGTAAGTCCCCTCCCCTCCCAACTCACACGTTTACCTAATTGTCCCCCAATTGCTGGACATGGACATACGAAGAACTGATGTTAAGAACAAGGAGGGCTGCAAGAGGTGCAACAGGGAAGGAGAGAGTCTGGGGTGGTCGGCATGGGTGGGAGAGGTGTGACCCAGGAGGCAGAACCTCTTTCCTTGGCACCCATTAAGTAGCAGAAAATCTCATTGGTTTTAATTGCATCTTGACCTTCCGGAGCTCCTTTCAGCTGTTCCCTTGGGACCGGAGTTGGAGAAGGAGCACGCTGCCTGCACACGGGCACCTGGGAGGCCTCCACATTTTTCAAGGGTTGTGAGACATTGTGCTCTACATGCATGAGAGTCCTTGCTGCTTTGGTGGTGGCTCAGAGGCTCAGAGGCCAAAACCACTGATGGCAGCAGGTAACACCAGCTAAGGGTAGATATGAGGTCCCAACATGCTTTGGGACTTCAGGATGTAGCCACTCCTAGGTGGGTAACATTCACCTACCACTCCATCACTGCACTGGGGGTACTCAGACATGCTATCTTCTCTTATGATCTTTTGTGACATGTCCACATTCCGAAAAAAAAAGCCTTGCAGAAATAATATTCTTTGTTGTCTTTCAAATATGAGAAAGATCAGGTTTACTGTTTATTTTCTTGCCTCTGACTACTCTACCCGTTCACTCTCTCACTGTTTTTACCCTTCTCTTATTCTGCCAGGTGCCCTTTCTTATTTACCACCACCACATCTCACCCAGTGCTCTGCTTTCCCTGCACTAGTGTCTTGCTGCTCTTTCATACTTGCCTGCAGCTCTTTCTGGCTTTCAAAAAGTCCCCTTTGGTTTGCTCTTCCCTGACTTTGTTCATATGTCTCGTGTTCCCTACGCAAATGCTCAACTCTATGACTTTTGCTAATATTTGCTATCAGAAAACTTCCTCTCAGCTGTATAAGTAGGTTTAAAACACCTGTACATTTACAAGAACACTTTAAATGTGAGTTTTTCGATTCCACAGTTTGCACAATAGAACTAAGTCCTCATCAGACCTTGCCTGTAGGATCAGTGGAGATAAATAAAGTCTGAAGCAGAAAAAGGAGGCTCACCAGTAGTGTTCAGTAAGTGAGATAATATGGCCAGATCAGTGCAGTGTTTTCTTGCAAAAATGTTTCCATTTTACCTTAAAAATGGCCTTTTAAAGTAAACTCCACTGCAGTTTCTTTGTTTCATTTTTAAGTTACCACTCATCATTTCTTCTGAAGCCAAAACCAGAAAACTAGAAAACTAGATTTCCATGAGCAGTTTCCCTCAGAACCCCATTTTCTGTTTCATACTCTGAAGTTCATGAGGAATGCACCTAATTTCCTCAACTGCTGCTTGCTGTGCACTTGACCCCATGGTTGCAGGAACAGGTAGATGTGCAAGACAGGATAATATGGGTTTGGCTCAGCAGGGGACAGGACAGCAACCAGCTACATGGAGATGAGGACCAAGTATTTCCTGTTCCTCCTCACAGAGAAAATGTTGACCCTTAAAGCATGATCAAGAATGAGAACTGGACAATGATCTTTGGTTAAAAAATAACAAGAAAGGGGGTAAACAGAGAGAAAGTGCAAATGAGAAGAGACTGGTTTGGCTGGGAGAGAAACGCATTGTTAGAGTAGCAATTTGGAGGGAAAATTTGTGAGATTTCGGTTCATAAATGCTTGTGAGTCTTGAAAATGGGATTTAGGAAGTTCAGTGCTTTTCAGGTGCAAGAAATTAATTTCTGGTTAAGAGGAAAGAACACAGAAATGTAGCAATTCCATTAACTACTTGTAGTAGAGGAAAGGTAGGACACTTTGGCAGTCTTGACTTACAGGGAAGCAGATCTCAGCCCCACCATTCAGCTTCTGTAGGGTTTGTAACACTGGGAGGACTCAAGTAGGAGATGAGAAAAGGTTTTGATTACTCATCTGTGTTATTTTCCCAGAAAGGAGCCTCATAAATGTTCTTGGATGTTGTAATGCGAGTTACAGCTGATTTAGGACTCAGGGTTATGGTTCATTCCCACCTCTAAAGGCAGATGACTCATCTTCACTGGTCTGAAGGGAAGAGGAGGGATGAGATAAAGTCCTTCAACAGACAGTGAGAAATGGAACGGGGCCGTGAGATGCCAAACCTTTGATACTGCAGAGAAGTCCAGTGTGTGAAAGGGCAGAGCCTGCACCAGGTCTTGCAGCACATGTGAAACCCATCAGGGTCACCATTCCTGAGGTGCTCTGTTGGCTGAGCCATAACAGGACACCCCACGGGGAGGGAAAGGCTTCCTGTGGGCAGGGGGAAGAGCTATCTGTGCTTTTAAGAGGTTAGGTGGGAATTAAGAGAATACTTTATGGCAGTTACACTCTGAATTTATAGTTTCCTCCACTTGCTTTTTAATGTTCTCCTGCCAAATTACCTACGGTTTGACCCATACCTTCAAGCTGCCCTGTGGTCCAACATGTCCCAGCACCACCTGGAACACATGGAAGAATAAAAAACAATGTGTCAAAGAAGAGAAAGGCTAAACTGCAAAATATAGAAACATTTTTGGACCTAAACTCTAATTGTCCAGACTCTTAGATAAGGATTTAATAGATTGACTCAGGATTTAATAGATTGGCCCTCTCATGATAGGGCAATAGTGACTTTTAGCTACAGATCCGAACTTGCTAATTCCAAAAATGTGACATGGCCACCCTGTTTTTAATAAGTTTTTGATTGTGAAGTTCATCAAACATCTACTGCTTGTTAATTAGCCTCTTTGTCTTACCAGGTCTGAGCTATTCTGCACATCTGTTCTCAACAGACACGGGAAGAACCTTCAACACAAGTGTCTGACAGACCTTCAGAGCATAGGAGGACTCCTGCTCAGAGGAGACCTTCTGGTACTTCCCATTGCATTCCTGGAGGAGTTAAATCAGGTCATATGTAGCCGCTGATAAAACTTCTGCTGAGAACCTGGTGGCCACAAACAACTACTTGAAGATGAGTACCTTCCAGAAAGCCAGGGGTTTGGGAACCTGTGTAAAGTATTTTTTGAAACCTGGACATAGTCTGTGGATGCCTGGAAGTTTGGGTAACTTTTACAGGACTGCCTAGGGAAATCTCAAAAAAACAGCAGTGGACAGGTCACTTTGTGAGAGCTGGGAGAAGTCTGGGGAAGTCTGAGATGGGAAGGAGACAGAAGATCAGGGAGCAATAGGAGAGGAGAGCTAGAGTAAACATGAGTGACCACCTGTGGTTGCATCATGACATTCCCAATAGACCTGCTTCAAGAGTAAGCACAAACAGAACATTTGCAAGTGCCTGCTAAGATGATGCCACACCAGGGATGAAAGAGTCCCAGGGCATGATCAAGTCACATTTTTCCCCCCTTTCTGAGAGCAAAAAGCCTTTCCTAGTCATAGTTAGGTGCTCCTGCCCCAGTGTCTGTGCCATTGTCTGGCTTTCAGAGCAGCCCCTCAAAAGCAAGGCCCTGTACTCCCAATGGAGAAACTCATAGCAGGGGAGAAGAGAAAATAAAGCCTTCTCCATGGGTGGCACTGTTAACATGACCTTTGTTTCAGAGAGTTAGTCAGGGTTTATAATTGCTTGTCTGTGTGTCCTGAGATCTGCCCACCTTTCTCTTCATGAGGGTCTTTTCTCATCTTCCAGGCTCTGTCCCTCCCTGTCCCTCTGCATCTGACCCATCACTCCTTCCACCCCTGACACATCTCTCCTTCCACCCCAACTCATCTGGTGAGGAGCACAGGAGCTGAGGCTGCAATGTGTGGGCTTCCAGCAGAGCCATTCCCTCCACATGTGTCCTCATCAGGAGCAGAACTGCAAAGCCAGTGGTGGGAATAAGCTGCCTTTTCTCTCGACTGGCCTCCTAGATGCTGTGTTCCAGCAGCTCAAATCTGCAGGTCTAAAACAATTAGGAGGTTTGAAGTTTCACACGCCCCAGCAGATACAGACAGGACAACTCATCTGTTATTGCAGCCCCAGAGCACAACACTTTGTAATCATGTGGGGAACCCTGAACTTGGCAACCCCTCCTTGACCTTTGCCTGAGTGTAGGGTCATCTCCAATATCCGGGCTGGATGGTGGTTGAGCTCACCCACCAGTCACTTTCAACTGCAGAGCAGGGAACCCGAGCATCCCGACACAGGGCGTCACCTGCCAACTCAAGCGTTAAACATTAATCCCAGTAGGACTTTCCCTCCTCCAACCCTGAGGTGGAAGCAGATTAGGAATTTGATCTCCCAAGATTACTACATGAAAGTCACCCTTGAATAAGCACCCCGTAGCTCATTCATTTCTTGTCCATCTCTTTGGCGTTTTGCCTTTCATTAGATGCTGCTCCTCCTCTGACCCCAGCACTGAGCACCTGCCAGACTCAAGGTCAGTGTCCTGCAGCACCTTTTGCTCCATCCTAAAATGCAGAGGGACCAACCAGCCCAGATGCCCCAGCCCCAGCCCTCCTGCCATCCAAACTCCTGTCCTCTCTGCAGTGGCAGACCATCACCACGGCCTGCAAAGAGAGGTCCTTCCCTACCTGCCCAACATTTCATGCTCAAGACTATCTCATGTTGTGTCACAGCAGCTGGTCATAAACCCTCCAACCTGCCTCCAGCACCTGGGTTTGGTCCTGCTACTCTGGAGGGAGTCAGCCCCTACATGAAAAGCTCTTATGAAGTCAGGTCAGGTTCCCCATGGCATGTCCCCGGCTCTTCCTATTGCTGTGGGTTGCTGTGTGGGTGGAGAAACCCACCAGCTCCATGCCTGGTGGGGAAGTGGCAGCGCTGAGGGCGACGCTGTTCAATCTGTGTTGTCGTTCTCCACCGCCAGCCCCTCTCGCAGGGCCCGCAGAGTAGCCAGCGCGCCGCGCTTGGATTGAGCAGACAGATTTAATTAAGTTGCAATTTAATTACCTATCAGCATCCCTATTTAATAAAGCTCAGGAGGATTTTAATTTAAAAAAAAAATAATAATAATAAATGATATGGCCTGTCACAGAGCGCTGGTAACGGCACCAGGACCAGGCAGGACAGCGTCACTGGCAGCGTCTCTGCCCTGCGGGGACAAAGCAGCAGGAGGTGGCTGGGCTTGGGCAGAGCTTGCATGACCCACCATGGCCCACCTTGGCAGCTGACATGAAGCCACGTGCTTGGGTCTCACATCTGAGCACTCCCCATTGTGTCGCTCAGAGGTACAGAGATGGACAGGAACTTGTGAGCCCGTGCCCGCTGCCAGCAGCCTCAGATTTTCCTGAACAGGGTTTGTTATTTTTTTGTGTGTCTGCTGGAGCTCTCTGCCTGTGATGGGAGGTTGGCTCTGGTGGTGGTTGGCATCTCTGTAGTGTCCTTGTTGGACTGAAAAATCAGGGTGTGGATGCTGGCTGGGTTTGCTGGTGAGGTTTTGAATATCCCAAGAGAGACCCAGTGGGTTATTTTAATTATTTTAACTTGAGTTTTGGTTTTGACTCACTAAGATGAAATAAAAATGCAGATGTCCAGCTGTGTGTGATGCTCAGGGTTATCAGGATTCTATTAGGTTTGGAGAAGACACTTTGCTTTGGCTCCCCTCTAAGTTAAGATGCCAGCTACCATCCGTGCTCAGAGGCAGGGAGAGCTTCCACCAAAGAAGATATTCCTTCACTTTAGCATTTCAGCCACTGTGTCTTTCCAAGCCCCTCCCAGTCTCAGCGACTTGCACACAACATTTGTCTCACTGTTCTGCTGAGGATGTTTCCTAAGGGTTCTATTGTGCTTGAGGTTTTATTTCTTTTGGGCCAGACCCAGCCCTGTGGCAAGCAGACGTGGTCGTTATCCCAGGGTGAGACTCACCAGCTTTATGTGAGCTCGGATGCTGGCTGAGGACCTTCTGGTCTTTGTCACCAGTGGGGATGGGTTTCTTGTTCTGCCATCTGTGTTCATCCTGTTTTCAGTTTTAGAGCTTTTCTTTAATGGAGACTCACCCGAGACCTCTGTGTCTTGCAGGGGCCCATTGTGTGTCTCCACTGAGGAGGATGTGTCGACACCAAGTTTATCACTTCTTGAACTATGATAACTGTGAACACAATAAAAAGGAAGCAGTGTTTTTAAACAAGAAAAAAAATGAAGGAAAGCCCAAACCCCTCCATAGTTACCAGCATCGCACCAGATGAGATCCTGCCTGAGCTCTAAAATACCTCCAAGGGGATCATATATCCATATGTGCTTCCCACCTGCTCCTGGGACATCACATATGGCTTCCTCAGCTCTTGCTCTGGCCTCTAAAAGACATCTAGATTTGGGACACTCCCTTTTAGACACCCCTCAGTTGGGTGCAGTGAGTCCCCTTCCTCCACCCACCCCTGAAAAAAACACTTTCCAATGGGGGTAACAGAGACAGAGAGAAACAGACCTTGATATTTCTATTGTTTCATGGTAACAGCTCCTGTCCTGAGACCCCAGGCCTGACAGATTGACATAACAGGTTAATAAGTGCTTTCCACTTCTCCTAAAGGATAATTAAATATTAATCCACTTGGTGAGGTCAGCAAAAATAACAAACAATTGGCAGAGTGAAATTCATTTAATTAATTCTCCTGTGGAGGTTTTTCAAGCATCTTCCTCCCCTGACACACCACTGCCTCGGCTGTGGCAACCTGCAGTGAAGTCAGGTCTTATTGGTTCTGGGTCTGCTTGTCTCAGATATTTAATTTTGCTTCTCTCTTTTTTGGTTTGGTTTTGGGGTTTGTTTTTTGTTGTTGTTGTTGTTTTTTCTTGGTTTCTGGATGCTAGTAACATATTGCCCAGGGCCCTAAGCACAGAAATGAGAGAAGAGGAAGAAAGGAATGCAGAAGTGGGGTGCAAAGATGAGGAAGAAGAGGCTGATAAAGTCTTCTTAAAAGCTTTTGACCTTCAGATGTCAAAGGCATGAGATGCTCTTAGATGCTCTTTGCAAAATGAAACTCAGGCAAGTCTTTTATAATATTAATTTTCTTGCTGGAAATACCAAGAAATTGATGTCTTTCCTATTTCTAGACAAAAGCTTCTTGCAGAAACTAATGGGATCTGAGAGCAACCTGGGCTGCCAGTGGAAGTAGCTGCTCCACCATGATCTCAGTTACCTGCATATGGATTAGTGGCTTCTGTGGTGATTAGGTGAAGTTTGCAAGTAAAAGTGCCAGCAAATTCAGAAAGTGTGGAGACTCAGCCCTGGTACCCAAAATGGCATCCTCAGCACCCTCTGGTACTCCCAAGCCAAGTGGTTCATTCCTTGCTTCCTTGTCATCCTCTCCAAGAGAGTAGGGGAGAGCACCTGTGTCTCTGGGTGCTGTAAGCACCTGCAGCTCCTGAACCTCTCATGCAGTCAGACACTTGAGCATCTTGCCTCCTCTGTTAGTTTCCTTAAGGATAACTGCAACAGGAGGCTCTTAACATCCTTTTTGGTGACTGGTTGATCTTTCAGCAGAACAAGTTCACTTCCAGTGTGATGAAATTCATCTGACAACCCCTATTCTAACAGTCCTACAGCAAGACTCCATTTGCTTTGGTAACATCTTCACTAAAGCACACCCTTGCATGGCAGGGGATGCCAAGGGCTGCTCTGGAGATTGTACTTTTGCTGTCTTCTGTGCCCACCATCCTTATTGTGAGCATGTAACTGGCTTGCTCAGTATTATTCTACTCACTTCCAAAGAAACTCCCTAGAAGTGCTTCCTGTTGGCATCCAGCTCCATTCTGAACATTTCTGGATGTGGCACCTGGCTGCACTCTAGCAACAAACACTACATTTGTGCTCATGCGCTCATCCCCACACACTACAACTGACATAGACACAGCAGCTGGAAACAGGCAAGGAAGGCTGGGAACTTCTCCCCTCCCTGCTAGAGGACAGACCCATTACTGAAATAATTTCTGGAGTGACCCTTGTCTCCTCTGTCACAGCCTTCGTGATGCAGCGTGTCCTGCACGCTGAGCAGGAGCACAGTGCTTGGGGCATCTGTCTGCAGAAATCACACAGTGGGTGCCCCTTAGCCTGGGGGGGAGTGATGTGGGCTACAATTGGAGGGGAAGTCACCTCAGCCTTTAGGTGCCTTTCTCACAGCTGTAATCTTTGGAACATGAAGGAAAAGGGTGAAGCAGAAGACAGTGTGACTGGGGAGCGATGGACAACTCCAAGAAGGAAACCAGAGCCTACTTGTCTCCAAAATGCACTCTTAGAAACAAATAAAAGAAACCTCCCGTGGAAGGGAATTCAGAAAAAAGAGTCTTCATAGGCAGGGGTTGCATTGGGTCGGTCTCCAGCTATTTCTCTAAGGTTTGGCATGTCTGGAGGATGAGTGTCCCCATGGACACTCCATGGCTGCTTTCCCTGCTCCCTGAAAAGCAGCCCAAGCTCACCTTTCAGCATGACAGGGAAGCATCTTTGGGAACAACTGAGGGAAGGTGGGGAAACTTTCTCCAGGTTACTACTTTAGTTCCACATTAATTTTTGATTTATCTGAAAGTGGCACTGGAAGGGTTTTCAAAGTGAGTCTAAAGTAATTAGGTGCTCCCGCTGATGGATTGCACTGGAGAGACATGTGGATTATTTATTACAAAGTCACTTGCTGGAAAGGTTAGAGGCTGAGAAGTAATTATTTTTACCTTTTCTTCTCCCCCCCCCCCCCCCCACACTTTATTTTTTATTTTTTCTAATGAAGGAATCAGCAGGGGAGAGCAGCTAAAGTTGCTCTGTGAAATATTCCCTGCTGGTTAACTCCCCCTTTTGTCCCTTCTTCCATGGTGGCAATGGGACAGGGCCCCCAGGGAGGACATGAAACAGGAGTTCATGAAGCTGCCAGAATTGTGTTTGGGGTAGAGATCGCTGCCCAGCACCCGCTTTTCTGCACCAGGGACACTTAGGGGTTCCCCACTCTTTGACCTCAACATGCCATCCCTGCAACCAGGGTCAGCTTTTGAGGCTGTCTGGCTCACCTAACCAAGCCCACAAGGGTTGTGAGGATGGTTGGTTGACGTGGCAGGCCTGGCACGCATCTGCTGGATGTTCTGATGATACCAGGAGGATTCAATGCTTCCAGCAACCTCAGCTGCCTCCTCCTCTACTGCCTTGTAATCTATGTCTAGGATGGGAATTGAATCCAAAGAAATGCAATCCTCGACCTTGAAAAACAAAGCCAGGCTTGGCGCAGCCTATGGATGAATATGCAACAGCCCTAATCAGGAATCCTTTGTCAGAGAGGAGATAATTGTGGCTAACAACATGTTAGTGTAGTGCTGGATCTTCAGCCTTCTAACAGCTTATAAAATCAGGGTCCTTTTTCGGTGGGTAAAGCTGAGTGAACAAAGATATTCTCAAGCAATTAGTCACTGGAGGATTCAGCTCCTGCTGGACAGTCTCAGCCTTGCCAGACCCACATGAAGTCTCGTGACATTTGGAGCGAGAGCCTGGGATGGAGTCAGGAGTTAGAGGACAGTCTCAGAGGAGTAGTGTTGACACGGGGAAGTTGGGAGGATCAGGCATTAATAGCTCCGCTCTCTTTGTCTTCCTTAGATGGTGCTCATTGCCAGGGCATCTGGTGATGTATTATCACAGCTTTACAAGGGCACTGCTACCTGAGGCCAAAAAAAAAAACACACCCAAAAAAATGTACAGAACAACCTTTGTCCTCTTGCAGGGGTCAGCCTGGTTTTAGCTGCTGCAGGCCAGGGAGGAGCAAGTATCAGCTCTGGGGCTGGTGCTGAGGACCCACAGACCTGTGTTCCCGTTGCCTGGCCATGTTTCCAGCTGCTGCTGGCCATGCAGCAGCCCAGCCCTGGGAAGCCCCTGCCTGTGGTGTCACCACCTCCTGCTAGTCATGTCTCCCCAGGGTGCTGGGCTACGGACACAGCCCGTGTTCCCGGGGCCCGGGCCACCCAGGCAGAGCTCTCCTCTGACAGCAGCAACCCGTGGCTCATGGTATTTATAGATCCCGTCCATGTCCTCAGCTAGGAAGGCATCCATAATCTCTTACAGATGTTGGCAAGAACAAAGCCAGCCAGTGACTCGAAAGGACCGCCCAGCAGAGTAATGGATGAAGACCTATTTCTTAATCACCTCCGACATTCCTCCCCCTGCACTCTCTCTGTCTTCCCCAGGAGGCTCACTGGGACCTGTCCAGTGCTTCCCTGTGCCCAAACAACTTCCCTTGAGTACAGAGTCTTCCACATTCCTAGCAGACGGAGTCTCAAGAAACAGTCCTCCATCCTCCCCAGAAAGGGATGGTATGTATTCCTGGAAATCCCAAAAGCTGCATGAATGGTAGAGGAAGAGCACAGAAGGAAGCTGTCCCTGCACACCAGTGGAGCACATGGCTCCTGCCTGGTGGCCCAGCTGCTCTGACAGGTACAGCCACCACCCCAAGGTGCTCACTGCCTGCTTTCCAGGGGCTCTGAGGTCAGGCAGCACCTGTGCCACCCTGCAGGACAAACACATCTCCTGGCCTTCACAAGGTGCAGGATCTGATTAGGAATTTGCTTGTGTGGATGCTAATATCTCCCCTTCAACCACCGCCCATGACTTCAGAACCTGCTTTGGGCTGTCCCATGGAGTCTCTCTGCAGAGCTTCAGGACCTGGTGAGAACCAATGAGCTCATGGACTCACACCTCAAGTAGGTGAACTCAAAAGAGAGCTGGCAAGAGGGATGAGCCAGCTTAGTGGAAAATGAGGCACACAGAGCTGCTGGACAGTGTTCTGGCAGCACCAAGGGGCAGGAGGGGTTTTGTTGGCTGGAGGGGTTTGGCCAGGGAAGGCAGTGCCTGTTCCTGTCTCCACTGCATTGAATTGCACAGGGATCTGCAGCCAAGCAACCTCTTAATGAGGGTCTGATTCATAACACTGGCCATTTTCTTGACTTACTGCTAGGAGTTATTTTGAGGTTGTACATCCTGGCTGACCTCCTGCTGAGCTGGGCGCAGTGTTAGGGGCTCAGCTAGTTCACGTGTTTTGGAGCCATATGGGAGCAGATCCCTGGCCAGCAGGCCTGGCCAGCTGCACTGTGCTACAACTGCCTCTCACTTGCTTTTAATTCTTTTAATTGTCTCTTCTGTGGCACCTTATGCTGTCCAAAAAATCCCCTAGAAGAACTGAGGCAGCAGGTAGAGGGAAGCCAGCTCCTCCTTTTGCTTTGCCCAAGACTCAAACCTTTTGCCCCAAAAGCTGACCTTCCTCCTCACCACAGCCATGGCTGTGCAGGGATTTGCACCTGGAATTTCCTGTGAGGCTCCAGTAGCTGTTAGACTCTGACTGAAGCTGGACTATGGGGAAGAGAAGCCATGTAGAGACGTCCTTCGAGGCCTGAGCTCCATGGGGAGGGAGGCAGGACAGACAGACAGACAGGCAGTGGTGCCTTGGCACTGAGCCAGAGCAGGACACACTGAGGACCTTTTAATGAGTTCTTCTGGTCAGGGCAGCCCACAGAGACAATATTAATGCTCGGGCTAATGGCAAAACCGGATTCCAAACCTGCAGCAGCTGAGGGAGGGAGCAGGGTGGCCCCTCACAAAGAGGGAACCGGCGCCACCGCCAGCAGGGGAAGGGGACGATGGAGGATGAGGAGGGTGAGGAAAGGAGGCGTCTCCTCCCATCGCAAACTTCCCCGTGAAAGGGACAGACCTCCTGCTTTCACCACCCTTTGTATTTGTTGGGGTATTTTCCCCCTCCCACCAGCGATGTCCATGGTTGGAGCTCCTTTTCCAGGGCCAGGGGTGTCCCCAGGCTGTCCCCATCCCAGCAGAGCCACCAGCGCAGCCGTTCGCGGGGCTTCGTCGGGAGCCAAACACAGTAACTGTTTAACGATTTAACTGCACTAATGAATATTGGGCCAGATATTTTCAAGGCCTGTTCAGACTGATTACTTGGAGAGCTGAGTATGTCTACCAATTACCCAGGCAATTAGGCAACTAATTAAACACTTACCCTCAGCTTCATAAACAGTTGGGGTATTTTCCCCCTCCCACCAGCGATGTCCATGGTTGGAGCTCCTTTTCCAGGGCCAGGGGTGTCCCCAGGCTGTCCCCATCCCAGCAGAGCCACCAGCGCAGCCGTTCGCGGGGCTTCGTCGGGAGCCAAACACAGTAACTGTTTAACGATTTAACTGCACTAATGAATATTGGGCCAGATATTTTCAAGGCCTGTTCAGACTGATTACTTGGAGAGCTGAGTATGTCTACCAATTACCCAGGCAATTAGGCAACTAATTAAACACTTACCCTCAGCTTCATAAACAGAAGAGAGAGAGGGGAGGAAAAAAAAAAAAAGCAGGAGGCAGAGCTGGCCCTGGTTTCTGTGAAATATGAGCTGTCAGAAATTGCCTCTTGCAAGGAAAGGTTTACAAAGGCAGCGGGATCTGGGCGGACAGAAAGACTGACAGCTCACACCAGGGAGTGCAGCCCTCAGACCCTTCACCAGTGCCAACAACATGGAAGGGTGCTGAGCCACCGGGTCTGCCCTGCCCAGATGGGCTTCAGGACACATCCAAGCCGTCGCTTCCTGCCCTTTCCCATTTGCCTGTGAGCACCAGGGCTGCAGAGCCAGTACCCATCAACACCCCATCTTCTGGCTCTGCAAGGAGGTGCTGGGGAGGGTGCTCAGCCAGGGGTGCTCGAGCATCTCACCCCGTGCAATAACAGACATGGTGGAAGGAGAGAGCAGCCAGCTGCAAGCCAGACCACTGGGACAACTGCTTTGCAATGGAGAATAAGGAGAAATGGTCCCAGAGTGTGCATGCAAGAGGGTTTATGCCAGTTTAGGACCACATGGTTTCATCCTTTTAGAGATTTTTAGGACCAATGCTGGTGACCAGCTGGATATCTTGCCAGGGATGGGAAGATGGAAGCCTTGCACAGATTAAACCCCATATATGACATCTTCTCAGGCCACTGCTTTGGAGGAGTTTTATGTTAAACCCAAAGCTGGTATGCTGATGGAAAGCAGTGTGGTTCCCCCCACGCAAGGCACAGCAGAGATGTTTCACCTTGGGCTCATCACCTCTGCCCTGCTTGGAGGCTCAAGAAGTCACTAGCCATACTCTTTTTAGAAGGCTACAGAGATATTGATCAATTTTTAGATGCAGTTGGTCTTCAGGATGCTTGCTTGTCCACCCAGGTGCAAATCTGAAAACAGAACAGGATCAGAGAGATGGTCAATAATAGATTATTTCCACAGACACTGGGTTCTCTGCCTGCCCAGATGGGATCCTGAAAGGGGTATTTTTTTGTGTACTTCTGGGACATTCTCAGAGCTGAAACAACAGGAGAAACATCTGAAAGTCTCTCTGCAGTGAGGGATTCTGACAGCATAGACCTGTCTACTTTTCTTTTGATAGTGTTCATCTTGAAGTGGTGGTGCCTTCTGAAGACCATAACAAGGTGGGCCAGGTTGCTTTGGCATAATTCCAGATATTTCAAGTGATGAAATCACCCATGAAGGTAGGATTATACAGGAGCCTCCTTGACAAGCCATATCATAGTAGTATGGGCAGATGGGCTACAGCTTGCTCGTGAATATGCAGATATAGATGTACCTTTGCTGAGTGCAGTGATGGAGCTGGTAGGAATAACTGGATGTGACACACGGTTGATAATGCACAGATGGCATGTAACAAGGTAAATGAGTGAGCTGATGGGCTTCACTGGAGCCTTCAGGCCAGGCAGTGATGGAGTTTCCATAGCCCTGGAGATTGAATGACTTAGAGGTTGCTCACAGAAGGGCTCTCACTGTACCTGCTCAAATGGCACATCTGGGTCAGGGCAGCTATAACTGCATGTTTCCTTTTTCCAAGCCTTCCAAGACTTTTCACTCCTTGGCATTGTGGTCCTTTAAAAATAGTCCCTCTATTACCATGTGTCCCTGGAGGCCTGGATGACAATTCACCAATCCATTGCTCCTGTCTCACCATTTGATTCCCTCCACAACCTCCTTCCTCTGGGCTGTCTGCCTCAGTGGCTCCTGCATAAGCATCTTGACTTTCTAGGACCGTTGCAGCCCTGGTCTCTGATGCTTTTGCAGCTCATTTATCCTGCATGTCATTGAACTTCTAAGATGTGCATCACTCAACAGACTGGGAAAAACAACCCAACTTTGTGTAACGCACTTAGTGAACACAATTATTGATAAACTGGTTTTATTCAGTTCTCATTTAGAAATCAATTCTTTGTGTCTGTGTGTATGCAGTAATTTCTAAATCTCAACGTTTCCCAATCTCTTCTGGATGCATCTCCTCTCTACCTTTCTGAGACATAGCCCTGCAGAGCTGAGATTTCTGAGGCCCCAGGGACTGTTGTACTGCTGTCTGGCTTGCAGATGTCCAAGTGACATGGACAAAAGGTCAAGCAGCTGTAGGACACCTTGAAACCATGGTGGCCTGCAATCTCAGATCAGCCTATAGCAGCATTGTGTGGTGAAGCCAGCTTCTGCCTTGCATTTCATTGGGAAGCCACAAAGTCTCCACCTTTGTGTAGGTGGAGTCGTGGCAGAACTTGCTTGAACTGGTTTTGCTTCCACAAGGAAAGGCAAAAATACTCTCCCAGTATCAGTGAAGTCTGTAATGTACCATGGGGCTCTCTTGGATTCAGGCCCACTGGGAGCAGGAGTTTTCTCACTGGCTCCAGGGGTGCAGGATGGGACCCTTAACTATTACTCCAAACAAAACAAGCTGTCCTGGTAATTGGGGCAGGTCTGCTCTCGCACCAGAGAGTTGAAATGTTTATTGTGTGAAACATCAGAAAAAGGGAAGGAATCTGCTGGGAGCACTCGGTTTGTTCCCGTACAACATACCCCGAGTCTCTGTTTGAATGCTGGGTCTGTGGCATGGAGACAGGAGCTTGTTTTGATAGTTTCTCTGCATTCAGAGGCATGAACACTTTACAGTTTTCTGTTTAAATGACCCATTTCTGAGAGCGGAAAGCACCAGCCAATAAGCACCCGGGCCCCTCTGTATGTATCCGGAGTTTACAAACCGTCCCCACCGATCCGTGGTAGTTAATGGACACTCCTGCTGCTTAGGGGGGCTGGAAAACTGTTCCAGGTGACTACCAGCCTTGGCTAGAGACAACTGAGTCCCCAGAGGTCTGAAGAGACACATGAGAATGAACTCAGCATTTCTCCCGAAGCATGACATTGATTAATGAGGGTACACAGCTCTGTCCTGCTGGCCAGCAGCTCCCTGGATGCATCTACAGGGAATAGCTGTATATAAAGGAACCGTGCACCAGTGTTCACAATGAGCCACCCTCCTGCTGGCTGCAAGGGCCTTCCAGACATCAAACTGGCAAGCAGCTTGTAACAGTTTCAAAGCTGCACCTCATCTCAGCCTGCTCTTGTCACCTGCTCACCCGTTGTCACCTGGCGTTTTGGCTTCAGCCTGCAAACGGACTCCCTGGAGACTTGCCCTCCTCCTTGGGGACCAGCCTCTTTTAGAGCTGGGTCTGGTTTTGGACTGAGCAGCTGAACTGGAAGCTGAAGCAATGCTTCTGACAGGAAAGCTGGTATTCCTTCTACTCTTTGTTGTTTCAGCTCATCTCTGGGTTTCTGTGGGTAACGGCCGAGGCTTGAGGACACCATGAGCTGATCTATATGCCTTTCTGCATGAAACCAACTGCAGTGAGGTGGGCAAGGAGTTAGAAGGGAGGTTGCAGAACCTAATCCTTTTGGAGTCTGATTCTTCACAGTCATCCTAAGAAAATCTAAACACATGCTGGAGACTTGAGCTATACCCAAGTCCTCATCCCTCCTCAGCGAACAGTACTGGGTACATCTGACACATGGCTCCAAGCAATCTTTCCTGGGCGTCTCTGAGCTAAGCATGACAAATGCTCAGCACAGCAGCTTAGTCAGAGCTGAGGCTACCTGGACATTCTTCCTTATCCTCTCCAGCAGGAGTCTGTTTTCCTATCCACCCACCCACTGCAGTGTGTGATGGAAGGTCTCCACACCACTCTGTGCTGTTGCTGCAGGAAGCTGCTGCTTTCTGCTTGCTTTCTGGCACTGGCCAGGGGTGTCTGGCATTATTTTGTGCAAAATGTCCTCAAACAGATATGAAACACTAGTTTGGCATTAGCAGAGCTAGAAGACCCTTTTCTTCCAGCAGGGTAAAACTACAGCCTTGAGAGCAGCTTCCTCCAGACTTATTTCCCTGCTCACCCCAGAAGTGTGGTTCATCCCTTCTTTGATCCTTCAGGTGGGCAGAGGAAGACCCTGTCACCTTTGCAGTCTCAGCAGAGTTTGGGCATGGAGTGAAGTGTGGGTGTCTTAGCAGCTTTCATCCCATGTGCTCTGCATCTGAGGCTTCCTGGGAGCTCCTTGTGCAAGGTTGAAAACATCTGCAAAAGCAAAGGTTAAGAAAGCTGCTAGGGATTCATGTTACCTCTCTCCCTGGAGGACTCTGTGACTTCCATTCACACCACTTCCCGCATAATCAAAAAACAAACCTTGAATGCCCAAGAATGTAACTCCTCTCAGAGGTAGGACCTACTGGTCATAAACCCTTTGTAAAACAGCAGGTTTCCTGGTAAAACACACTGACTGTTTCCCAAGGGGGGTGACACTGTCTCTACAAACCTCAGTAAGATTCACAACAGGCAAGTTATTCAAACAGATGCTGGGGCAGGAGGGGTTTGGGGTGAGGAGAGGTAGGAAGTTGACTCTGATTTTGCTTGGGGTGGTGGGTGAGAAGCTAATCAGCCACCCTTCCAACTTGTGCTGTTCTTGGGTGATGGCAGCAGAGCAATGGCTTCCCAATGAGTTGCCAACCCCCAACCAGATCTGAGACTCACCCAGACTGGCTGCTGAGGATCTGCTTTGCCCCTTCCTAAGAGCTTTCTTTTGGTACAACCAGAAACAAATCGGAAAGGAGAAAGAAAGACAAGCGATAAGAAGCTCCCAATTAGGGTATCAAAGCACCCAAGTACCACCAGGATGCCCCTGGTTTTGCCTTTATGGGGATTGCATTTGCTGGAGTCCTCTGGATTAAACTCCCACTGTGGAGCTTATGCGGGAGGCAAAATATTAGGGCTTGGAGGATGCTCCTTTAAAAGCTGCACACTCTTTTGGGTGTCTGCCATCATCTGAGGAGTTGGAAATGAAACAGAAGTCCATGTCTGTCTGTTTAACACAGGCCAAGCTGTGTCTGCATATTTATTTATATCCAATGCACATAATTAACACTCCAGTTTCCACAACCTACGCTTTGACGGTGCAGCCAAAGAGGCAGTGTCCCGTTTGCCCTCAGCTCAGACAATGCCAGGAGATGTCTGTGCCTTTCTGCAGAAGGAAAATGTCTGTTTCTTTCTGCAGGAGCAGCAGGTTTCCTCAGGGATGCCTTGATGGATACGCTGCTATTGATGCAAGCGGCAGCTGGGCTGGATGCAGGGCACCCAGCTAGGAGACCAGGGGGAAGCATGTGTGGAGAACACAGCTGTCCAGCTCCCGTGCCTGCCTGAAGCCTCCTGACCCCTCTCTTATCAACCACAGCCCCAAAGCAGGATGTTAGCAAGGGTGGTTGCCACCTCCAGGCTTTTCAGCAAACCTGCCCTCCAGCCTTGGCCCCGGGGCTGCTCTCAGGATGGCCCCTGAGGCCATCCCAAGGAGGAGGATTGAATGGGCTGGTGGAGCAGCACCAGGGCACCTCTGGAGCTGGGGGTGGGGTTCAGATGTTGGAGTTAGGCTGATTTCTGGCTGTAATGCTCCTCCTCCCTCTGCCACGGCTAACACAGTCATATGGCAGTGGCTGATAGGCAGGCCAGGGAGGAAACCACCCAAATTCAAACTGGATGAGTGTAGGATTTTTTGTGAAGCGAGTTGAAAGAAACTTGGTTCTTTTGAAGACCTTTTCCCATGTTTATTCCAGGGATATTTTTTAACAAAACCGTGATGAAGCACTAGTCAGGACAGAAGGGAGAAACAAGTATGAATGTTACCTTCTGGAAAAGGCAACATTCAGAAAATCCAGAAGGTAGCATTTTTTAAAGTTGGCATAAAATAATTAACAAGAAAACAAGGTGATCTGTAAAAGCAGGTAGGAACAGAGTAAACATGCACAAACTTCTAGACAGGTATTCTAGACATTTCCTCTCTCCAAGAGAAGCCAACTGAAGGAGGCCCAGATTTTCTGCAGTTTGACAGTGTGCAGTTTGATTGTCTCTGCTCTGTGTTTCTAGTGTGGGGCCACGGCCAGAAGCCAAAACAGTTGTGCCTGGGTTTCATTTTCACCACTCCAGTCTCATACCTACATCGAGGTGTTCCCATTCAGTGTCCTCTTGGTGCCAAAGGAACATGCCTGTGCTGGAAGGTGAAGTATGGCAAAGTTTCTGGAGAGTAGGAAAGAAATTCCCCCCCGGAGTCTGGAAAGACCCTATCATTTAAATTAAATGTTAGCCTTTGAGAAGACAAAAAGAGCACTGTCTCCAACAGGGCTGCTTGGCGACATGGCTAATATTTATTACAGTGCAGGTAGTTTAAGAAAACAGAAGCATTTCACTGGGGGGCTGGATCTTCAGCCTAACTAGGAGATTGGCCTGGAAAGGTTCAGTTGCTAATTAAATCTAAGTTGGACACTGTTCCATAGAGGGCAGATTGTAACTATAAGAGGATGTTAATGTGGATTTTAAATATTTATTATAACTGAGGTAGGTTATAAAAACAGACATTCTTCCTTTCAACACTCTATAATGTCAGATTTAGAGGTTTGTCTCGGACTGTGAGTGATTTCCCAGCAGCTGTCAGGGGCTAGAGGGCAATTTATCACCCTCCCGGTGAGAGATCTCTCCGGACAGTGAAAGATTAGTGTGCTGATTTATGGCACGCAAGGAAAAAACAACGTTGTTGGAGCGGGTGCCTGGGTGCTGATTTTCACACACCTGTTCCCACCCTGGCTGCACGAGTCGGTGATTTCACTTCTCCAGCCCTGCCTCGTGGAGCCAAGACTTTAAATCATGGTGGCTCTGAGGACAGTGTGGGCTGAGCGGGCAGGCAGCCCAGCTGGGGCAGTGGGGCTTGGTTTTTAAGGGCTTTACAGAGTCAGGCTTGGTTTGAAGCTCCCAGTGGGGTTGGGATTTTTCCTGGCCAGGACATTGTTATGGGCTCCATCTAAGTCAGGGTGATGGGTCAAGAGCTGGTGGTGATACACACACCTCTGCAAGGAGGGGGAAAGTTTATCAAGGGACAAACAGGGAGTATTTTGCAGCTGGCAGCAGCCCTGAGCTCCTGACCTTGCCCCTCAGAGGGCATTTGGTACCACCCTAGCAGATAGACAAGTAAATGGTACTGTACTCAAAGGGAGGGCTGAAGGTCCTCAGTCTTCTCAATTTGGGCCCAAATCCTGAAAGAAATTCCCCACAGGTGACTTGGCAAAGCAGGACAGACCACCAGCACTTGCTGGTGAAGTGTCCCATCCCAAATATCAGTTACCAACCACGGTTGCTGCAGATCTTACCTCTGTGATAGGAGGAAGGGACACCCAGCTTCTGTACATCTGAGCCTGGTTGTCCCCAACAAGCTGCACATCCCCCCATAGATGTCCCAAGCATTGTAAGTGCTGGACCTTGATTCCTGGGTCTGGTTCTCCTTCCTCCCTCCCTCATCCCGGGATTTATCAGTATCTTCGCACTCATTCTCTCCCCCAGTGTAGCAAGGCTGATGCCCACATCCTGAGACATGGATGCACTCGTGCAGCTCAGTCAATTAGAGGAGACCGTGCCAGCATCTGATTTGGGTTGTTACTCGGGAAAGGCGACAGTGGAGACAGGATTGATTCAATAGTCTGAGACGAAGCTTGGGAT
This sequence comes from Chaetura pelagica, assembly GCF_000747805.2. NCBI lineage: Eukaryota > Metazoa > Chordata > Aves > Apodiformes > Apodidae > Chaetura > Chaetura pelagica. Next base: position 5,782,373 of record NW_009954215.1, on the reverse strand, counting down.
GCTCAAGTAAGGGGCTGTGTCTAAGTGTTAGTGATTGGTTTTAAATCAGTCTTCCTTCACTCTGGATTTCACATGGAGGAAGGCTGGGACTGAAAATCCTCTTGTCAGAGAAAACGTGCTAAAAGGGCAATTTACTCACTCCCTGCATTGCCATCCAGGCTCAGCAGGGCTCTGGAGCTGTAGGAGGCCTTCCAGTTAAACACTTAGAGTGGAAAAAACAACTTTCAGGTGTGGTTTGTGATGTACTGAAAACAGACCCTGTGGGTCTCTGCCATTTCCAAGAGGCAGCCCAGCAGCCACAGCACCCAGAGCCTAGGCAGGGCTGAGCTGGCCCTGAGTCATGTTTGGGCACCCTTTGGGGGAAGGAAAATTCTGGGAGAGTCTGAGATTTTGCAGCCATTAGTGGGAATGTGGAGGTGGTGGGGAGGAAGGGCACAGAGGGGGTCACTTAGGGTTTTCTCATCAGAAGAGTGGGAGAAAAGTCTGGGTGTGGGCACCTCTGTTTCCCAGCCTAGGATGGGGGTTTGGGAGGGGGATGCTGTGTCTTACTGAGATTTGTCTCCACTGGAGCCAAAAAGAGCCCCATTAAAGACCTTCACAAAAATATGCATTTAAAGAAGTGAATCTTATTGAGCAAAATATGACTCAGAAATCCAGGAAACAATCTGATTCCCCCTTCCAGAATTGTCCTGGTCACTAAACCAAAATGGTTTTAAATCAAAGCTGCCAAAGAATTCCATTAAATGGGCTGAGCAGGAGAAAAGAGGCTGAGTACAGCAAATAACTGCATTAGCCACACAGCAAAACAAATATAAGAAAAGCCTCCAAACAAAATTACATTTCACAATTAGGAAATGAATAACTCTTTAGACAAAAGCAAAGCAATGGAAAAAAATTTAGCATAGACTGATGCTTCTAATTGTCTTTCTTTTAGCTCCTCTGTTCACTGATCCATTGAGCAAAGATAAAGGCATTAAATTTGGTGATTATGTGCAGTGTTTCTAATGACAGGGAGCTGCCTGTGACTTGGCTGGCTGTGCTCAGGTGCAACTGGAGGGAGCTGTGTGTGTCCCTGCACCTCACTGCTGCCTGCCACTGGCTGTACTGGGGAGGTGGCTCAAAGTATAGTGTCCCCAGCACCTCCATCCTCAGCAGCTCTGGCAAAAGTCTTGCTTCTGAGCTAGGGCAACACTCTGGTGCATCAGTGCTGGGGGGAAAATCCTGCTGGAAATGGCTGTGGATGCATTTAGCCCAAGAGTTGGAGCTGGAGCTAGAAGCCTCTCACTGTGGATGCTCAGGGCCAGGCTCTTTACCTGGGATGCTGGGAGGTGCTGAGTGCTTTTAGGCTGGGCTCACAGCCTATGATTCCCTCTTATATTTATTTTCTTAACTGTAGGAGCTTGCTTTCCCAAAGCACATCCCCAGCTGCTGCTGGCTTGGGCTTTCTTCCGATTCAGATCAAGTTTGTACTTATGGCTTTCATTGAAATAAGCATGTGATCTTATTATCCAGATGTCCACCGGGGTGCGTGTCACAGCTTGCCTAGCACATGGTAGTGCTTATAATATCATTAACAATGTCTGAAGAACAACTGTTAGTTAGAGTCAGCCTTTATTATCACATGGGGCTTCACTGGGCTTTCTTGGATTGTTATTTTTTTTTCCCATCTTTTTGTGAATGTCTCCCATACTGTGCTAATTAAAGGCAGCTTCCTGCAGAAGAACACAGCAACATCTTTTGAAGATGCTCATGATGGCCTCAATGCAGGTGAGAGGTGGGATGTGTTTTAAACAGCTGCTCAGGTCCTGGGCCTGCCAAAGCTGCTTGAGTTATGTGACCCAGCTCTTTGGCATCTCCACTCCTTCCAGGTGAGATTAGTGCAGCACAAGGCTTGGTGTCCAAAACTGGACTTGAATTTCTTCCTGCTGGAATTTAAATCTCCACCACCCTGCTATTTTACCAGAGAGACAAATTTCTCTTTGCCTTTTTTTGCAAGATGCTCAGGTCCTGGCTTGGGCTTTGTGCCTGCTGTGGATGACTCAGCTCCTTGGGAGCACGATGGGGGTGCTGCAGCCCATGGGAATTTCAGCATATGGTGTTTTGGGACTGTGGCTGGTGCCAAGTCCCCAGGAGGAGGATGAGAAGAGCATCACATTACCCATTGAGTCTGTCAGGGACTGAATGGAGCAGTGCATTGACCCCTGCCAGCAGCAATGAGGTCCAGCCATTCCCATAGGTACAGTGGAGCCCAGGGGACCATGACACTGTGTTTTGCAAACATGTGGCAGGGAAATAGTGGTGCCAGGGAGTGGTGCCTGCCTTTGGGCAAAGGCAGGTGGGAAGGAGGTGACTTGCCCAAGGCCACTCATTGAAGCCGTGTCACAGCTAACACTGGACCCCAGCTCCTCCTGAGTCCACTGGTCATAACTATTGTTCTGCATGGACTTATTCAGCAGCTTTTCTTTCACATCTCTCCACACTTTTGCAAGTGTTTGAGCTTTCATCAGCATCCCCAGGCTGGGAAAGTTCCCAGCCCAGGGGATATCCCAAACATCAGGGGAAAGGGAGCATGGTTTGCCCTGCATCAGTGACATGAGTTTTATGCCTCTTCCCTTTCAAGTTTGTGCCCTGTGATGTATTGGCTCACTGTGTTTTTTCAGTTGTGTTGTGATTTGGAGAAAAACAGCTCTGCTCCTGTGAGAGAGGGAGCCCCAGGCTGGGGCAGCCTGGGCAGGGTGAGCTCGTAAAGCTCTGCTGTGAGCCATGATAGATGGAAGGGGAGGAAGAAACCTCCACAGAGCAGGAGTGTGGAGCTGGTTCCCATCCCTGCACAGGCACAAGTCGCAAAGCAGCTGGTGACCTGGTTGCAAGCCCCTTGTTTCTCCAATGCTTCCCAAGGGCTGGATTTGTCCCCAGCCTGGGCTGGAGTGGATGCAGGACCCAGGCTGAGGTGAATATCCTCGCTTGGACAGGGCTGCCTGCATTGCCTCTGCCCTGAGAAAGTCATCTGCTCACTGCAAAGTTCCTTTTCACAGGACTGCTGCACAGGCACACATGGGTGTCCCATTCCCTGTGATGGCCCACCTTGTGTGGGGGCATCCCTGGCTTCTCCAGACAGACTTGTCCCCAGGTTGGACCCCACAATATTGGTAAGTTTTCAAGTGCTTTTCACCCAAATTTGCTGCCCTGCTTCTCCCTTTGTGCTGTCATCTTGTAGATCAATCTTTCCAAACTTTCATTGCAACTCTTTTGACATGAGCTTCTGAGGAGAAGGACAGTACTGAGAGTGAAGCTGGAAACATGAGATCAGAGGATCTGGAGAGCTGGTGCTGCAGGCCCAGGCACAAAGAACAGGACCATACATTGATTTGTACAGTGTGTGCCCTGACCACAGCCACCCACGCTCTCCAGCAAGCAGAACACACTATGTACTTAACTAATGAATTAAACAACTATAATTAATTCTATTTATGAGATGCCTTTAGGTGTATTTACAAGAACAATAAAATTATAACACATTACATGATGCCAAGCAGCATCAGTTAATGCAAACAAGAAGACACTGCAGCCCAGCCCCAGCACTGGCTGCCCCAACCCACCAGCCTGGCTGAGCAGCATTACCTGGGTTGGTTTTCCTTCCCTCTGCTCTGATTTCATTCACTCGTTGGCAAGGTCCTTTCTATTCTTTAGGTCAGGGAGGTCTCTTAAGTCTGACAACATGCAGTTATAAGATGGGTCTTCCCATGTCATCACGTCCAGACTTCAAGAGACAAGTGTGTTTATCTTGAACAGTAAAATTTTCCACCCATTTGCACCCAACCACTACCCCAAAGCCCCAGGAGAACCTACCAAAGTGGGGCTGGTGTTGCCAGAGGGCAGCAGGGTTGGGCAGTCAGAGGACCAAACCCCAGCATGATCTGGCTGGTGGAGACCCTGCACCATCACCAGTCCCACTGCAGCATCCCTGCACACAGGTGTGTCCACAGCAGCCGGGGATGTAAGTGCAGCAGGAGCCTTGCTGGGGGAAGACAGTCAGCTGTCTCCTGGGAGGGAGCTCATGAGCTGTCAGAGATTGCTGGAGGGGTTTCCCTTTGTCCAGTTTTACCACCACACCCTTCTCCCCTTGGAATCACCGGGAGTTCGGGCTGGTGGCTGTTACTGGTTTAGCTTTGATCATTTGATGGCAAGGTTGGGGTAAAACATTTCCCCCACCTCTGCCTCCTCACTCCCCAGGGCAAGAGCACATCTCTAAACCTTTAGATGGCCATTAGACTTGGTTAAACCAATACTCTTTTTTATTATTTTTCTGGCAATAAGCATATGGGCTGTAACTCTTTTTGTCAGCACTCCAAGAATTTAACACCTTCCCTGTAGAGGACAACTTACTGATTACCTGCTGCTCTGCTGGGATGCCTGCAGCCTGCCTGCCCTAACTCCAGACTCATTTACCAATCCAGCATGCCTGGTTTCAGGGCAAGCTGCAACACTGTCCTTGGCACAGGCATGCAGTGGTCTGCACTCCAGAAGACACACAGAGTTGGGGCCCAAGTTTGGAGTTGCTCACTCTCTACTTGCTGCAGCAGCTGATGAAGGGACTTGGGTGTAGCAGAGGGTCTGGCCCTTCCCGGGGCTCCCTGAACGGTCACCGACGGTTGTGCAAGGGATGGTGAACAGGCTTGGTGAGGGTTTGACTGTCAAAATCCACCTTCATGTATTCTTGGGATGCCCCAGGCTGCACACACGGTGTTTTCCTCTCCATCAGCTCCTGCAGTTGCCAGTTATTGATGTGTTGAATGATGGGAGGGGTGAGCAATTAATGACGAGAGACTCCGAAGATTTGTTCTTCCACTTGCGGCCATCAGGTGTGATATCAGTCTGTGTCAGGGCTCCTGAGAGCCAGTTTCCCCTCCAAGAGATCAGTATGATGGAGATGGGGCAGATCCAGAGCTGGGCTCAGCTCTGCATTGGCTCTCTCTTGCCCCCTCGTCATACAGACTGAGCTGACACCCCAGACCTTTTTGGGTGCCAAGGCTAAAATACACCAGAGCAAACCCACTCACCCCATCACCACACTCTGGTTGGCTCTGGCCACCAGTGGCAGCAGCAGGACCAAACAACCAGTCCCTGAAGGCAGCAAGCCCCCCTACTACCTTCCTCTGCAAGGGGGGGCTGAACCCCCCCCACCCCTCCTTTCTTTGGCAGAGATTTCCTTCAGCCTTTTCGTTTTGATAGCTCCTCCTGGCACAGGGCCAGCCAGCTCCATGCCCCTTTTCCTCATCAATCTTTCCACCAAAACGTGGTGATATACACTGTGATACACACTGAGCAGGGTCCCCACGGGCTCCCAAGACAGCGGACAAATTACCAGATTATTTGTGAATTTTAGCCACCCAATGGGAATTCAATGCTTCGACTGTAAATGTGAAATCAGCTGCTTCCCACAACTTCAAAACAGGGAGCTGTTAACAAGTCAGGTAAATTAAACAGCAGACTCACTCCACTAACAGGCAGAGCTGTCAGGAGAAGACAGATGCCTGCAATCAGTGTGGAGCTCAGCCCAGTTCCATGGGGTCCAGGCTTCCTTTCCCTGGCTTGAGAAAGAAACCATTGACTTGCTTCAGACCTGGTGCCCAAGAAGTTCCTCCAGGAGCAGATCTGCCCCATGGCTTTGTTTGCCCTTCACTGGGATGCTCTTGCACAAACCCAAACTGGGGAGTGGTACCTCTCCATGGCCCAGCACCTCTCCCCACCATCCTGCTCCATTATGGTGTTGACCCACGTAAATCCTTTAACAGCCCATAATACTGAGCACCCAAAATGTCCAGAAATTATGCTGTGGGCATAAAATGACTTTAAAACCTCATGATGTCAGAGATCAGATTGAGGGGCAAACAGCCTTCAATAAGAGATCAAGTTGAGGGTATCACTCAGCTAAACAAACCCATTTTCCCAGCATAGAGCCATCAAAACCAGGCTTGCAGGGACTCGTCCTCTCCCATGTGCATGGGGATCACTAAGCCAGAGCACAGCCCTGAGTGTGCCTGGCCTGAGAAACCCTGACAAGGGGAAGATGCAGCTACACTTGAATTTGTTAGGTAAATTTATTGGGGATAATTTAAATACACTACAGAACTTAGTGTGCCTTATGTATGTACCCTTTGGTAGGGCTCCACAGGGTTGTAATCAACTAGTGCTGACAATAGGAAATGCAGATTTATTAATTCTCATTTATATATTGGTTTAAATTTCATACATTTAAATAAGCAGATTTTTTTTTCTTAATTCCCCTTCTTACTGCATGGCAGATCAGGTTAAAATTCTTAAGAAGAGTCACTGACATGAACTAATTTATATGGCACTCTTTTGAAATGTGAAAAGGAGTCATAAAAATTGATATTCTGGGGGGTCAAAGCAGGAAGAGGCATCAGGGCAGGAGATTTCTATCTGACCACTTGGAACGAAGTTGCTACAGAGAAGCATATGTCATCCTTGCACCTCCCTTGGAAAAGCCTTCTACAGCTTATTTTAAATATTTATGTGGGTACAGAAGGAATTGCTCTCAGCTTTGTGTCTGCAAACAATTCCCAGCAAAATACTGCAGGAGGTTTTCAAGGTTTGGGCCTTTTTGAAAGTACTTGGGAGCCCTTTGCATAAATGTCATCTGGTTTTATTGTTTTGACACTTCTGCAATGATAAATATTGTTACTGAAAGTCAGCAAAACAGATGGATGGCTGCCTTGGTGAATTTTGTGAGATCTCATGCTAATTAAGGGGCTGTCAGAAAAAAAGAATTAAAAAAAAAAAAAAGAAAGATAATTGAGATCCTGCCTTTGCTTCTCTGACTTGATGCACAGGGAAAAATGTAGCAGCCTGCAGAGCCAAACCTCCCACAATTCCAGGGACTTCTGCTTTGGGGCTGCTCTGTGGTCCTTCCTGATGGTGCTTTTCATGAAAGCACCTTTGAACTTTGCTCTGCACCCAGGTACATCTGTATTTCTCAACCCCAAGGTAATTTGCCTGCTCTTTGCCCATCCCTGGGCTCTGGGCTGGTGGCTGAGCCCTGAATGCTCAGGGCCAGGATGTCCCTGTAGCTGTGACACTGCTGATGGGGAGTTGCTGCTGGGGCTTGAGGAGAAAATGCCTTGAGGGGCTTGAACCTCCTTACCAAAGTCTTTGGAGTAATGTTGCTTTTCTCTGAGTTTTAAAGGTAGTGGATGATCTCATGGTGGAGGACAAAAGGTGTCAGGAATTCAGTGCTGCAACAGAAGGATAAAAATCTTCATGTGCATCTTTCTTGGCCACAGCCTTCAGGACACAGACCTGTGATTGGAATGTTGTGGACCCAGTGATGAAAAAGCAGCCAGGGACCCCTCTGGGTCTGAGAGAACAGGGGCAGGAGAGGTCCCAGCCCTGGGCAGGGGGGAAGGGATGCAGCACCTGGTTGTCTTTAACTGAAACAGCCACAACATCAGTAAAAAGTTACAGACTGGCACAAAATTGATTGGTTCTAGGACGTAAAGTTTGAAAAACACCAATGGACTCCAAGAGCTGGTGGGAACGAGGAGGACCTGCCCTGCATTTTGTTTACGCTTCCAGGTTCCCACCATTAAGCAGAGGAGCCGCCAGGGTTGTTTTCCTCCCAGCAGCTTGAACTCATCTGTTTGTCTTCATCTCTATTTGCAAACAGCAGTCCAGGGCCAGCTTTGCTTTCACTTTATCCTTGGCAGTAGCGAGAGCCTCAGAAACTAGAGCAGCAGCCCATCCAGCAGCATGAGGGATGGGAAACAGCTGAGTGAGGAGAGCCCTGATCCCCTGAGGAGCCTGGGTTAAACAAGCCAAGCACAGGACCCATGGGCCTTCACAAACCTCCACACCAGCTTGGGAAAGATGATGAAACGTGGCTGAAAGGTGACATTGCTGTGGGCTCCACTCTTCGCAGCTCTCCTTGTGAATAGGTGAGTGGATCCTGATTCTGTCCTTGAAGATCCTGATTATCCTTAGTAATTCTTGATGCTCTCCTTGATGCTCTCCTAAACATGTGTTGTTTTTCTTCTGAGACACCTGAGCTGTGTAATGTGGGGCAGCAAAATGAAATGAACTAGTTACTGGCCCGGGATCCAGCAGCAGTTGAGTTTCAGTGCTGGATCTGTTGCTAATTCATTGACTAATAGTTCATCAAGGATATTAATAGTCTTTTCCATCATTGCAGCCTTCAGATGGCTTCCCCCACAGCAACCTTGTGTACATCACCAGGGCAAACAGTGCTGACAACAAAAATCCATCCTTCCCCAAAGGAAATGGGACCATTCATCACCAAGTGCCTCTGCAGTTCTGGGGACACATGTGGGTGGCTGGAAGCAGGTCATGGTTCTTGTCTCTCATTCCTCCCAAAATATTCCTGAAGATGTTTTCAGAAGACCAAACCCAGGCCTGAATTTGTCTCAACAGTGGTTACCTGGAGAGTTTTGATGGGACCTTTAACCTTCTGGATGTCTTCTCCAACCAGAGCAGTGAATTAGGAGATCAGGGAGCTGTTTCTCCATTCCAGGAATCCCAGAAGGGAATTGGTCACTGAAATGTCCCTGCACAGGTACCAGCTTGCAGTCCCATGATGAACAATCCCCACATGCTCTCTGCAGTGACAAGGTCCATCCCTCCATCCCAGCCTCTTCCCCTGCAGCAGCACCTCACTTTTCCATATGCATGATAGCCAACTATTGCCCCACTTTCATGGAGTTGTTTTAGACAGCCCCTTACTTCACTTTCTCAAGATATCTAACTCTAAGAAGGCCTTCCCACTGACAGCTGTGCTCCCCACTCCTGTACATGTTTGGAGTCCTACCACTGTTTGCTCAGCAGCCTTCTCAAAACAACCCCAAAGTTGTCAACAAGAAAAGAAAGCCCAACTATTGCCCCTTCACTTCTCAGCAAGCATCTCCTGACCCTCCAGACAACTTGGCCTTTGTAAGCTTGGCCAGACCTTCCCTGGACTTCATGCTCATCTTGTATTACTAAGGCTTCCTTTTAATTAAAAAAATCTCATTTATATTTTGCATCTTTCTCTTTTCTTTCTTCTTTTTTTCTTATTTCCCAGGGTACTAATATTCCTTTCAACAGACCTTGATTAATGGCTGAAACCTCAGGAATATTCCTGGTATTCACTTAGCCAGAGCAATTACACTGCAAAGAACAGCATGAGGACCCTGGTTTGCCATGCAAATAACCATGTTACACAATTAGTTGATACACAATTAATTGGAATAATGACAAATATAGTCAAATAAGGCTGGATTTAGGCTGTGTAAATCTGAGGCATATCTCAGGGTTATACAATTAAGAGAAGCAACGAGACAACAACAGAATCTTTCAAGGACAAAAAACCTATTCCTGAGAAAAATGCTTTTCTCTTTAGATCCAACCAGGGAAAAACAGGAAAAACAACAGGCAAAGCGACCTGACTTGTGACAAAGACCAGACCCTCACCTATGTGGGCTTGCATAAAGAGTTACTGACACCTGCCAGAGCACATAGTCACAGGGACAGGTGACAGGAGGAGGGAGCCCAGGAAGGGACGACATCCTAAAACTGTTGACACTTGAGCTGCAGAGAGGGAGGCACCCCATCATGGGTACTCCTATCCAGCAGCACCCAGGACCCTGCACAGGGCTCCTCCATACCAGACTCACAGGTTGCTCACCCCCAAAGCTGCCCAAGCCTCACAGGACAGTTTTACTTCTGTTTCTCATCTGTTTTTTATAACCCAAGAATCACCAGATCTTCTTGGAAGAAGAAGAAAAATCCCCCTAACATCTTGCACAGCATTGCCACAATAGTCTCCACTACGATCCACTAAAAATGAGGATAAACTTTGAATGTTCATCTGTCAATTTTATTTCCCTCCCATCTGTTTCCCCCTTGTTTGCAAGCCCAGGAATGGGAAGAGAAAGTGGGATGCAAACACTCTTTTTTCTGCAGCCGCTTCAGAGCTTATGTTCCTGTCCTCTGGGTTGGTGGTGGTCTGTGATCCACACAGTGACCTAACCTGCCTGGCCCCATGGTAACAAAATAATTAAGCAGCAGGCAGGGAGCACTGAGGGCTTCCTGCAGCCAACAAAACCCAGGACACGTTTGTCACTGGATCATGCAGAGGACAAGCCTGCCTTAGAGTCCTTGCAACATTCATTTTCTTTTATTACTACTTTATTTTCCTGTCCTTTTGAAAACTGCTACATTAACCCCCAGATCTTAGATATTGAGCTTAGCTAGTGTTGAAAGTTTAATTGGCCTTACTGTTAATTGCAATGCTTGCAGAGAGTTCTTGCCATCTAGACCTGGAAAGCTCTGATTCCCTGCATGTTTTTAGTGGTGGGATATATCTTGAGAAGAGTTTTATGCCCTCTGATGACAGAAGCCCCTGATGGATGCTGGCTGTAGAGACACCAAGGTGTCTGAGGGCATCCCAGGATGACTTCAGGCAAAGTCCTTCAAATGTGGAAATAAGGTAAGATATCCTCTAGGTGTCCTGACGCAGTCTACACTTGTTTCCCTGTTCCTGATACTTCGGGCTAGAGGTTGGGATGACCACTTCAGATTTTTCCTGGTCTCCATTTAGCCTTTGCTCCTGCTGTTTCTTGCCCACCTTCCCAAACATTTCTTTTCTCTAAGTTCCCATCAGACAGACCTGCAGAAGGGACTCTAGCATAGCTGGAGCAAATTAATTTAAAAATTGAATAGATTTGCAGAAAACCTTTCCATATGTTTCACCAGCTTGTGATATCCTGGATATTTTCACAGGCTTTAAATACCCACTTATTCTTCTGCCTTGATCAGTAGTTACGTGCTGTAGCCTTACTCCATTTGTAGAAGAGGGAATTAATCAAACCCTATAAAATATTCTCTGTGGTCAGTCTCTTACTGGGGTTCTATTGAGGAACAAATAATCCTTTAGGACTTCAATCGATGTCCATTGAGCCAACACCTTTCATGTGAATTCAGTAGGGTTTGGATCAGCTCTTTAGCATGCACATTATTACAGTGTTATTTATCCAGAGGTGATATTTAGCCTTGAAAAACAATCAGGAAAAATTTAAGCAGCCAAAGACAAATTCTACTTGATCACACGTACGGTAGTGATTGATGGTAATGGGTAAAAACAAATGCTATAATGATGATTTACTTGCCTGTCAAAAAAAATTAGTCATCCTAGAATTATGTGGCTATGTGGATGTGTACACAAACACACGTGTAGAGGTACATATGTGACAGCTGTATGCTCATGTGCTCTGGGGCTGGGGAACACAGTAACAAAGAGTCTCTTGCGTGTTAGAAGGTATAATTCATGCGGGTGGCAGCAGCACTTTGCAGAGGGATGATGAGAGAAAGCATCTAATTATCAACATGTGCCATATGAACTCCTCGCTGGTGTGTAAGAGAACACACAAAACACGGATGCCAAGGCCTCATTTCACACTGAAAGTTAAACCCATCTATTTTTAAGCACGGATGGTTTGACCATATTTCATCCCAGGGATTTCTGGTGATACGGAGTGGGGCTGATTTTGCAGGACTCCAGTGCCATCTATATACTGTCACATATTTGAAATAGATGTGTGATGTATTTGATCCAATATTTATTTTTGCCAGCTGGACTGTGGGGGTTGGTGCCATCAAGTGTTTTGGTTCCTTGTTGTTGATCAGGGAGGGGCTTTTGATGGCTTTTTATTTTATGGGGGTTTTTCAGGTAGTTTCAGGCCATTAGTGCTGGGTGTGAACCTCCCCTCACACTTGAAACCATCACGAGGGTGCAAGAGTGAACGAGACCATCCTAAGATTTCTGTTTCTTTACATAAATCAAATTCTTTTACAATCCTTCAACATAACACATTAAAATATGCCTGTCTCGCCCGCTCTCTCCCGGCAGTGTTCTCTGGGATTGCCTGTGAGAGGAGTGGAGACCCCTGGGAATTGTTTAGCAGCGATTCACTGGGTCAGTGTATTAGAACAGACTCAAGTCTATCAGCCAGATGGTGACTTCAGAAAAAAATTGACACACCATTTCAAACTGATTTCACGCAAACCCTCCTGAGGGGAGCCAGTGGGAATCCAGCAATCAGATCTGTTGTGAATAAATATTACAAAATTGTCAATTACAAAAGGGATGTTTAAAATGTTTGGCTGATTTAAAAGTCTATTCATTCCTTGCCTTACCCTTGGATGATGGATCTCTGAGTATCACTGACTGGTCGCTTCCTTGGACCAGAGAAATCTCAGCTTTTAATTATTTTTTTTGTTGGAAGAAGTTACTGTACTGCCTTTTCAGGCTTTTATGGTAAGCAGGCTTCTGAGATAAAAGCTAAGCCAGGTACAATTTGGAGCATGATGTCCTCTACAGATAGTGGCTTAAAAATGAGCATTGGACTTAATAAAGTAATCAGGTCTGAACAGTTTCAAAGCTGCACAGGACCAAGATCTCTCATGGGTAAATTTAATCGATGTACATGCAAATATCTGCCTTTGCAGAGAGGAGAAGTTGGAATATCCTTCCAAGCACAAGTTATATGGGATCATCAAGTCAGGTATTCAGCTGAAAAATGTCTTTGCCTTGCATTTTCTGGCCTCATTTCTTTGTCTTGAACCACACGTCCATACAGGCCATTCCCATCTTGGCAGGGCTTGCTGAGCCTTTCCCATCCCTGGCCACCCTTTCCCTCTCTCAGACCAGAGCAGCCCACGGTCACCTTTGGGCCATCTGAGCCCCTTCCTGAACCGTTGCAGCTTCCTCATCATAGACAATTCTGTTTCCAAGGGGTCTTTGGAACCACCTGGACCACTCTGCCTCCCTCTGATGGAGACCAGATCCCTGATGTGATCACTGTTCACTCCTCTTTTTTTGATATTTTTTTTCTGTATCTGAGGCAGCTTAATTTATTGTCCCATGGTGGTATCATCCATTGTGTCTCTTTCTTTAGATCTTCATACAGCAGATAATGAAGTTCACCTCTGACTGAAACTGTTGTTCCCATGTGGCTTTTAGCTGGTCTGTGGTGGTCAGTCTTACCAGCCCTTTGCTCCCACCAGACACAGATATGATCACTAGAAAGGACAATAAGGCATAAATTAAAGTTACTCCAGAAACAGAATTTCAGAGGGTTTTTAAGGATAAAAATGAAATATATTAAGCTTTATAAGTAAAATATTACTTAATTGTACCCAAATTGTACTAAAGAATATGTGATTCATAGAAATGTTTATACTACATTTCCCACCTTGATTTATCTCCATTTCTGAGGGACTGCAGCACTTTCCAGCAGCCTTAACATCTTCCATAAACAGAGAAATCTGTCTTTAAAAAAAACCCAGACCCCAGGCCTTGCCTCTCCAGATTATATGCACAACTCAGCCATCAGCCTGAACCCGAGCCAGGCCTGGAAGAGCCTTTCTCAGCAAATATTTGCCCACCCTTTTAGAGCTTTGGTTTGCCTGGCTCCGCGGCGCTCTGGACACGAGCGGCGATCTGTGGTATTTATATTGCCCTGCTCTGGGCCCTCGCTCCCTGTGCAGTGGTCGTAGGCAGCTCAGAAGAAGAAAGAGCCATAAAAGCTGATATCTCTGCCTGGGAGGGATGGAAGATGACCTCACATCTGGGTGACACCTGTGGGCTCTGTCCGTCTCACTAAATAGCTGCTGTTCATCAGGATAGCCACCCTACTCCTGGCTGAAATGCCCTACCCTGCTGGAAAAGTCTGGGTCACGCTGGTCCATGAGAAACCCTCACTGCTGCCCCTCTTGCCTCAGGCACACACCTGGTTGGTTGCACCCGGGTGCTCTTCCTCACTCCTCCTCAGCCCAGGGGCAGCACCACCGACCTGCTGGTACCCCCAGGCTTGAAACAGTATCTGGCTGCTCCTCCAGCCAGGCCTGGGACCCTCCTGGCCATCAGGTCCCCCCTCTTCCTTAACGTCCTTCCCAGGCACTGGAGAAACACTTTCATGGCACCAGAGTTCTGCCATCAATCTTCTTCAGAGCTCCTCCTCACCAGTCCTCTCTGCAGTTTCCCAAGCTCAGGACCCCCCTTGTGCCCCTCCGCGTCTGTCTCCAGCCACCCCCACACTTCACTAGGGTCCCATCATGCTTCTTCAGTCAGTGTCCAACCTGCTTGCCTGGGAAACTGCCTGCTGCAGGGATTAGGGGAAACAGAGACCAGGGACATCAGATTGAGTTGCATGGTCATTATTTCCAGGACCCTCTTGATCAGTGGTATGAAAGGCAATAACAAAGGTCATCCTGAACTTTAAACTCAACACCGTGGCCCATCCCCCCAACAAAGCACTTTCCACCCAGGCAGTAAATCTTGCTGTGATGAAGGAGAGCTCACCATTTCCAAAGAACAGGTCCTTCCCAGACATTGACTTCAGCATCTGTGTCCACATTCATCCGAGAGAGATAGAAACATTTGGTTTTGAAGCTCTTCCCAGCTCAGCCTCCACCTCTGGCTTCTTTGCCACCACAAGATGCTGGGTTACTCAGCCCTGGTCCTGCACTGCTCCTGAAACACAGCAGGGCATGGGGATGGGTCTGACAAGCTTGGATGGGGTGTGCTGGACACATCTGAGGAACAGGAAAACTCAAGAGACCTGTGGGTACCTGCCACCTCAAGGAGAGGGAGATAGGTCATGTGGCTTTGGTTTTCTCCACCTTCAGTTCAAGGCAGGATTTTCTGTCCCAGGGAGCACTGAAGGCTTGTTGAGGGAGTCATTGTTCCCAAAGCACTGCCATGCTTTCAAGGCAGCCTGTCTCTCTATCGTGGTGGTAGGGGGAATCTTTACAATGCTCCTTGCACACCAAGAAGCATCTCTTGTAGCAAAGAGAAACACCTGAAGAAAAAGGAAATAAGTCCCTGGCTCCAGAAATGCTTCCACCTAAAACATTCAGATTTGGGTCAATATTCTGGGGAATTTTTAATAAAATGATAGAGAAATTTCCCTCTGAACAGCAATCTGAAACCACTTTTGTCAGCCACTGAAACTGCCTCGCACCCTCCTAGGTTGTCTCGGAGGTTTCACACTCTTGCATGCTCTTTTTTATTATTTTTTTTTCCCCTTCCTTCCCTATAATAAGATTTATTATTGGGTTATTCTTCATGGTATATTAGCCCTTAGCCAGAGCTGGTGCTGACAGAAATGTTAGTCATTTGGGCTCTGCTTAACCTGCTAAGAAGAACTGAATTTACAGAATGGGACAAGGCTTTTTATGATTTCATTCCAGAGCCAAATCAGATAAGAATAATTATCCTCTCCTGGGATATTAGGCAGCACCTCCCCAGGACCGGCAGCTGACAGCTGTTTTATTGGTTGAGTCACTTGGGTCTGGAGTCGAGGATTAATTGTTCATGTGTCCGGGCTGCTCCAGGAACAACAGTGAAAGGTTCTTTCTGGAGATGGGAGATAATTTATTTTCAATTGTTTTCATGCACACGATTTCAGTGGACAAGGCGAATTAAAAATAAAATCACATAAATAACCCCCACTCTCACCACCCTCTGCATCTGTTGTTAAACACTGGCTTCTGCATTTCAGATAGAGGGTTCTTTAGGAGAAACAAATGTAACATTGGAGGGGAAATAGGCTCCTTCCTCAGCGAGTCCAAGTCCACTTTGTCACCAGACATCCTCCCTGACTGATCCACGAAGGCGCTACCCAACGCCCACCCCTGCCCTTCCTTGGCACCCACCCCCGAACGCTTTTATTCAGAATTAATTTACTCCTGCCTATCACCTGCTTGAGATTATTCTAATGACAATGGCCAAGATCCAAAGCAAATTAAAAACCCAGTGGTGAGGCTCTCCCTGCCTTCAGCAGCCCTGCGCCCGGCTGAGCGCAGCCTCGCACCAGCCACCCTCTTCCCCCTGACAGCAGGATTTGTCCCACCCCCCTGCTGGGGACACATGCTGTGACTCTCTGACGGGCAGAAGGGGCCCAGGATGCAGGTGAGGAAGGCAGTTGCCTGGAGCAGCAGGGGCTTGGGCAGCAAAACACCCACTGCCCAGCTTGCCTGCCTGGCTCTGCCAGCACCAGGGACGCCAGCGAGGTTTCCTTGCCCATTTGGCCCCAGGACACAAGCAGGAATAAAAGCTCCCCATTCTCCAAAGGTTTGTTGTCAGCTTTTTGCCCAACATCCCTTCTCCTCCACCCCATGGAAGGTACCTGCCCGTGGATTTTGTGTTCACAGAATTACAAAATAGTTATGGTTGGAAAAGATTTTTTAAATCAAGGAGTCCAACCATTAACCCAACTCACCAAATCCAGAGCTAAACCATGTTCCTGAGCCCCACATCTATACAACTTTAAAATGCCTCTAGGAATGGATTCAATCACAACCCTGGGCAGCCTAAGTAACAAAACTAACCAGTTAGCAAAACTAACCAGTTTTGCCTGGATGCTGAGGAGGAGAAGCATCTCCAAGGGGAATTTTGGGCTGATGTTTGCTGCTGGGCATTGCAATGTGTTTGAATGGGATAGGGCAGGTCCTCCAGCCCTCATGCAGAACCCACCCCAGTGCTCTTGTGGTTTTGGCTCATCCTGCAATCACTGTGCTCTAAAACAGGGGAGATTTTCTAGGAAAAAGATCCAGGCTGTGTGGGAACAGAAATTTAAAACCAGTGTTTCCCACACTTGCCCCTCTGACATCATCATATCTTCTCCAAATCCATGCTCCAGTCTCTTTGGATAGCCAGGGGAGTTTTAAGTGTATCTGAAGGAGAGGACAAAGCAAGAGTCAGGTCAAAGCATCACTCACTGAGCACCTGGGGGGTCCTACAGCTCCAGAACAGGGTGGGTTGTGGCAGCCCTGCACCTCAGACCCGGGGGAGTCAGTGAAGACCAGACAGAGCCACAGGGATCACAAACAGGTATGAAATGCAATAGTTGGTGGCTTTGTACCCAGTATTAACAGTATGAAGCCACATGGATACACAGCAGCTCTCTGATGAGCTATGGGACAAGGTCCCATAGCAATGGGACAAGGTCTCCAGCAATGGGGCTTGGTGGCCTTTGGTGTCTCAGGCAGCCAACCCTCTTCTTTACCTTCATGCCTGCTAAGGACTTTTTGTAGTGGAGGTGGGTGCAGAGGGTGGACCTCAGGCTTTCTACACTTAATAAGCTGCTGTGCACTGCAGCAGCACCAACCTCATCCTGCCCCAGGAAACCTTTTGGTCTTAGTGCAAAATACGAGGAAAAATATGATCGTGTCTAGAGACAGGAATACTTTGAAACAGACTACATCCCAGTAAATATGGAAGATGAGCCATCTCCAAGTTTCTGCATCAGCCAGGGATGTGCCTGTATGGTGCCATAGCTTCCAACACTTTTCCCCTAGAGCAGAAAAGGAAGCTGAGGTCTTTGTGTGCACAGAGGAGAGGTTGGATGATATTCAGGCTTGGCACAAAGTGAGCGAAACTCCCACTGAAGCCAACAAACATCTTTGCCCACTTCTGCCAGGGCTAACTTTGTCCCCGAGGCTATTACCCAGGGGCTCTCAGGCGGTTCGGGTGCACAGTGCTGATCTGTCAGATGAGGAAGTTATGAGGAAGCAATGGAGTGTCGCGGAGGGATTGAAGAGAATTGATACGTGAGCCTGGATAATTATGAGGTTGCCAGTCCGGTGTCATTTCACGGCTGGGCTGGCTCTTTGTGGTGTATGATACCCATCAAGGCAAAAATGGAAATGAAGATAAATGGGGCAATGGCAGAAGCAGTTAGATCTGTCTTGCAGGCTGATTGCCACAGCTCTCTGGTGGCTGAGGAACAGCACCTCCAGCAGCAACAAGGGGTGAATTTGTGAGTTGCAAAGTGTGACTTGCTACAATCTGCTATGGGATCCGCAGCGAGGACCATGGTCTCCAAGCTGAGCAATTTTGAGAAAGTAGTTTGCCAAACTGTACCTTTCCAAGTTGAAGTTGTTGCTCCTCTGTGTCTGCGTTGTGTCTGCTTTGTGCGTTGGGGTGACCATCACGGGCAAGGATGAAGTAGGTCAGTGATGCAGCTGGGCTGGGAGGACATAAGGCAGTGATGAAGCCATGGGGTGGAAATTTTATGACAGATAAGGAACAAGTGAACTAAGACAGAGTCTTAGAGGATGTCACAGGCAATAAAAAAATGTAGGAGAAACCAAGACTTAGCTTTAGAGGAAGAAAAGTATGAAAAATTTTTTACATAGTGGGAAGAATATTAAAAAGCATTCTAAGAGTGATGAAGCCATGGGGTGGAAATTTTATGACAGATAAGGAACAAGTGAACTAAGACAGAGTCTTAGAGGATGTCACAGGCAATAAAAAAAATGTAGGAGAAACCAAGACTTAGCTTTAGAGGAAGAAGAGAAGGAGAAATTGTTTCCATGCAGGAAAGAGCTTTCTCTGATGTACCTGATCTGAGTCCCACTAGACAGGACACTGAGGCTCAGCTGGCCAGTGTGACTTTCCCAAGGTCACATCAGTTCCTTCTTCCCAGGGAGGGGAAAGTGTGTACTACTAAGAGATGGAAACTCATGATTTGCATCAGCCCATGTTGCATCATCCAGGGCTGACCTACACTCCCAAAATCTGCCCCTGCAGCAGTTGCAGATGGGCACCCCTGAAAAGTGAGAAAAGGGAAACTTTAGAAGGGGCAAGATGTAACCTACAGAAAGACAGTTGTAGAGATTACAAGAAGAGAAGACACTGTGCATTAAAAAGAAAATCAAATAATGATGCTGTCTATAAATGGATTTAGATAGGGAAATTGCTGTTGCATGTACACAGCTGCCTGTAGCCTGACAAACTCACTCCAGAACTGACAAAGGGGAGCAATGCCAAACAGATGATGACATGATTTATTTGTGAAAGGTGGTGCCCTCACCATGCATGAGATGTCCAGGAAATAAAGGCTCTCAGACCTCAATTAGCAATGAGATTCCAGTGATAACGAAGCACTGATTGCTGCCTCGGCTGGAGGAGAGCGAGATCTGATTAGGGGAGTAGTGAAGGGTGTCTCTGTAAACATGCCCAAATCCGGTGCAAAAGTGTTGGGCTGACACTACCTGTCACCCTCCACACCTTCCATGAGCTGAGGACATGTGGGAACATTAGCCCATACTTGCTGCATGTTCTCCACAGAGAGGATGTCTTTTCAGACTCAGGAGATAGAGATCTGGGGAACAAGCACTTCCAGAAAGTAGGCAAGTGTCTTGCAGATCTCCATGGGGATGCTGCTCTGCATCCTCTGCAGCCAGGAAAGAGAAAGTCTTGGGTCAGGTGGAGGAGTGTTATATAAAATACTGCTGCATTGAAATCACCACCTCACTCCACATCCTGCTCAGGATAAGAGGAAATTTGAG
This sequence comes from Chaetura pelagica, assembly GCF_000747805.2. Classification (NCBI taxonomy): domain Eukaryota; kingdom Metazoa; phylum Chordata; class Aves; order Apodiformes; family Apodidae; genus Chaetura; species Chaetura pelagica. The sequence continues at coordinate 5,763,005 of NW_009954215.1, read as the reverse complement.
CAACCTCTGAGTTTTGGACACTAAACTAAGAGAGGAGCACTTGGGGTCCCATCTGACTCCTGCAAAGAGGTACCCTGTGGCAAACAGAAGACAGAGGGTCCATCTTACAAGCCTAGCAAACATTCAACATGAAGGCCAGCAGCCCCAGATGGTTCCTTCATGAAGCATAACTAAGATGTTGACAAGGGATTTTAAAACTTTGCCACGTCAATGCAAGAAATTGGAACTGGATGCAGTCTTATTGGAAAGGCAGTGGAGTTTTCCATTTCCATGTTCAATAGAAAACTTAAAGATTGAAAGGAAAGCTCTCTGGGGATGGAAAATCTCCTCCACTTCACCCCACGGCTGACAAGGGGGACGGTAGTTTTTCAAACCAGGGCTGAGACTTCCCCTGGGAGGCAGAATGGCAGGAGCAAGGTCAAAAGGTTGAAGCTTAAATTTAGGAGACTTGTTTTCTTCATTACTTTTTAATTTCACACTTTAAAATAGGACTTTAATAGCACACATTTGTGGAATATTTTCATTACCCCCATTAGGAGGTAGCTGCATGCAGTGGGTGCAAGCAGTGCTCCAGGGTTTCTCTCCCTGGCAGAGCAATGGTGGGGAGTTGGTTGGTTGAGGACGAAGAGATCACATCTGCTCCAGCTCACCCTGCAAGCAAGTTATTTATTTATTTCTAGTTTTCCTTCCATGTAAGAAAGAGTGCAAAACAACTAACTGTAGCTGAAAAGGCCTGGTGAGTACTTGGTGTGGTCCTCAGCAGCAGTACTCTGGACTGTGCAATGCCCCCGATGTCTCAGGGAGGTGGTGGGACATTCATGCCTGTGCCTCAGTTTCCTTGGTTGTGGCAAAGCTGTGCTGGCCCCCAAAACAGGCTGGAGATGTGCTAATAAATCAGCCAGCTAACAGAACTTGCAGCTGCAGTAACAAAAGCAAGAGGGAGAAAGTTGGTATCTTTTCTCTTTCCCCCCAAAATCAGATGCAAATCTACTCTGCTCAAATCCTCTGCTCTTAATGTGGGACATTGCCAGTTTAAGAGGGGGGCAAAGCAGGGATTTCCGATGCAAAATTCAGGACAGTCAAGAGGCAATGTAATAATTGTCAGTCCAGAGAGCATCCCAGTGCACATGTTCGGAGGATAAGAGTGTCACCAGAGTCTATTGTCTGTCCCCTCTCTGTTAAAGTAGAGATAAGGCTGGGATAAATCTCACTGGGACATTCTGCCCTATGATGTTATTTCATGCCACATCACCTAATAGGTGTATTTTCACACTGCTTGCTACTGCTGTGAGGCTCTGCAGCTCCTAGCCAGGCTGACAATCTCACTATATGGAGAATGGAATAGTGACGGCTAATTGATTTTACAGCAGTACCGAAGGACAGACAATGAAAGTACCATCAATTTAATCCACTATTTAATGGTTCCAATTTAGCCTCTGTAAATGCTCACTAAACTAATTTCTCTGGGTTCAGCAATCTGAAAAGCTATCATATCTCTAATCTCCTTCAATATATTCATCTGGAAAAGGGAATTTAGCCAATTCTGATGTGCGGAGATGATCTGTTAGCACAGTGTAAATGTTTATAACACGGCAATCTAGTTCGTTTATAAGGATATGAAAAGTTTTATTGGGGAGGGCACTGAAGTGGAACCACGGGATAATAGGCAGTTACCCAGCAGTCTCTGGGAGCCAGGGAGCAGGCAGGCATGCAGAAAAATACTAGGATTTACTTTAATCCCAAATTGTAAGCTAAAGTTCTGCCCAGTACATGATGCACCTGGGACTGCTGGAACAAAGGATTGTCTCCCGTCCCTCCGTGACCCAGCCTTTCACGCTACACCATGATAGCAACAGTCATTTTGTTTCCTCCAAGAGGCTGAAAATTAGTTTAGTTTTAGCACACATATATCTCCTTGCCCAACCAAGTTGTTGGTGGGGAGCTAGTCTGGAGGGCACTTTCTCTTCTGTGAGGTTTGGGGAGTTGGGGTTTTGGCTTTTGGTTGTTTTTTTTTTACAGAGGCTGAATTATTTTTGGTGAAGTCTGGTTGCCCCCAAGCCGGCCCCAGGACACAAGCAGGAATAAAAGCTCCCCATTCTCCAAAGGTTTGTTGTCAGCTTTTTGCCCAACATCCCTTCTCCTCCACCCCATGGAAGGTACCTGCCCGTGGATTTTGTGTTCACAGAATTACAAAATAGTTATGGTTGGAAAAGATTTTTTAAATCAAGGAGTCCAACCATTAACCCAACTCACCAAATCCAGAGCTAAACCATGTTCCTGAGCCCCACATCTATACAACTTTAAAATGCCTCTAGGAATGGATTCAATCACAACCCTGGGCAGCCTAAGTAACAAAACTAACCAGTTAGCAAAACTAACCAGTTTTGCCTGGATGCTGAGGAGGAGAAGCATCTCCAAGGGGAATTTTGGGCTGATGTTTGCTGCTGGGCATTGCAATGTGTTTGAATGGGATAGGGCAGGTCCTCCAGCCCTCATGCAGAACCCACCCCAGTGCTCTTGTGGTTTTGGCTCATCCTGCAATCACTGTGCTCTAAAACAGGGGAGATTTTCTAGGAAAAAGATCCAGGCTGTGTGGGAACAGAAATTTAAAACCAGTGTTTCCCACACTTGCCCCTCTGACATCATCATATCTTCTCCAAATCCATGCTCCAGTCTCTTTGGATAGCCAGGGGAGTTTTAAGTGTATCTGAAGGAGAGGACAAAGCAAGAGTCAGGTCAAAGCATCACTCACTGAGCACCTGGGGGGTCCTACAGCTCCAGAACAGGGTGGGTTGTGGCAGCCCTGCACCTCAGACCCGGGGGAGTCAGTGAAGACCAGACAGAGCCACAGGGATCACAAACAGGTATGAAATGCAATAGTTGGTGGCTTTGTACCCAGTATTAACAGTATGAAGCCACATGGATACACAGCAGCTCTCTGATGAGCTATGGGACAAGGTCCCATAGCAATGGGACAAGGTCTCCAGCAATGGGGCTTGGTGGCCTTTGGTGTCTCAGGCAGCCAACCCTCTTCTTTACCTTCATGCCTGCTAAGGACTTTTTGTAGTGGAGGTGGGTGCAGAGGGTGGACCTCAGGCTTTCTACACTTAATAAGCTGCTGTGCACTGCAGCAGCACCAACCTCATCCTGCCCCAGGAAACCTTTTGGTCTTAGTGCAAAATACGAGGAAAAATATGATCGTGTCTAGAGACAGGAATACTTTGAAACAGACTACATCCCAGTAAATATGGAAGATGAGCCATCTCCAAGTTTCTGCATCAGCCAGGGATGTGCCTGTATGGTGCCATAGCTTCCAACACTTTTCCCCTAGAGCAGAAAAGGAAGCTGAGGTCTTTGTGTGCACAGAGGAGAGGTTGGATGATATTCAGGCTTGGCACAAAGTGAGCGAAACTCCCACTGAAGCCAACAAACATCTTTGCCCACTTCTGCCAGGGCTAACTTTGTCCCCGAGGCTATTACCCAGGGGCTCTCAGGCGGTTCGGGTGCACAGTGCTGATCTGTCAGATGAGGAAGTTATGAGGAAGCAATGGAGTGTCGCGGAGGGATTGAAGAGAATTGATACGTGAGCCTGGATAATTATGAGGTTGCCAGTCCGGTGTCATTTCACGGCTGGGCTGGCTCTTTGTGGTGTATGATACCCATCAAGGCAAAAATGGAAATGAAGATAAATGGGGCAATGGCAGAAGCAGTTAGATCTGTCTTGCAGGCTGATTGCCACAGCTCTCTGGTGGCTGAGGAACAGCACCTCCAGCAGCAACAAGGGGTGAATTTGTGAGTTGCAAAGTGTGACTTGCTACAATCTGCTATGGGATCCGCAGCGAGGACCATGGTCTCCAAGCTGAGCAATTTTGAGAAAGTAGTTTGCCAAACTGTACCTTTCCAAGTTGAAGTTGTTGCTCCTCTGTGTCTGCGTTGTGTCTGCTTTGTGCGTTGGGGTGACCATCACGGGCAAGGATGAAGTAGGTCAGTGATGCAGCTGGGCTGGGAGGACATAAGGCAGTGATGAAGCCATGGGGTGGAAATTTTATGACAGATAAGGAACAAGTGAACTAAGACAGAGTCTTAGAGGATGTCACAGGCAATAAAAAAAATGTAGGAGAAACCAAGACTTAGCTTTAGAGGAAGAAGAGAAGGAGAAATTGTTTCCATGCAGGAAAGAGCTTTCTCTGATGTACCTGATCTGAGTCCCACTAGACAGGACACTGAGGCTCAGCTGGCCAGTGTGACTTTCCCAAGGTCACATCAGTTCCTTCTTCCCAGGGAGGGGAAAGTGTGTACTACTAAGAGATGGAAACTCATGATTTGCATCAGCCCATGTTGCATCATCCAGGGCTGACCTACACTCCCAAAATCTGCCCCTGCAGCAGTTGCAGATGGGCACCCCTGAAAAGTGAGAGAAGGGAAACTTTAGAAGGGGCAAGATGTAACCTACAGAAAGACAGTTGTAGAGATTACAAGAAGAGAAGACACTGTGCATTAAAAAGAAAATCAAATAATGATGCTGTCTATAAATGGATTTAGATAGGGAAATTGCTGTTGCATGTACACAGCTGCCTGTAGCCTGACAAACTCACTCCAGAACTGACAAAGGGGAGCAATGCCAAACAGATGATGACATGATTTATTTGTGAAAGGTGGTGCCCTCACCATGCATGAGATGTCCAGGAAATAAAGGCTCTCAGACCTCAATTAGCAATGAGATTCCAGTGATAACGAAGCACTGATTGCTGCCTCGGCTGGAGGAGAGCAAGATCTGATTAGGGGAGTAGTGAAGGGTGTCTCTGTAAACATGCCCAAATCCGGTGCAAAAGTGTTGGGCTGACACTACCTGTCACCCTCCACACCTTCCATGAGCTGAGGACATGTGGGAACATTAGCCCATACTTGCTGCATGTTCTCCACAGAGAGGATGTCTTTTCAGACTCAGGAGATAGAGATCTGGGGAACAAGCACTTCCAGAAAGTAGGCAAGTGTCTTGCAGATCTCCATGGGGATGCTGCTCTGCATCCTCTGCAGCCAGGAAAGAGAAAGTCTTGGGTCAGGTGGAGGAGTGTTATATAAAATACTGCTGCATTGAAATCACCACCTCACTCCACATCCTGCTCAGGATAAGAGGAAATTTGAGCAACCTCTGAGTTTTGGACACTAAACTAAGAGAGGAGCACTTGGGGTCCCATCTGACTCCTGCAAAGAGGTACCCTGTGGCAAACAGAAGACAGAGGGTCCATCTTACAAGCCTAGCAAACATTCAACATGAAGGCCAGCAGCCCCAGATGGTTCCTTCATGAAGCATAACTAAGATGTTGACAAGGGATTTTAAAACTTTGCCACGTCAATGCAAGAAATTGGAACTGGATGCAGTCTTATTGGAAAGGCAGTGGAGTTTTCCATTTCCATGTTCAATAGAAAACTTAAAGATTGAAAGGAAAGCTCTCTGGGGATGGAAAATCTCCTCCACTTCACCCCACGGCTGACAAGGGGGACGGTAGTTTTTCAAACCAGGGCTGAGACTTCCCCTGGGAGGCAGAATGGCAGGAGCAAGGTCAAAAGGTTGAAGCTTAAATTTAGGAGACTTGTTTTCTTCATTACTTTTTAATTTCACACTTTAAAATAGGACTTTAATAGCACACATTTGTGGAATATTTTCATTACCCCCATTAGGAGGTAGCTGCATGCAGTGGGTGCAAGCAGTGCTCCAGGGTTTCTCTCCCTGGCAGAGCAATGGTGGGGAGTTGGTTGGTTGAGGACGAAGAGATCACATCTGCTCCAGCTCACCCTGCAAGCAAGTTATTTATTTATTTCTAGTTTTCCTTCCATGTAAGAAAGAGTGCAAAACAACTAACTGTAGCTGAAAAGGCCTGGTGAGTACTTGGTGTGGTCCTCAGCAGCAGTACTCTGGACTGTGCAATGCCCCCGATGTCTCAGGGAGGTGGTGGGACATTCATGCCTGTGCCTCAGTTTCCTTGGTTGTGGCAAAGCTGTGCTGGCCCCCAAAACAGGCTGGAGATGTGCTAATAAATCAGCCAGCTAACAGAACTTGCAGCTGCAGTAACAAAAGCAAGAGGGAGAAAGTTGGTATCTTTTCTCTTTCCCCCCAAAATCAGATGCAAATCTACTCTGCTCAAATCCTCTGCTCTTAATGTGGGACATTGCCAGTTTAAGAGGGGGGCAAAGCAGGGATTTCCGATGCAAAATTCAGGACAGTCAAGAGGCAATGTAATAATTGTCAGTCCAGAGAGCATCCCAGTGCACATGTTCGGAGGATAAGAGTGTCACCAGAGTCTATTGTCTGTCCCCTCTCTGTTAAAGTAGAGATAAGGCTGGGATAAATCTCACTGGGACATTCTGCCCTATGATGTTATTTCATGCCACATCACCTAATAGGTGTATTTTCACACTGCTTGCTACTGCTGTGAGGCTCTGCAGCTCCTAGCCAGGCTGACAATCTCACTATATGGAGAATGGAATAGTGACGGCTAATTGATTTTACAGCAGTACCGAAGGACAGACAATGAAAGTACCATCAATTTAATCCACTATTTAATGGTTCCAATTTAGCCTCTGTAAATGCTCACTAAACTAATTTCTCTGGGTTCAGCAATCTGAAAAGCTATCATATCTCTAATCTCCTTCAATATATTCATCTGGAAAAGGGAATTTAGCCAATTCTGATGTGCGGAGATGATCTGTTAGCACAGTGTAAATGTTTATAACACGGCAATCTAGTTCGTTTATAAGGATATGAAAAGTTTTATTGGGGAGGGCACTGAAGTGGAACCACGGGATAATAGGCAGTTACCCAGCAGTCTCTGGGAGCCAGGGAGCAGGCAGGCATGCAGAAAAATACTAGGATTTACTTTAATCCCAAATTGTAAGCTAAAGTTCTGCCCAGTACATGATGCACCTGGGACTGCTGGAACAAAGGATTGTCTCCCGTCCCTCCGTGACCCAGCCTTTCACGCTACACCATGATAGCAACAGTCATTTTGTTTCCTCCAAGAGGCTGAAAATTAGTTTAGTTTTAGCACACATATATCTCCTTGCCCAACCAAGTTGTTGGTGGGGAGCTAGTCTGGAGGGCACTTTCTCTTCTGTGAGGTTTGGGGAGTTGGGGTTTTGGCTTTTGGTTGTTTTTTTTTTACAGAGGCTGAATTATTTTTGGTGAAGTCTGGTTGCCCCCAAGCCCTGGACCCTAATGCTGATCCTCTCCAGCTGCCAGCATCCCTCTGCTACTCACTTAGCTCCCAAGCATCCCTCAGATCCTCCTGAATTCAAGGTGGAGTTTTGTCTCCAGTTGTAGTAGGGGAAAAGACCCAGTGACCTGTCTTTGGAGGGCAAAACCACCTTGAGCATAAATGTTCATCTCCAGCAATTCATCTCTACCCCTCTTCCCTTGGAGGAGGGTCTGTCCTAGGTCCAGGTCAAAAACCTAAAATCTGGTCCCAGTCGATGGTGAAATGTACCAAGTTTGGGGGCTGGACCCCATGGAAACATCATCCCTCCCTTTTTGTTGCCTGTATCACAAAGAGAACAGAGACTGGTGTGTGCTGGTTCTGCTCCCAGAAAATGGTGGCTGTTACCAAAGCTGCTGGATACACCACATCTTGCATTCAGAAATTTTAAAACTCCCATCAGATTGCACTTGCAGGGGAGACATTCACTTTTGGGGGCAATTCACAGCCTTAGAGTTTGGGTGGCAAGAAGGAAGAGATAAAGCCTTTCACCCCATCACAAGAGAGGAGAAGGAGAGTTAAATAGTTCCTGTAAGTGCTTTTTTTTCATTTTATGTATAACACAGATTTCTATTCCTCCCTCTAATAATTGTCACATGCCAATATGATCACAGGAGAGGACCTACCTATGTAGCTGCACACACAGACCTGCCTTTGTGTGTAGACACACCAGAGTAGCTCACAGCATGTCAGAGAAGCTCTACTCCCCAGCTTGCCACCACCATGCCTGGTTTGTCACTCTCTGGCACTTCAACAAGACCTGGCAAACCCATAAGGGTATCCAGGAGTCGGGCTGGCATGAGCTGGCCTGGGCTGTCGCATGGCTTTTATGGGAAAAGCACTTCTGGATTGCAGTGGCTTTGTAGTTCAACCATCTTTTTTTCCCTTTTAAATTCAAAGACAATTCCACAAATGAGCTTCTGCTTGATTAGTGTTTTAATGAATATATCTGGATACACCACAAGTCCACCAGCCGTGACTCCAGAGCCACAGGCTATGCCAGCCAGATGCCACCTTTGTACTGTCAGTTTGGGGTGTTAATGTCAGATATGCCAGGGGAGAGAGAGTGGCAATAGTCAAGGAATAAGCATCCTGAGAGACCCCCTTTTTCCCTGAACCAAACTCTCCAGCTTCAGCACTGCTAAGTCCAGATGGGCAATGAAAGGTGCTGGAACGTTCTCCCGCCTGCCTGGGACCCCACGCTGGGGCAGCTGGGACCCCTCACCATCCTGCAGCCCAACCCGGGCACCCCTCCACTGGAACTGCACTGCAGATTAATTAGCTCCCATTCTGAGAAAGGGCTGCTTACTCCCTGAGTGCTGCCAGGATTATTTCCAATAGGGAAATCCTGAGCGAGGTACCACAGTGCTCATTTCTGTCTGTTCCTGGACTGAGCCCCGGGAAGGGACACCACATGAGATGGTTTATGCAGCAGGGCACATTTTTTTTCCCTTGTAAATTATATTTAACATTCCAGAGAACTTTATTGCCATTGGTGTTAGGGTTTATGAAAAAATCTGTATTTAACTTCAAGCCCTGGTAAACATCTTTGCTTATGTTGTTATGTGATTCCTTATTTGAGTATTTCGATTTAATTTCACAGTTCATATACCTTAAAGTTTTGATTTTTTTTTCCCCCCCTCCCCTCTCTCTCAGGGAGAACCAGGGCTGGTCAGGGGATCGTTGGTCTCTGGTGAGCTCTACTATCCCACAGGGTGGGTGATCCTGGGCTGCTTCCTCCCATCCTCACCCCACAAATGATGCCTGAATGTGGGGGGCAGCCAGAAGAGCCTCAAAGGCTGAGGAAACTCTGCATTTGAGCCCACTGCCATCCTCAGCAGCATTCAAGAAGCTTCCTCTGAAATAAGTCATCCCTGGGAACTCCCAGGGCTTTCCCAGATGGGAAATGCATAGGGATGAATGTGGGTCAGCATGACGGGGGCTGTCCTGGGAATGGCATCCAAGTCTGGTGCCAGAAGTGCCTACCAAAATCTGCTGAAGTCTAGAGGAGATTTTCTGTTGGCATCAGTGGGTCCAAATCAAGCCAACAAATGCATCTGTCACAGCTTCAGCCTCCACAGAGGGAAGAAGGGGAAGATGAGTAACCAAGAGGATGGCAGCAATAAAAGGTGCAGGAAACCTTAAATATGAGGCTCAGTGGCAAATCCTCTCTAGTTGGCCTCCAGGCCTGGCTGGTGAGCACATAGATTATTTTGGCTGCATGATATAGATTAGTACCTTGGGTCTGTATTGCTTCCACCTCTGGCTTCGTTCACCCAGTCCCATGAGAGATGTTACATGTTTATCTTCTGGGAATCACATGCCCAAATTCTCCTGCAGCTCTATGGCAAAAGGAAAAGAAGTGCAAATGTTTGTCCCATTTGGGTAAGTCATTGAAAGCTGGTGAGTCTGCTACCCAGGAGGCAAGAAATGGTGCTCTTGGATAGTTATGGCCATTTCCATGGTTCTGGTTCTATTTAAAAGGTCCATGTGTAAGGCCTTGCTTCCCTGTTTGTCCACTTTTCCTGTAGGATTGTCTCTCTGAATCCTGTATAGTGGAGGCTTCCTATTTACGTCAGCCTGCCCAGCTCACCAAATAATCACTATTTGCATTTCAAAGGACTTTCCCACAAATACATACGTCACACTGATACACAGCTTCATGGGAATGTTTTATGCTTTGGATGCTCTAAATTTTAAATTCTGGTCTTGGACAGAAAATCCCATCCTGGAATGCCAAAGGTCTCAATAAATCCAGCAAAAGGAAAATATTTTTTGTTGTTGTTCAGCAAAATCAAAACAGACATAACTCTTGGTCAGGAAATGTACCTCTCCAATGAGGAGGGGGTTAAACTACATCCAGAAGGGGTGAATGAAATTGTATCTTTGCTTTTTAAAATGAAGAGTTATACTCTGCTGCTCATCTTTGTACAAAATTCCCATCGACACCAATTTCACTTATTTATTGATTATTTTTCTGCATGTGCTCAACGCCATAGCAACGGGCTGGGTGCCATCAATTAAAGGCAGCGCTGCATTAAGTTAAACTTCTCGCAGTGGAGAAACACACACACACACACAGCACCACAACCCCGGGCTGCTCCCCAGCACTGATAAATAAAACAGTAATTACCCAGAACTGAGCAAACGTTGGCAGTGAGTTGTGCAAGACGGTCGGTTTGCGCTTCTCCTGGCGGACGCGCCCGGACATCCCCACGGCACACACGTGCGCACGGAGTGTGATCCATCACGGAGCGGGGCCCCGAGCCTGCAGCCAGCGGGAACACTGCTCGGCTTGCTGCTGGTGTGATCCTATTTAGCCCCAAGCTACTCCTCACACGTGTAAAATTAAGCAAATGAGCAAAGAGAGAAGTCCTGGATCATCAGAATAACTACAGCTCGTCTGCATTTATGGGTGTCATTCATTTTAGTGACATCATTGCTCCATGGTAACGAGTATATTTTAGATTAGAGAAATAGATGTCATGAAAAATAGATTAGTTTTATTTAGATAGATTATATCATTATATAAATAGATAGACCACTGTATTTCTACTCATCTTCCACCTCCTGGTTAATAGGACATAGTTTTATTTATAGATAGAGACGCAGGAAATGTTTCTATGTAAATGTTTCATAACTCTGTCATATCGCTGTGTTTTATTTAACAGGTTGCCCTGATTGTACTGATCTGAGCCAGGTAATATGTCTCTGCAAAGAGGAGAAGGTTTTGGGGCTGTCCAGTTGGATCCAAAGTCAGGGAAGCTCAGAGAACTGATCCACCCAATGTGTCAAAATGGGAGAGTAAGGATTAGAGCCAGGTGTTGCAGGGACAACCAGGGGACTTCAATCCAAGGAAAGACTCATTTGTGCTATGCTAAAAAAAATAGCAGAGATTGGGGAGAGGATGAGGGCTTCTACCTGTCCAAGCTGAATGGGCACAGAAGAGCCAGGACACACCATGCTGTCCCCATGGCATGGTAAGGGAAAAAAGGCCCCAGGTGCCTTTGGGGGGGTATCCTGCCCCACTGGCAGGTCTGCTCCTGTGACTGGAACCCACAGGCTTTGTCCAGGGTGTCCAGACTCCCATTTCCAGCCAGCACCTTATATGATCCTCCTAACAGGCCAGTCTCACTTCCCCCTGCTTCTCTCAGTTCTGCACAAGCAGCACCCAAAACCGCTCGCTCACACAGTCCCCCACCCCAAACCCACCCTTGCAAAGACCCACACCCTCCTGGCAGCCAGCTGCAGCCCCCCCCACCCTCATGGGAGCTAAAACCACCACCCAGGCGGGACAGAGCATTCATGGCACGAAATAAAGCAGCCAAGCCCCCAGCACCCAGCCAGCCCTCCCTCCTCACAGGGTGCTGGGGAGCAGGACGCGTGCGAGGCCGGCGCGGCGCCGGCGCCTTCTCCGCGCGGCTCAATTACAAGCAGACAAGGCAGTGTCACATGTGATTCACAATGTCGATTTCATGCTCGCCGTAACCATTTACGAAAGAGCTGTGGAGGTTTTACATTTGATAAGAAATCAACAGGGTTTGTGTTTGTAAAAGACCGATCAAGGAGTGTGACAGCTCCAAGAGATTGCTGCCGAGCCCTGACTGCACGTCTCCAGTCTGTCATGGACCCATAAGTATTTATTTCAAATGTTGGTGGGTTGTGTGGGCTCTGGTGGTGGTTGGTTGGTTGGTTGGTTTTGTGTTTTTATTTTTTAACCAGGGTGTTTGAAAATAAAATGTCAGTCTCTATTTACAGCTGAACAAGGAGAGAATAAGAGGGATTTTAGGTTAAATTGTCAGTTAACAGAATACAAAGTAGGAAAAAATATGTACAGCGCTTGCTGGTTTATTACCTGCTGGAAAGAGAGTATTGTTTCTAAATTTAGAAATACAGATGTCTCTCTTTCAGGAAACACAGATTGTCTATATAGCATATTTGAGGTGCCTTTATCTTCCCAAACCCCCCATACCTTTCCTACCCCAGCACGTTTGCATCCAATTACTAGGGTATTAGCTGGTAGGGGCCTGGATGCAATCCTAGCTATGCTGCTGTAAATCTTGGCATTTTGATAGAAATGCTCTGGATTTACCAGCAGAGCTGAGATTGGGGTCTGGTTCCTATATCCAAGGTCTGACAAGATTTTGGAGCTGGGTGACTGGGGCCAGATACTAATTTTAGAGACATCTGGGTTTCTTGAGAGAGAGCCCAGATAGAAAGGTGTTCCTCACTCTTACACCAAAGTAGCAGCCTCTTGCATACTTCTTAAATGACTTCTCTTTTTCTGCCTGAATTTCTGCACCTCTCCCCTAGATACAGGAAGAGCCTACATCAGTTCTTAGTGCCTTTCCTTGGCAACTTCATGGTGTAAGCCCAGCTACCCAAAGCAGACAGATTTAGATGCAAATTCTTCTGCCCACTTTCCACATCTGGGTGGCCCCACTTCTAAATTCAACGTGGGTCTGCTGAACTTCACCCAAGCAGGTCCAAAAGCTTCTCAGGCCCTTTATGGAAGGAGCCAGAACAGGTAGTACTAATGTACATTGGGATTCACACAATTTATCAGAGTATAAATAAGATTAGGCAGGAGCTTTCCTGACTGTGACCGTCCAGCTCCAGAACAAAATCAGGAGCTAAATTTGAACTAAGAAACTCAGATATTTCCTATAACTCAATCTCTGGCTGCATTTCAACTGTGAGCTTTCTCCAAAACACAAGAGAACAGGTGTTATTTTATGCTAATAAGTGTTTCATTTCTTGATAGATACTCTGGATCACGAACAGCAGCAGAGAAAAGAGAAGAAAAAGATTAAATATAACATCAAGCATATATATTGGGCCAGGACTTGGCTGGAATAAATCTTAGCATCTCACAGTTCAGTGGAGCGGCACTGGTGAGTCCTGACTGAGGATGTCTCCCTTTTAACACACGTTACAACATCAGTCTAACACGCACAGCCCAGAACATGCTGGACTTAGATTTGTTCCCTACTGATTCACCTGAAAGTTCCTGCTGGCTCATATGGTCACTGTCTTCCCTCAGGTCTAGTGTGGATTTCCTGGAACCTGGGCTGGGGGAAAGAAAAGACAAATTTTAAAATGCCAAGGACTCATTTGTGAGGGAACGAAACTGTTACAAATGTCTTCATTTTACTTGTTTTGGGTTAACTGGCATCCAGTGCCCTTGCTGCTGAAGGGCAGTGGATTCCTCTGCAGGGTGATAGGAGTCTGTGCTGTGGTGCTGTTCAAGTGTAGCTGTGGTGGGGCAGCTCCTGGGGCTCTTCCATGAATGCTGTAACAGTAGAGACTTTTTCCTGAAACTCCAGCTCTTAAAATCTTATGAATAAGAGAACAATTTGGGTTTCTTCCAAGCAAATTTTGAATTCATGTTTATGGAGAAAAAATTGAAGATTTAAAGTCTGCAGGATAAGAAAAAAGAAAAAAAGTCTATAAGAAAAAAAAATAAAGCATTTAAAATTAATTTCTAAACATCTTGCACATCATAGGACCATGTAATGAGTTTCTGACTCCAGCTGTTGTCTGCTGAAGGTTCATAGAATTATAGAATCAGAGAATGGTTTCAGTTGGAAGAGACCTCAAAGATCACTTAGCACCAAACCCCCTGCATGGGCAGAGACACCTCCCACTAGACCAGGTTACTCAAAGCCCCATCCAATCTGGTCTTGAACACTTCCAGGGATGAGGCATCCACAACTTCCCTAGACAGCCTGTTCCAGTGTCTTACCACCCTCATAGTGAAGAATTTCTTCCTAATGTCTAACTTAAATCTCCCCTCACCAATTTAAAGCCATTACCCCTTGCCCTGTTTCTACATGCCCTTATAAAAAACAGCCCTCTATAAGCTAAGATGACTCTGCTTTACTGCCAGACATGTTGCTGAGCACAACGTCATGCATTTCTTGCTGAGGTTTGCCCCAGACATGCTCCCAGCCTGCCTGCAGCATCCCTGCCCAGACCCTGCTCCTCCTTCCCACTCCCCAGCACAGCAGCACTGAAGCCAGCACTGCTGAAAGCACCACACCGAGCAGAGATGTTAACCCGAGTTAAGGAGCTCGTCCTCTCCACAGGGTGCTCCTGAGACCCTTCACCTCTTCCTCTGTGCTCCCAAGTGAGCAGCTTCATCCCACAGCAGAGAGACCAGCACATTTACCATGACTGTCCTGTCAAAGGCCAGGATTGGAGTCTGTCTGTTCGCAAGCTGTGAATTTTCTCCATGTTTATCCCCTGGAGGGGTTGTTTTGTGGGTTTATTGACTAAATAGGGGTATTGATTTGCTAAGAGCTTTTCTTCCTCCTTTCAGTGGGAAATATTGCTGTCTCTTTCCTCTTCTCTGTACTCCAGGTGAGAAGTTCCTTTAGTGACATCATAAATTTCCATCTCTGCTTTTCTCTGCTGTGTAAACAAGTGTTTGCCTGTCCACAGGGGTTAATTTGGTGGTGTTAAACTCTCTGCAGCTCCCTTGTGGGCTCCACACTGGCAGGTTCTTCCTCTGAGGGAGATCCCTGTGCTCGCCTTGCAGGCACCCTGCATCACCCACTGCTGTTCTCCCACCACCCATTGAGAGCTCCCATGCACACAAGCAGCTTGGAGCTCAGGGTGTTGCAGTAGCCCACACCAAAGCATTGCACCTTCCATTGAGAAAAGGATGACCTTAAGGGTCATCCATCAGGCTCTAACATATGCTGCTAACAATGAATAGAAGTCTTATTCTCACTCCCTCATGCCTGTTTCATAGGGCAAGATCCTGATTATTGCTTGCCATTGTCATGCAACACTTGGATGTGCTGATGTCCATAAGAGCAAAAGATTTTCTCTTCCAGAAGCTCATGGTCTTGGAAAGGTTTCCAGCCCCTCTGGGTGAGCTTGACTTGAAGCCAGGGCACCCTTTTTCCTAAGGAGGAAAATGCAGGTCTGAGGGCAAATGCATGGAAATGTCATCTGTGTCTGAGCTTTGCAGAGGTTTCTCCGTTGTTTCAGATTCTTTGTGCCTATGGATGGGGTTTGTTTGTCTTTTCTTCCCTTGAAATCCACCCCAAATCCGAGCCACGGGGTCGGGGGGAAAGGGGAATGAGCAGTTTGGTTCACAGTCTATTTTCAACTAGTGTAAGATCATCAGTACCCTAGGTCAGGTGAACCTTCTAAATCACCCTGTTAAGGACTCTTCACCATGATCTTCCTTATGCTAATTCTCCTTTTCTCCAGATTACACTCCAGCAGTGAAACAAACTATTTTAATCTGTTGGGATGCCAGAAGAGATTACAAGTCCCATTAATCTTTTCCTTGGCTTAGCTATGAGCCATAGTGATCTTAGGAGGGCTGTGCCAGAGTGGGAGAAAGGCTGCTTGGCCCATAGGTTAAACCAGCAGCATGAGCTGCAAGTGGTCCCACCGGGCTGGACGCATCCCCTTCTCCCCTGGGCTGCATGATTCAAGTATCATGCCATAAAGGAGTTAATTTTCAGGGTACTGCAGCCCTGTGTGAGCCCGGGGAGTCAGCAGGGAGCAATACAAGCCCAAGCCCATGCAATACTTTGGAAATTCAGTCTTGTGTGCTCTATCCCTCAAAAGCCTCCTGAGCTGTCAGCATTATAGATCACAGGGAGGCTGGCTGTGCTGAGGCACCAGCAGGCAGGTACTGAAGGTCTTATGAAACTGTAGAAAACACATCCCAGAAGATGCTGTGTCAGCACCATTATTTATACGGGGCAGAGCTCTGTAGGCAATGGAAACATGGTTGATGCAACACAGAGGCTGTTGTGCCTCTTGGGCTCTTTCAGCATGTTGGCCATGATCTTTGCTCCACTGAAATGAGGGAGGAGAGGCTGCCTTTGGTTTTGGCACTGCCAAGGCATGATCCAGTGACTGTGTACGGAGTCCCTAGGACATCACCTGCACAGCACAGTGCACCCATCCTTGTGTTCAGGTGAGGAGCCTTGGAACAGACTGAAACCCCTTCCAGAAGAGAAAGGGGATCTGGGCCAGGCACCAGGCCATGCTATAGGAAGCTCCAGGGCTATATTTTTATGGTCAAAGCAAACACAAAGGCTAACACACCACTGCAAAGGATTTATCCTCACATTTTCTGTAGCACACACTCTCCCAGGACTGATCTGGACACAGCCCCAGTGCCTTTACACTAGAACTTGAATCAGTCACCCACGGGTTTGAACCGTCCAGCCAAGTGGCACAAAAACACCCATTATGTAGCCAGCAATTTCCACCCCACTGCCCCAAGAGAAACCCTTACACCTGATCCTGTGGATGGCAGTTGGAAACAGCAGGTACAAGCAAGCTCAGGAGCACTGCCTGCAACGGCAGCTCAACATCTGTGCATCAAACCTGCCTCTGGATGTTCCAGCCTGCTGCTGAGCTGACTTACTCCTGCCTTACGTCGGTGTGAGAGATGAATCAGGCCCTTGGTGTGCACAGCAACCATATGTCCCAGCAGCTGCCAGAGGGCTGTGCTTGAACCCAGTTGTGTGAGCAGCAGGTTCGGCTGGGTTTCGTCAAACCCAGAGTGTCACAGAAGGCTTTAATAGGATGTTCTGTGCGTGTTTGAAAGCACCTAGAGGATAACCAAATCACAGGCAATAAACAGCATTGGTTTATAAAGAACAAGTCATGCCAGACCAACCTGATAGCTTTTTTTTTTTTTTAAATCAAATTACAAAATTAGTGGATGAAAGACCTTACAGAAGATGTAATGCATCTAGACTTCGGCAAAGCATTTGAGCTTGATCCTCATAAAATGCTACTTGAGAAATTAATCCAGACTGCTTTAGATATGAGCATTAACAGCAGTGCAGATCTAGAGGCCCTGACAGGCTGTAAACAGAGAGGAAGTGCTGAGGGCCCACACATTGACGTATGGAGCTGTGTCATGGGGCTGAGCTCCACGGGAATATCTGTATGTGGGGTGATGGAGAGGGGGGAATTCAACCACAGATTGACCTGGGAAGGACTTGGATGAAGACCTTCCAAAAATATGTGGCTATTGCCCACAGGGAGTGGTGACATCGTTACCGAGGTGCTGCTCTCCTTTCTGGCTTGGAAATGAACTGATCCTACCCCAGAACTGATCTGGGACTAAAACAGGAGATGGAGATCACTAAGACCTTATCTGAAGGAAAGAGTTGTTCACCCTGGCCGAATCCCCCCCATGATAAACCTCCCTCAGCTTCAGGGCTGCTCTTTCTAATAGCTATATTTTGAATGCTGTTTCGTTTTTATGATGAACTCTGCTGCTACTCCTAATGAGAGTCATGGGCAGAGAAAATCTAGGGGAGTTTTGTTGTGGGTATGAGAGGCAGCTGAGGCAGCCACACCAGCCAGGGCTGGCAGGGGTTGTGAGTTGGCCCTGGTGCAGTTTGGCAGCTCTCACATCTTCCTGTCAGATGAGGCTGACCTCCAGCATGGTATCCTGTAGCAGGAAGTGAAAGACATGCCTGGCACATGAGCTGCAGAGAAATCTCTATTTTGGTTGTCACTGACAGAAATCTGATACTTTCTGGAGTCTGACATCCTGCTCATCATGCAAGCAGATCCACTGTTGGGAGCTCAGGTTTTGGCATCCCAACGAAGGCACAGGTCTTTCCCAAGAGCTCAAGACTTGCTACCAAGGCTTTTGTCAAAGGAACAAATTACATAGAGGGGTTTGACCATTGCAATCCCTTGCAGGGCTGCCTTTCTTGCTCCTTCACCACATGAAGGGAGGACAAAAGCCTCCCTAGAAAACTCCACACAGGTAAAACCTACCTGGGAAGAGAGTGGACAATTCAGCAATGAGTTTCCTAGTTGTGTACCCTTATGCTCAGCCTCTGATTAGACTTTTGGTGCCCAGAACCTGCCCATCCTCTTTTATCCTGGTCCTCCAGACCATGCCCCTCACAGGAGCATCCTGTCTCCACATAAGACCTATCGTGCCCCAAGAACTTCTGTGCAAAGCAATCCCAGGTGCCAGCAAGTCATGTCTCATCATGCCATTAATCTGATTATTTACTCTGTGTGTTTCTAAATGCTTTAATTACTTCCACACCTACAGAGATGTTGATAGCCATGTTGCTAAAAAGGGAGGGGAAAAAAATGAAAAATCAGTTACATCAAATCAAAACCATAAATTCTTCAGCAGCCTGTTGCAGAAGTGTTCGATCCAGGCATGCAAACACACTCAGCAGGTCAAGCACTCAATCAGCACCCACTCTCCATGCTGGAAGCCAGCAGCTGGGTGAGGTTTCCCTAAGCTGACAGGGGTGGGTTGGCACCTCTAAGGCTCTTGGAGCTGGGATGGCCATGTAGGAAGTGGCTGTGAACTGAAAGCACCTGGCTCCCACCAGCCTCTCTACCAAGCTCCCTGTAGAGGAGCCATCCCTGCTGGGATGTCCACAGATACTTTTCAACTCCAAAAAGTTGTCCTTCTTTTGACCCAAACTGACGGAGAACCTCAATCAACCCCTTGTTCACATCTCCCAGCTTCAGGGTCCTTCCCAGACACACGTCAGCTCCTCCCCTCCCCAAGTCCCCACTTTGCACAGCTGTTTTGATGGTGGCCAGCTTACAGCACCCATCGATCCATCCCATAGCTGAGGGATGCCAGCTCTCCCACAGCACCACATCCCTTGGGAGGTTCACATACTGAGCTTTCATTCCCGCATCCCACAGATGTGTGCTCTCCCTCTGCCCCCCAGCTCCCCCCGGCTCCCAAGCCTGTGCTGCTCATTGCTGGCCCAGGCAGACACCATCAGATGGCTGGAGCCAGGGCGGGGGGCAGCAGGAGGCCAGGAGGACCAAATCAGGTTTGCTTCCCCAGTAAAACCCAGGAAGGATTATGGTCTCTTTAAGCCTGTCTCCACAGCCTCCCGGCTCCCCGCGCGCTGACCCAGTCGTGTGCTGTATTAGAATTGTAGAGTAATAAATGAACAGTGGAGGGGTTTGTAATGATGATTAGGGACTGAAATTGGTTCAGATTTACAGTGTCACTCAGGAGCGGAGGCAGAGGGGGAAGGCATTCTGCGCGGCCTAATGGATCCATCAACTCGTTTTGGCTGCTCGGTGGGCCGCGCAGGGTCACCAGGCTTTCCGCTGGCAGCACAAAGCACTTCAATTTTGTTAGGAAATGTATCAATTTAACTGACTTGAGCAGCGCGCGGCGGAGGGGAAAAAAAAAAAAAAAGGGAAAAATAAAAAAGGGGGGATGGGGGGAAAAAAAA
>NW_009954215.1:5735228-5743217 GCF_000747805.2 Chaetura pelagica | reverse complement strand
AATATAATATAGGGAGCTGTTGTCTGCAGTTAAAGGGAGGAGGGGGACAGATTAAATGGCCTACAATAGTGGGTGTCAGGCACGGCAGATGTTGCTTTCCGCTGATAACTGCGCTGACATATCTCGAGCTTGTCAAGGCTGAGGTTTTCAGAGAGACTTACAGCAAAAGGCAGCAGATGGCCCTCCTGAATGGGAATGAAGTGCTTAAACAGCCTGGCTGCTGAAGGCAGCTAGTTTGTAAATAGAGGAGTCGGAGGTGTCTTATTGATCCCGCTCGCCGCCCGCCAGAGCAGAGGACGGGAGCAGAGCTGGCGGGATGGAGGTGTTGGCTGGGGTGGTGGGGGGGTGAGAGGGGAGCTGGCAGATGCTGCTGGAGGGCAGCCCGGGGCGGTGGGGCCAAGCAGGGCTCTGCACTGGGGATGTGTAGCCTTAAAAGTCACAGATGTCAAACAGCAGGACAAAAGTCAGGGCGGTGGCCAAGCCAGCAAACGGCAGGGCTCGGAAGCACAATGCCTGAGTCCCCAGCAGCCACACAAAGGGGACACAGACCCCTGCTCCCCAAAGCACCCCACCAGCAACACCCATCCTGAGGTCAAAGGAGACCCAAAGACCTGCCCTCAAAGTACCCTGACAGTAACACCCATCCCATAGCAGACCCCACCTGCAACCCTGCTGGGCCAATGCCATGGGATGAGCACAGGTATTGCAAACACAGAAAGATCTTTCTTGGAAATGTGTGTTTCCAAGTGCAACACACCTGCTGCAAGATGCAGTGTGGGAAAGTGCATGTGGCATTAAACAGCCAGTGCCTCTGCTGTCTCGAGACACAAATGGGCCTCAGGGTACATCTGACTTGCTGGGGGTAACCTTGTGGTGAGACAGAGTTTTGCTTGACTCCATGAAGTGGTGCCTCAGCTGTACTGGAACGCGCTGGGAAACATCTCATGCCTCCCCTACACTGAGTTGTGCTGGGAAGTGCACTGTGCCTCAGCTATTTTAGGATGTGCTGGGAAGTGCCCTGCATGCTGCATGCTGCAGGAACAAGCTGGGAGTGGCACAAAAATCACACACGTGTTGGTGCTGTGTGGATCTGTCCTGTACACTCCTCTGTGTATCTCTGCCCACATTATCTGCACTGTACAGAATATTGGAGAACAAAAAGGGATGTTGTTATGGGTCATCTCTTCTGCACCTCCACATAGGAAATTACAAGTCCATTCTCCCAAAGCAC
This sequence comes from Chaetura pelagica, assembly GCF_000747805.2. NCBI lineage: Eukaryota > Metazoa > Chordata > Aves > Apodiformes > Apodidae > Chaetura > Chaetura pelagica. Next base: position 5,741,986 of record NW_009954215.1, on the reverse strand, counting down.
CCCCAAAAATGATGTAGTATTCACACTTGTCTCACATCCAGTGCAGAAACCCCCCACACACTAATCCTCTCCCACCACTTGCCAGGGCACCTCTGACACGCAAGACACCTGGGACGTGGGATCAGCGGTGCCCCACGTGTGGCCACAGGCAGACCCAGCCCCACTGCTGCCCACATGAAAGGCAGACAAGCTCCAGGTCTCCAGAAGCCCTCCTCAGCCAGGCCATTCCAACACCATCCCCTGTGTGCTGAGCCTTTCCCACGAGCCTGTCTAAACACAACCCCACGCACATGCGTGGCTGTTACTAAACCTCTCCAAAGATGTAAACGCGCCTTTCACGTAATCGCCCGGGGTCTGGCACAGGCACTGCTCTGCTTACAAAATGACACCAACTGAGTCTGTATACACAACCACGGGCACTGATGCAGCTGGGGAAACACGTTGCTAATATCCAGATGGACAGAGATTTACCACTGATAAGGTGACAGCCAAGCTCCTTCTCCCACTTGCCCTCCCGAAAAAAAACCTCTATCCTGGGACTAATCCTGCTCTCCCTGATGGCAGTGGGGGCTGCTCCAGTCGTGAGTCCTCAACATTGGTTCTGTTCAGACTGTGGTCTGACACAAGAAGGAAGCTGGTGAGAAATCTGCTGATTTGCAGGGAACTCAATCAAGGCTCAGTCGTCAGTTAGTGATGTGTTGAGTTTATATTCCCAGCCTGCCTGAAGCTGAACAAACCAGCACCAGCACTGAAACTTCCTGAGGAGACCTAGCAAAGGGTCAGCCCTGGAGATGCTCTGGGGACAAGTGCCAAGATCTTTGCACATAGAATCATAGTTAGGCTGCAAACCTTTAAGATCATCAAGTCCAACCGTAACCTTGTCCTGCCAAGTCCACCACTAAGCCTTGTCCCTCAGTACCATATCTACACATCTATTAAACACCTTCAGGGATAGTGACTCAGCCACTTCCCTGGGTAGTCTGTTCCAGTGCCTCACAGCCCTTTCAGTGAAGAAATTTTTCCTAGTACCCAATCTAAGCTCACCAACAGTCAGATCCTCCTGAAGATACAAGCAATGACTTACACAGCAATCCAATACTCCTCTCCACAGGCCCAAACCACTGCCTCCATTGGTTGCAGGAGATGGCTAAGTTTAATATAGCACAAAGAGGGATCATGGGCAGCTGGCCAGGTCACTGGTCCACCAGGGAAAGGTGTCAGTTAGACTCAAAGCTTTTGCTCTGGAGCCAGGACAGTCTTTTTGGTGCCATCTGCATCTTCCATCTTCAGGGATCTCACAGCCATTCTCTTCCCTCCCTCTGATGCCCTCTCCAGGTTTTCCCAGACCTCATCCTCACTTTTCTCACTCTGTTGCCCCTTGGCAGTCCATTATCTCCCTTCTTTAAGGTGTTTTTGCCTTCCCTCCTGTTGTTTCCAAGTCATCATTATTGGCAACAGTTAGCAGCCTCTGGCTCTCTCCTCTGTGTTTCTCCACTACCCACTCTCACTTCCTTGGCCCTTCATCTTTGCTGCTCAGATGGCTTGGTCATCCCCAGCTCTCCCACATCCTTCCTTCAGGACACTCATCAGCCACAGGCAGCAGAGGAGACACCACCAGCTGAATTTTGCCATGGCTTTGCTGGCAGTCAGGGATTTGGCTGCTGTTTGGCCCACAAGAGGAAATCCATAATTTTGCACAGTAGGCTTGGATGCACCATCAAAGCTCAAGTAGAAAAAAAACCCAAACCAGTGGATGGACAGATATTGAGCCAAGATCTTCTGCTTCTCACCCAGCACCCTGATAATTATATGATGTCTACAAGCCTCTATGAACTGCTGTTATCTGGTATCAGAAGCTCTCTTGCCTTCAATGCAATGTGTTTACAGCTCTCTCATCTTCACAGAGGTGCTGTTCTCCCCTCAGTGTCCTCCTGCCAAGTGGAAAATGACTGGTGCATGTGGGAATGTCCTGGAGGGTCTATGGGATTTTGATCCACTCGGTGGCTATTCTGGTGCCAAGGAGCCTCCAAAAAGAAAAAGAGGCAGATTTTCCTGGTGCAGGATGATGGAGGCTCTGACCTGTCCCCAAATAACTCATGAGCTCTTTGAAAGACCACAGAATCTTCAGAGATGTGAGAAAACCACCTTGGACCTCTTCACCACTTCAAACTCAATGGTCTGAGCTGGTTGCCCCTGTGGGCACTGGAGGATGGGGTGTCACTGCCCCAGTTACAGAGACAGTACATGTAGAAACTCACTCTGCACAGAGGGAGAAGCTCCTTAATGGGTAGCCCAGCATTTACAGTAATCAAGAATGATTCAATTGACAGGTTTGTGTGGTGTTTGTTAATTTACTTGAGATTCATTCCTGGGAACAGCTGGCTGTATCCCAGCAGGACTGTGACTCTCACTAGCCCACCTGCTGCTAGACAGACGGGCTTTGGGTACAGTTGTAGTTAAAGTTTAGCAGGCAGATATTTCTGGCCATTAAAAATTGAAAAGTTCTTCAAAGAATCACGTGCAGAGAAGGTTTTGAAGGCAGAGGAGTTGGCTCTGGACTTTGCTAAATGGCTTCACTTGAGTTTCCAGGACGGTAAGGAAACTGAGGCCTTGTTTTGTCATTTGAGCATTACCAGGATGCTGGTATGTAAAGCAGAACTCATGAAGAAGTTACTAAAATATTCAATTACAGAGTCTGTTTTAGAGACTTTTCACAGGAGTTTGGCTCATAAAAGGAAAGAGACACCCAATTCCTCCTGAACTGCAGTGGAAATGGGTACCTACCTCCCTGCTTTGGAAACTTCTAACCAATCCATTTATATAACATTAACACTTGTCTTCCTTTAAATTGACTTGTATTCTTTCAAAATACATAATTAGGTTTTCCTTCTCGTGCCCATGTGGTCAAGAGTCTTTAAAGTGTATGACAAAAAAGATGTATCAAAAAAAAATACTGAATCCTTTCTCAGAAGAATCCTTCTTATAACAGTTCCAACATAATATATTCCCATGTACAGAATACAGATCCCTCCCAGAAAATCCAGCAAGTGATTAGATGCTCAGAAAGAACCACTTGGCCCCATAGACCCACATGGTTGCTAGACCCCATAGCACAGCGAAGCCCTCCTCAGCTGCCTCTGTCTCAGGAGTTTAGGGGGGAAGAAGTGGGTCTGCCTCCTCAGTGACCCCCCTTGGTAGTGATGTGGCTTACTCAGACCCCAGCCCAGAGACCCCATGACCACAAGGTGCCTACTGTTGATGGGAGAAGTCCTGCATCCAACAGCTCCTTGTTCCCTGTCCAGAATAAGGGTCAAATGTCACTGAACCAGAGCAAAATGTCTGCAACCCTTGGGGCAATTCCCTCTGCTGGGCTTTCCTGTCACTAAACTATTGATTAGCCATTGATTAAAACATCTATTAATCTTTATAAAGTATTTATAAATGGAACCTGAACATAAAGTGTGACCTGTACAATATTGAAATAGAAATAATACTTAACATGGATTTTTAAGTAAGTTAAGTGCATAAATGTAAGTTCACACCATAGCCCCTAAGTTATATGTCAGGTGTGGAACAGGTTTGGGCTTTAAGTCCTTATACATCAGATAAAAATATGTAAGAGCTTTGATTAAGTATCTGTCCAGGTTTCTGTTACACACTTGAATTTCCTAGGGCATTCCAGGCTGCCCCACTCTGAGCCCAGCAGCTCAGTGGGGCTGGGAGCAGGAGCTACCCCATGGCACTGACCTCCCCTCTCAGTATTTGGCTGAAAGACCAATTTGCTCCCATCCTTCAGCAGCTCTTCCAAGTCCTACATCAAGCCCGGGACCAGTGAGGCAACTGCTGGAGGAGGCTGTGGCAGCACCAGGCTGTTGTTATAAGCTTAAACCAAAAGCACTTGCTGGCTAAAAATCAAACAAGGAGCTCACTACTGTGAGGGCTCATCCCACTCCATTTGTTATGGGGCACATCCAGGAGGGGTAACCATCTTGCAATATATTGAACAATTAATCATTTGGATTGCAATGTTCTTAATGCTGCAGGCACTTCCCACTAAATGTGTGGCACAGGTGTGGGAGCCCTGCAGAGGATCCCTGCCTGCAAACTTTGGGAAACAAGGACACAGACAGAAAACCAGGATGGAAGAAATGTATCCTCCAGGGCTACCAGGGTTTCCTGATGATCCTGCCACCATGCCCTGCATGTTTCCACATGTGTTGACCAATAACCCCAAGAAGCAACACTGTGATTGTCACACCCCAGAGGGAACAGCAGAGTCAAAGGTGCTGTGTGACAGAGGGACACTCTCCACAACCAGTGCTGGGCTGAGCCAGGCCTGGCTCATTTGTGCTAACAATGCTGATCACCACCAGCCTCTCATTTGCCAGGCTTTGCAACGAGGACCTTAGTGCCACTCTCTTTGCCCCTATTTCATCAACAGCTTTTGAAGCTCTTGACATCACTTACTTTCACAGCATTTTCATTCCTATTTCCAGCCAAGGGACAAAGTGACATGGCAGAGCCACTGCTGTTGCAGAGTTGCAACCGAAGGATTTGCAACATTTACATAGAGATTGTACCTGTCCCTTGCAGATTCCACCTGCCCTTTGAGAAACAAGTTCAGTGCAGGAGGAACACAGCCTCTTGCAATGGGCAGGAGCCAGGGCTCTGCTGCACACTCCTCTCCAGGTAATGCCACAGCAGCCAGGGAGAAAAGGTGTCAGGATAGGACCTAAATTGGTTGCATAACCTCAGGTAAAGAGCTGAACTGCATTTTGTGCTTAAGGAGGAGGATTTGACACAGCACAGGGGAGACCAAGAGCTGTCATGAGGATTAACAGGAGGTTTTAGGGGTGGGAAAAGACTTCATAACAAGTTGGCTCCCCTCTGTAACCTTTTGCTTCAGAAACACTCTGGGCTGTTGGTGGTTTCCAGCCCAAACTTCAGAAGAGGTTCTTGTACCTCTGGCCCTCCCAGTGGGTTGCAGCAGCTTTACTGCATCACTTCAACTTCTGAGCATTTTTGGAGGGGACTCTACAGCGATAATACCTTCACCCAGGAACTGGTTGCACGAAGAGAATAATGAAACTCCTGGAGGAGCTGAGGCTCTTTAAAACATCTGTGGCACAGGGATTTGCCCCACATACTGCTTTCTTATTAATAGTGCATTGAGAGATCATGCTCCACCAGCAAAGAGCCCTGTACACAATTGGGCTCCTGGACACCTCACCTCCATGGTGTCCAGTGGGACTTTGCTCCTGTGCAACTGTGAGAAATCTGAGAAATCATTCCCTGCAATGGAGATGCTCCAGATTTGCACTCTGCAGACCTAGGAGCAGGATTTGGCCCCGCAATTTCAGCTGGTGTCTCGTGAGCCATGAGCTGAATGGGAACTGTAATTGGTGCAATTCTACATCTTCAAGGCTATTAGATCCTTGTAGCTCCCCATCATGCTATGTTTGTAGTAAATAGAGAGTGTTTAGCCAAGCTGAGAGATCCTCTAATGGAACAGATAGTTCTTCCTCTCTTCATCTGCTTGTCCCCACAGCTTTGTTATTTAAAGTCAGGTTAAAAAAAAAAAAAAAATTAAAAAAAAAAAATCTGTAGACAGGTTTGGTTTGGAAGCCGGAGGACAGGAAAAGTTAGAGATATTTATTTGACAGGGTCAAGGTTGCTGCTTTTCTTTTCTCTTTCCCCAGGTCCCATAGGTGTTAGACTGAGAGACATTTAATCGAGGGAGTAGCGGTTTCATATCTATAACAAAAATCAAATAATGCAAGATGATTTACTCCCCCTAGCAACCAGGGAGCTTACCCTTAGCAACCAGCCTAGCCTCAGGCAGCGGTGTAATCAGCTTGAAAATATTTCAATTATTGTGTTGATTTTAGTGGATTTGAGAAGCGCTGTGCGGAGAGACCAGGCACATTCTGCCCACGACCTGGAGAGGAAGATATTGATTTAAACAGGTGTCAGAAAGGAAAAGTGGAGTAAATTTAAATGCAATAGGAGAACGGCGCATTGAGTGTGGTTCAGTGTGGGGGTGACATTTTGCTCATCGCCTTGAATGAAAGTGACTCAACTGAACTAGAAATTTCACCTTGAAAATCATCTCCCATCGACACAATCAAGAGAAAAGCGTTCGCCATCTCTTTTTCCTGGTCTGGGGAAAGAAGCAATGGGGGGGCTGGCTCCTGGGTTTCTCAGACAGCTCTGGGGAAAGTAACTATTAGAGAAATACAGGATTCGTGTTTCCTGCTGGAGAAATTAGCCAAGTGGTGCTGGGGGAGCCGCAGGACAGACAGGATGGTCTGGGGAGAGAGGGCTGCAGAGATCAGGCAGGATTTGCTGCACAGAGTGATGCCATTCACAGGCTGCTACTCTTGGAGCAAGGAATTTGGTACCTGCACTGGGCTGAGCTGCCGCTAGTGGGGTGAGCAGAAGCAACGGCCCAACAGGTCTCAGACCTCAGATGGTGCTTTTCCTCCTTGCACACCACAAGCCAAACCCTGTTCTCAGCAGCAACACCACTACCCCACAGAGCAGCATATTGAGATGCCTCCAGCCTCCTTCAGCTTCTACAGGACAGGTTGTCCAGCCTTAGCTGCTCTGGCAAAGAAGGGCAAACCAGAACCTGGTTTGGGGCAATTGTCCCATTCCTCCACCACCCTTTGCTGCCTGCCCTCATGCACATTAGATGTTCCTAGCAAATTCCCAGCCTGGCCCCAGGTTGCTGCCGTGGCTTGTGCTAAGCACACAGC
>NW_009954215.1:5715550-5735062 GCF_000747805.2 Chaetura pelagica | reverse complement strand
AACCACTGACATCTTGTACGCGCTGCACCGACGAGCTGCTTTCTGATGCAGCAGGAGCCTGTAGACGGTGTACTGATAATAGGGTTTCATCTGTTCCCAGTGAAGTGACAACTGACATGCCGTGTTCTGATGAGCCTCTTTCCAGTAGGGTGACAATGTGCACAGAGTGTATTAAAATCCTGGTTCTCCAGGCTGTGACAGCCCGTACTCAATACCAGCGATAACTGGAGTCACAGCAGAGCTGAAACTTCTCTCCGATTCAGGGGGAAGCTGCTTTCGCCAAGCCTTGGGCAGGTTGTGTGCAGGGCGCTTCTTACCCCGTGATAAGCCAGGAGCAGGCAGCCCAGGGATGCCTGGAATGGGAGGATTGATGTCTGGCAGAGCCAAGTGAGTCACTGCTGCAGAGCCGGCTGCTGGATTCTGTGCCTTGTCCTGAACACTGATGCACCCTGAGCTCTGCTACCTGCCATCCTCCCCATTAGCGAGGGAAGCAGCCAAGGCAGGAGAAAAGCCTCTGCAGGGACAATGGGGACCCACGGGGTCCTTCCCCACCAGAGCTTGTGGGGAGCCTGGCAGCTTCACATTGCCTTAGTTTTCTTCCAATCCTTAGAAATTCCTTCCGCACTCACCCAGTGACCAAGGTGAACTGCTGTTGTTTGAGGCTGTTCACACTTCTCTGGGTTCCATTTCAAAGTGGCATTTTTAGAGCTTATCATATGCCATTTATAAACGTATCAGTGCCTGCTCAAAAGCTCGTTGGAGAGAGGGATGCTGCTTCTCTCCTCCATTTGACAAGAACACAAACCCTGCACAATCTTCAGACAACAAAGGGCACTGCCTTATCTCTGGCTAGTAAGGGGTGTATTTTGACATTGCTACAATCACTCTCGTGGTGTAAGAAGAGTAAAAATCACCCTTCCTGTTGGATTTTGATCCATTTGGAGGCTTTCCTCTGTGCCATAAACCAAAATGTTTCCAAGATCTTGGCTGCTAGGACAGATACCTCCAGCTAGAATGGGATTTGGACTGTGATGGTAGCAATCCCATCCTATATCCGTGCACCCAGTTTTGCCTTGCTGTAGATACAAGGTGGCTCACATCTTCCTTTGGCTTATTCAAGGACTTGCAATGACCAGTGCACTGCTAGACAACATCTACTGTGACCAAAAAATCCAGAGAGGGCAAAGAGCAGATGAATTACACTCTGCCTGGGAGAGATGCTGAGCAGATAGGCACACACCCAAACACCCTCACACCACCAGGACCAGCTTAAGACATGCACTTTAACCTCCCCCCAACTTGTCCTGAGGGGGCAGGATCCATCCCTTACTACTCCCAGAAGCACAAGCAGAGCCTGTTTGATGTGCTGACCTGCCTTCCACAAGCATCTTACACTCTCTATCTTTGTTGGACTGTGAAGAAAAAAGATTCAGATTATTTTTAAGCCCATTTGCTGCCTTGCTCTGAAATATGCAGTCTCTTCCCTGGAACATACCTCCAGTGTAATCCTCTCTTTACCAGAGTCTGTAGTCCCTCATTCACACGTTCCTCTGCCTTCCTTCATTATAACCTGTTGCTCGTCAGAAACCTTAGCAGCTTAAACTGGACTGCTTCTTTGCTTGATAACAGTAATCAGGGCTTTAGCAGACAGCTTTGCAGAATCAGCCTGCCCTGCAGCCCTCCTACTCCCAATTTTCTGATGGATAGGCAATTGCTCAGGGGGAAAAAATAATAATAAAAAAAATGTACCTGTTCACTTTCGGGATAGAATAATCTGCATTTTTGGGGGGTGGTTACTGCACAATGAGGTTTTTAGTTTCCCTATGCAAGTTTTCCCAGAGAATTCCTGACTTAAATTTGCAGAACCTCTGTCCTGGCTTTTTGCCTCATTAATATCTCTGTGAAGTTATTCATAATCAATGGCCAAATCAGAGTAGGTAAATATATAGGGATATCTCCTGCCATTGATTTTTGGAGAGAATACCTGTCTGAAATCAACAGAGAGCTTTGCTTAAAAACCAGTGGCATGATAGGAAAGAAGCACAAATCCAATATGAGTTTATCTACCAGCTCTGTCTCCCAAGCCTTATGTTTCTGTCTTTTCAATCCCATTTTCCTCCAGTACAATCCAAGTAACTCACATTGACTTCTCATCAAAAGTCAGGTCTTCTTTTCTGTTGCTGCTCTTTAAAGGGAATTAGGTGGTTGCCGTTACCGTGTGTTTGGAGATACAGATCTGCAGGTTTGGGTTATTCTGCCTCTTGGCTGAGGACTGATATGTTGGACAGTCAGTCTGTGTGAGTGACAGATCAATTCATTCACTTATGGGAACTTTTTTTCCCCTTGAGTTTTAAAGGCTTCTTTTTGGTAATGACTGTATTAAGCCAGTGTTTGTAATTGGAATAAGAAACTGAAATACAAAATGCATCAGCTGGCTAAACTACGTTTACCTCTCAATGCCAACACTTTAAAATGCACAGGCCATCCCAACTCATAAAACCCTCCTCAGCCACGCAGCAGCTTAGGGATCAGACACTGAGTTAACTCTGGAGCCCAGCCAAGGTCTCTGGAAATCGTTGGTACCTTTTCTTGACCTGGCAGGTGCCCGAGAGTCACTCAAAGACTCTTCCCTGGGTTACCTTGTCCACACAATGCTTCCTTTCCCTGGCCAGCTTCCCTACTTGCAGCAACAGCTTTCTTCATCTCTGAATTACTGCTCATGTTTTTGGCTTGACAAACAGCATTGTAATCCCTATTTATTTTTTTCAGACTTCCCAACCAGGCATAAAGCTAGAGATCCATTTCTCAATCCAGCAGCATCTGCTGCCAAGGGTGCCAGCTCCCCCACCCCCTTTGCAAACACCATGCTTAAAATCAGATTTGCAACAGAAAATTTTAGAATGCCAAGCAGACTTTTAAGTACAACACCAAGATTTGGACTTACAGAATTCAGGAGAGGTGACATCAAGCCTCCTCATGGATATTTGCCTCCATGTCTGCTGTAGTGCTGTGTTGGATAGGGAAAAACCAGAGAGGTTAACACAGCCATCAGCTACAGAAATCTTTTAGCAGAAGGAAGAAATCTTTATCCCCTTAGCTGAGCTGCAGCTCTATCAGACTGGATGTTGAGCCCCATTTGAGAGTTCATTCACCACCTGAACCCTGCTCATGGGCTGCACCTGGAAGGGAAACTGCATGGGGAGCTGAGATACTGACCTGATGCCTCCATCAGCTGAAGCCTCTTCCCAGCCTATGTCTCTGCACCAGCAAGATTCATCCAGCTCAGGTGTGCTTGCTTTGCTTAGACCTCTATTTCTTTTTCTGGGAATAAATGTTGTGGCAGCTGCTGAGGAGGATCCATTTAAGCTTGGTGCTAAAGACAATCTGTCCCATCCGCTGCTCTCCTCAAAAGGTTTGTCCATGGAGCAGAGAGGAACAGCAGGAACATTCATCTCCAGTGTACAGAAAGCACAAAAGCAGCATCCTTCCCTGTGCTCCTGCCTTTCTCCAAGCAGATAAAGTAGTCTTAAGGGAAAGAAAAATAAGGAAACCACAAGCTGGAGCTCTGGGCACAGCCAAAGGAAGACGATGGAAATGTTCCAGCCAGGAAATAAATCCAGCCAAGCCATAAAACGCTTCACTCAGACACCTTCCCTGACACCACCATGGGCCCCCGCACTATATCCCAGACTTGCCACATGTAAAATCAAGGCAAGTGACCACAAACATAAAAAAGAGTTATGCTGTGTTGCCCGGAACTTCGGGCACTTCAGCAACACCGCGAGGGGGAACAGGGTTTGTCCCTGTTCTCTTCAGGAAGACTTTTCAACCAGCAAATGACCCACATTATCCCCATGGCAGAAGGGGCTGCTACACAGCAAGAGGAGCCCAGGGGACCTTTCACAGAGGCAGAGCTTCCAGGAGAACTCTTCTTTCACCAGCTGCAGACCCTTGCCCAGGATGGGTCATTTTGCTCTCCAGTTGTGGGCACATTTGTGTTTCAGATTTCTGGAGAGTTTGGAAGTTGGGCAACCCCATCTGTGTTTGCCCTGGATTTTCTAATTGCACACTTACCCACTGCTCCTCTCAGGTTTTTTTTTCTGGCTTCCCACCAAGACTAGAAGTACTTCCTAGGATTTGAAGGAAGCTTGGCCAAACCTAGCTTGGCCTTTGTGGTTTGTGGATGGCAAGGAGGTCTCCTTGGCATTTCCAACTGGCCTAAACTATCCAAGGGAACCTTCCCCAGCAGTATCTCCCAACCTCTGGAAAACCAGACAAATTCAAAATCACTCTTGGAAAAAAAGACAGAAAAATAAAAGCCCCAAACAACCCCCAAAACACCTCTGTTGGTTTCAAATGATAAATAGAGTCACCAAGGACCTTTCTCCAATTCTGTTTTCACAATATATATTCCCTCTTCACTCTGCAGCTGTAGCAGAGGATGAGAGCCAAGGCTGAACACGGTGGTGACCTTACAAAATCCAAAATGAAAACAGTTTCTCAGTTAGATTTCACCAGCAGACCTTTCCAAATAACTGATACATCTTAGACCACTCATGAACACACCTGAAGCTGCTGAGAAATACGCTCTTGCTGCCTTTTTACTACAGACACATCATCACTTCAGAACATAAAAATAAAGCACCCTAAGCCCCAGAAACTTTTATTGCAAATAATTTCACTGCCAGAAGAAAGGCAGCTGATGTTTGTCAGAAAACTGAGTTCATGGGGAGGACCTTTAGAGTCTTCAGATGGAAGCAATTGCTCCACAAAGAACAGCAAGCCTTTGGTGAGAAGGTATTTACCCTCATCACAGCACTGCCCGGGCTCTGTTTGCCCCAGCTGGCTGCCTGGCAGTGCAAGACTGAAAACACTTTGTTCACAAAGTTTCCAACAGGTTATTTTTCTGTTCCTTGTCTCAGGAAGGAACTTGGGATCACTCAATGAAAGAAAAAGCCATTGCCTGCTCCTTCAGGTCCCGTAGAAACTTAGCAAGGAAGAGAGAAACATTTTGTAACCTGAAGAATTTAGGAAATTAAGGCCAGTTCTGGTAGTGCTGAGGCCACAGCTATGCCATGGGATCCAGGAAACATCCACCTCCTGTGTGATGCTATGAAGCTTAAAAAATAAGCAGCCTTCACAGGTGGCTTAAACCCAGACATTCTCCTGCAGCCATCAGAAAAATAACACTTGGTTTTCTTAGGAACCAGATGTTCCCCACACAGAAAATGCTGAAAATCTGTAACAGCTATGGCAGGCTCTACAGACCTGTGATGGGTTTTGGTCAGAGGGAAAAATAAAGCAAATAGAAAATATACAGGAGGAAACAGGGGGTTGGAAAAAAAGCTTCACTCCACATCCTCAGCTGGAGACACATATTTGGAGTAAGCATTGAAGGCTGCAGCTCTTGGAGGAGGCTGCACCATCTCCCATTGGAGACAACACTGGTGTTGCTGAAATTATGTTCCACATCAGCTGTCAAGTAATGGTTTTGAAACCTTAAACAGAGAATACATTTGCAGCTATTAGCACGGTGTGGTCATGGTTTTTATTTGAAGGTGAAAACAGTTTGTAAGGAGGGAAAGAAAACATTAATTCTACTCATCTTGAAAGTTACTTTTGCTTTTCAAAATGCTATGGTCAATTTTGAAACTTTAAAATGAGTTTCAAGATTAATAGAATTAATGAGTGAATTAGAACTGGCACAGAATTGCAATAAATAATTTTTGAAACCTTTTAATAAGCTTTGCAATGATTAAAATGAATGGGTTTTTTTCTTCTTCTTTTTGCCATAAAACTGGAGCTCTTTTAAGTATAAATTGTGATAACGACTCGAGAATTTCCAGCATCAGGTTTTTCCATTACATCTCAGCTTCCACAGTTGATCTAAGGCTTAAAGAATAACGTTCAAGCCTCACTTTCTAATGATGAGGTGTTTGACACAGGAAGAAGTCCTAATAGAGAAGGCTGCTTGCCCAGTGATTGCGTGGCAAGTAGACATGACAGAGACAAATAAACATTTTTCTAATGAGTCTCCTAACGAAAACCTCCTCCTCAGACCTGGGACAGGGAGCTATGAGCAGGAACCCTGTTGTCAGAAGCACTCTGCAAATCAGCCCCATGTTTGTAACACTGCCAGTGTTTCTTTAAAGTCTTCCTTCTAACCAAAACTAAAAAGGACAAGAGTCTTAGTAACACTAATGGCTGGAGCACTAACACAATTCCTACAGCTGTACTGGTTTAGAACATTGCAGGTCTGGTTCAACACAGGAAAATCCTTCTTTGAAACCTGGTTTGGAAAATTTTTTACTTCCTTGCCCACAGCTCCTGCCAAGACTTTTTTGAGTTTTTCTAAGATACATTTCCATCACTGCTGAGAAGGCTCTGCTGTCCTGAGAGTGGTTCTTCAAAAGTCTTGCACCAAGCTCTGCCTGAACAGTTTCCTGTAAATGTATCATTCCCAATGTTAGGGAAAAAAATCTGTCATTAACAAAAAACACTGTAGCAAAAATGTCTTCATCTGTTTATTGAGCTTTTATCCTCTCTGTGCCCTGGGGAAAGGTTTTGCTCACAGATGTTCCCACTAGGACAACTGCAAACACAGCCCCTGCCATGGCTGCCTTGAGGATATCCTCAAGACTCCTCCTCCAATCCTTCCTGCTTCTCCGGGTAGTTCTGTACCCTCAGTCACTTCAATATTTCAATAATCCCCATCCACAGTTGGATTTTTCTCTGCTGTTGCTCCTCTGATGAGTCCCACCAGTTGATGCCCACAGTGGCCACCACTTGGGCTGACCTGTGCTAACCTCCTGGAACCATTGCTTTCTCCAGAGGAGGAAGATCAGGACCTGAGCCTGGTCTTTCCAGACTGGTTCCCTAATTTGCAGCAAGAGTGTTTGACCTGCTAATAGCCTCCATCAGCACCAGCTTTCCCCTGAGGGTCGTTGCTGCCCTAGGGACACAAAAGTGTCCCCCTCCCACCCCTGCTCTTTCTGTGCTAGCTTCCCATGGCATAACAAAGTGGGTGTTGCTACCTGGCAGTGACCACATCTCCTGAACATCCACCCCTATCTAACGGGTCTTTCTGTGATGCTGAGATTCATTCTCAAGATCCATCACATCTCCACGGCTTGTTTCCTGCTCTCTCCAGCAAGACACCACATGCTCCTCCCCAAATCACCCACATTCTGCTTAGTCAATCATTCCTCCAATATGGCAAAACACAATCCTGCTGGTTTGCCTTTCAGCTCCACTTTCCCCCCCTCCCAGACATGAGGACACAGCCTGAATGGCACTTGCTTTATTCCTTACTTTTGCATCAGAGCCCATAATCCACTTAGCAGCAGTTTGTAATAATTCTGCATAGGAAAAGCCACCCAAAACAAATTGTGTGGTGTTTCCCTCCCGGGTGCTCACTGTGCTGAAAGCCAGGCAGGGGGAAGGAACAATCTTCCAGGTGTATTTATTTCCCTAGCCTGGACAGCTCGTAATCGCAGACAAACTGTTTGTCCTTGACTCCTGTCTTGGCAAAGGAAGACTGAACTTCCCACAACACGATCCATATCACATCAGATTTGATATATTTCATAACAGCCTTTTATTCTCCTGTCTTTGTTCATTTATTTATCAATCTGACACTTTGCTAGATATGTCACTGTCTTTCTTTTTATTCACCTGTCATTATCTCCCGCTCACAAGTTATAATACTCACCTTTTTTATGTATATTAAAAATAAAAAGCCTCTTACCCTGTTGCCTTTTCACTGTGGATTTTCTCTGTTGCACTTAAATAGCAATAGAATGGGTGGTTTGCAAATCTTTTCTGACTTTTAGTGATACAAATGGTTGCCATTTGGAGCTTCCAGCTTGCCTTGAAGCACGGGAAGGCCCCTCTGCCCACAGGCCTGCGCAGCTGAACTCACCCATGTGATGCTCTCCGGGCTTTTGGGACCAGGTCCATGGAGAGAGAACTCAGGAGCTGAGCCGAATAGCATCATAAACACCCAGGCACCATAAATAAACATTTACCAGCTTTCCATGATCTAATCTGCTGGGTTAACCTGCAATAAATCCTGTGGGAAGGAGTCCGAGCAGCCTTCCCTGCTGCAGCTGCTGAGCACGGCACGGCTCCCGGGTCCCAGGGGCAGAGCTCAGCATCCACCTTCAGAAGAAAAGTTGGCTGGAAACTTAGAGCCAAATAAAACCATCCTCTGCTTTTGTCTTGAGCATCTTACAAAAGCAGTTGGATGATTCCATCCTGAGTTTTTACTGCCAGCACAGAAACAACTAAAAATATTTAACTTTGTTTGTTAAAATATTTAACAGGGTTTTGACAGGTCACCAGCTGTTTAAAAGGAGCTAAAAAGGATGGCAGAGGCTGTTGCTGAGTTTAATAAATATGTGTGTGTTAATGTTTGTTATCTGAGAAGTACATTCAGATGTCTGCTTAGGTTAGTATCACATATGCTAGAACACATGTTCCTATTCTAGTACACATCTATAATTGTGCCCATTTATCTTATTGTAGTTTAAAGTACCAACAGGATAAATAAAGGCACTGACTATTTTACTTTGAGAAAGAGAGACCAGGCTGTTTAAGTCAGTGAAAAAAATATAAAATGCTGTAGATAAAAACTTTCTGGGGTGGAGACAATTACTTTTTAAAATAACAATCAAGGACATCTTTGCTGTGCAGATTTTGTCAGAATGAAGCAATTCAAAAGCTTCTACAAAATGCATGGTAGGAAGAGAATAGCAGCAGAAACAGGAGGTATTCTGCCTGTGTCTTTTTTTTACAGTCATTTCTAGGCATTAGTTTTCTACATCTACTGAAAATAAAATGCTCTTGCAGATTTCCTGTCCCAGGGCATGGGATCTCTGCACAGGCAAGGGATGTCAGTGCTGCAGGTACGGGCTGGGGAGGGTGAGGAAGGCACAGAGGAGGCACAAGCAGGGCTAAGGCTGCAGTGTGACCTCACCACACCCACCAAACCCAGCAGGACCAACCCCTCAAACCAGAGCACGAGTGACGTCCGTACACCAGCAGCAGCTGGGGACCTTCTGGGATGCCTCACGTGCAGCTCAGGGCTGGGGACACTGCCTACACAGACCCCTCCTTGGGGCCAGGGAGAAACTACCAGGACTTGGCTTTTCTCCACATTTTTCTGGTCTTTGTTGAGCACAAGGTGATATTTGCAGAGATAGCATCACATGTTTCTTCAGCCTGTATGTATCCTGAAGACAAACAGAACCAGGATGCAGATTTAGGTCTCAAAGCAAATCTCCTTCAAGCCGTTCTTTCCCCAGACTGTCCTCTCACACCCGGTTCCTCTAATCACTACCATGGTGATCCAGATGTGGAAGGAAGAAACCAGCCCACACCAAAGCCAAAAACAACTGTGCCAACCCTTGACATCAGCCAGGACAGGCAGAGCAAGGCAATAAAACTGATCAGGACTCCAGCACTTTGTGGCTTGGATTTGTGAAAGCAATGATAAATTAAAAAGGATTTAGGAAAACTCTAATTGCAGGAATCAGTCTTGAGAGACAGAGCGAGACTCACAGGCTTTGATGTTCAATCCATAAAAGTCCTCAAATTACAGAAGGAGAATCACTTTGCAACTTGAAATAAACTGACAGTCCAGAAATACACTGAAAACCAGACTTTGGACTTCTGTGAGGAGCAGACAAACTGCCAGAGGCAAAATGAGCATTAAAGCCAAGATCACCGGACACAGACAAAACGTGTTTTGAAGGAGAAGCCAAAAAGAGTTTGATCATATTTGTGACTAGACACAAACCAACCTCCTGATGCTGGATTTTTTTAGGGCTGATTTTTCTTGCCTCTTGCTGTTGCAGATAAGGTCCATAAAGGGAGTCTTGGCAGAGCAAATAAAGCTACTGAGGTCCCCCAGTTCTGTTGTAAACTATTTTAAATGGAGTAGAAATGAGAATGAAGGGGGCTAGGGTGCTGCCCTGTCAACGTGGGATGAACTTTGGCATTTGTATGGAGACATCTCCCCTCATCACTTCTTGGGAGAGTGCATATGCAGCAGTGGTTAAGTGGACAGTGAACATTAGAAGCTGGGTTTGCTGAAGACTTGTAAAGGCCCCATAATCTTTTTTTTACCTAAACTGATCCAAAATTATATCCAGTAGAGCATTAAGGTTATTTGCAGCACACACTGAGTCAGTACAGTCAAGGCAAGAGTCATCACGGAGCACACACCATGTGCTCTAAGAACATCAAAGCTGTCCTACGTGGAAGAAAACATGATCCTGCAGGAGCTTCTTGCATCCTGAGTTATGCACCAAACCCAGATGACAAATCAAATAGCACTGGGAAAAACAATCCCAAACTGGGGTTTGAATTCCTAGCTGTAGCAAGAGCTGGAAGCCTGAGGAATACTTGTAAATCACCCTTGTGTTATGGATCATCACAAATGTACCCGCTTGGCTGGAAGTCTTGCAAATGACAGAGGCTCAAATGAGGGCTCTATCCTGCAAAACCAAGCGTGGTGCCAAGCCCACAGCTATTCAGATGCCTTGCCAGAACAAACCACCTTGCAAGAGCAAGCCCTTGGCTGCCAAGAGAAGAGCAGTTGCTGGAGATACAGGGATGGGGAAGAAGCAGCCGTGCTGGAAGAGCTGCTGGAAACTCATTCCATCCAAACGAAAAAGGCGACGCTAAAGAGAGAGAGAGGCACCTTGAGCAGATTGTTTTTAGGAATAAATCTTCCAGAGCCTCCAGCTGTCTCCAAGGCTTTGAGGCATTGCAGCCAAGCCAGGGTTGATAGTGTGGGTGCACAGATGCCTGCTGAGGATGGTCCTTGCTGCCCAGGCAGACTGGGAGGAGCAGGACAGGAGGAGGGAGCAGGGAGGCAGGAAGGAGAAAGGAATTGTGCCATGTCCTTCTCGTGTGCCAAAAAATGAAAAGAAACTATAAACCCCCTGTTTTCAGAATATAAAAAGGTTGTGAAAATAGGACTCCAAGGGCTCTGCAAATGATTATGCTAATTAGATCCAGGGCTATTCAATAGCACTGAAGTGATGCTCAGGAATTCTGAACTACAGTTTTTCGTGTGATTACAGATCATATTAAAATTCTATTAGTCTTCACTTAAGTTGTGAATAACTGGGATGGAGTAACAGGTCCATACATTCATGAACCCAAATACTTTTAGGTTAGGAGACATTTTAGAGTGAAAATACTCCCCTTTTTAAAAATGAAAAGAAACTTTATTTATGTAACTACACAGAGTGAAGCTACAAAGTAGTGAAATAGTGAAATAGTCAAAGTTTATGGATTTTTCCACATGGGCCCAAGTTTTGAACGTTGTGGTAAAACAATGTTTATAATTGTTTTAGCCTTGCTACATAGTATAATTGAGACACTTGAAAGAGAAAACTTTGTAGCAAAATCTCCTTTTGTTTCTCCCTTGCAAATGATAAATTGTTAATGAGCACCTGTTACAATGTTAATGAAAGTAAGATCTGTATGTAAATAAAGAAAATTTAATAACTTAACAAGGTGGATTAAAATTCCCAACCTGCTCCTTGCTAATCTAATGCCAAACACCAAATAGTTGCCATCGAAGCAGGAAACTAGTTAATGTATTCACCTCCGTGTACTTTTCAAACTATAATTAATATTTTAAAAATTTATAAAACCGAAATCATAGGTTTGATTGTAACAAACAAAATATCTGCCTTTAATCTACTACAAAAGGTTGGCACAAATCCCCTTAAACGATACTAAAATGTAAACCACAAGGCAGCACTGAGGAATTGATTATGTTTAACTTATTTTGCATTTGTCCTAATCATATTCTTTATAATTGTATTTAAAATTACACCAAAACACTTGATCTGTAATTCTGTAGCACAGAGGAAATATGGAATGAGAACATTGTTTCCCTGGAAGAAAGAAGAAAAAAAAAAAAAAGAATCCTGTTATAAATAACTTTCAAGGTATGTCCTCTGGACATTGGCTGAATATTAACACTTGACAAATGGACATTTGTTGGTTTCAACTAAAGTGAAAGTTATTGAAAGGGAAGAAGCAAGGCTCTTACTTCTTAGAGAAGAAACCCAAGTGGTTTCTCTCTTCTTCAAACCTCAGCCAGGGTTTTACAGTATTGTCCTTTTCCCCAGCCCCTCCTAATGCACACCCCACCAAGTCCTGAACTGCTCCAGACAGACCCAGTGGTTTCTGCACTGACTTGGTGTGGCTGTGGGGGGCTGGAGTTGTTGGTGGAGCCCACAGCCCACATTGACCCCAGCCCCACAAGCAAGGCTTCACTGAGAGACCTGCATTGGCAGCAACCTCTGGAGGTCCTGCATCCAACCTCCTGCCCCAAGCAAGGTTAACTTCAAACCCAGAGCAGGTTTGTCAAAGTCCCAAGGACAGGCACTCTACAGCCTGTCTGAAATGCTTCCACAGGGCTGCACCACTCTTACAGGAAGAGTTGGGTTGGGTCTTTTTCCTTAAATCCAATGGGAACTTCCCATGGGAGCTCCCCTCCTGTTGGGCACCTCCATAGCAGTCTGTAGGGAGATGGAGAAAGAGAAGGTCCATATTGCCCCTTGCAGTCCTTCTCTCCATATGCCACCACAACCACCCACCCAGCTTGCCCTTATAAAATACTGGCATCTGAGTCCTTCCTACCGGTAAGACACTTATCTTCTCAGCTCTGGTGCTTTTCTCCCTGTTTCAGAAAGATGGCCTGAAACATAGAGAGGACAAGATGTTTTCACAAGACCCCAGGGTAAGCCCACAAACAACCTGTGGGGAAAAAAAACCTGTATGGACTGGTAGGAACAACATCTGTGTCTGGTCTCACCCACTGGACCACCTTCTTCAGTTCTTCTGAATGTAGAGACCTAGATACTACAGCTGGTGCTGGCAAGCTGTGACCTCTTGTGATGGGTCTGGCCAGCATCCTACCATGTCAAAGCAAACACAGCCACTGTCCATGGGGCAGTGAGCCACAGAGGAGATGCCACAAATGACTTTTTTTTTTTTTTTTTAAATAATTTGGATAATAAACATACTTTCTCTACCCTTTAATTGGGAAGCACTTCACGGGTCTGCACTTAATCAAGATGGATACCTCATTAGGACATCTCCCAGGGAACCAGTTTAGTCTAACAACAGCAAATCACAATGCTGCTGCTTAATTGGGACAATTTTTGCAAAGTCTCCACTTAATGGAGACATATTGGGCCAGTGCCAGGAGTTAAGTGGTGTTAAATGAAAGAGGTGCAAAAATCCAGCTTCCTGTACTTTTTATATAAAGATTGCTAGCTAAAAATTTAAATAAATAAAGGTTAAATATTTAAGAATAGGGACTTCTATTTTACTTTCTTGGTTGCATAGGTTACTGTAAAGGAATGTGGGCTTCTTGGGGCTGTGCTTATCTCTACGTCAAGTTATAGCCTTGATGAGCAGAAGTTTTTCTCCTGTTGTGGCTGGACAGCACACAGTACATCTGAGTCCAGACCTGTGATGGAAGATCCTGGTTTTACCTGTCATAATCAAGATAAATTGTCACTCTCTCCTTAGCCTTCCTGTGAACGTATCTGGATAACTGCAAGAGTGGGTCTGTGTGGAAGCCAAGGCCTTAACCCTGGAGTCCTGTAAATAGAAGCCAAGGTCCATGAGATACAAACCCATATGGTGATTCCTATGGTCCTGCCATCCAAGGGCTGACTCAACAATACATTTGTGCCCACGATAGGAATCTTCTCCCTGTTTCCATGAAGTCAGGTCTGTCCTGCTAATATAGCCTTGCAGTTTGCCTTGAAAGGTGAAGCACCAAGCACACTCCACCAGCATGGTGGGAAGGCTGGTCTGGTGAACGAGTTCCTTTCTGGGGACTCTGAGCACCCCTGGTTTTGGCAAGAGCTATGACAGAGGGTGCAACACCCCAGCCTTCTTTCCCATGCCTCTGACCTGCTCCCATGAGAGTCTGAGTCCTTCTCTCAGGCTCCTTCTCTGCATATCAAGGGCTGCAATCTTGCTCTCTTTCCCATTTTACTTTGGAAAATCAGCTGGTGGGGCAGTGCTGTGCTGTTCAGTGCAGGGTCAGCTTCTGGTCAAAGGCTGCTGGCAAATAAAGTTATCACACTAATGACACGAGCTTCCCAAAATCACTCCAGGCAGTAGCAGCCACCAAGAGTTCTGGGAACAGACACCTTGAGCATCTTCCAGAACATAAAACCAAGCTCCCATCAAAATACCTTTCCTGTGATGTCTTAGATCCCCTTAGATACTTCAGAGTGTTAACATTAACTGACAAACAAGCCTGAGAGGCATCAAAGAGGGTTGATTTTTTTTCCTCTCCTCATTGAGAGAAGTTGTTTTACAGGTAACTG
This sequence comes from Chaetura pelagica, assembly GCF_000747805.2. Lineage (NCBI taxonomy): Eukaryota > Metazoa > Chordata > Aves > Apodiformes > Apodidae > Chaetura > Chaetura pelagica. The sequence continues at coordinate 5,720,687 of NW_009954215.1, read as the reverse complement.
AGCAATTTGAAGGGAATAAAAGGTGTTTAAAAATAGTCTGTTCAAAACATTGACTCAGTAACATGTAAAAGATTTTAGTTAAATACATTTCCTCAGGACTCCTACAGTCTTTGACTGAAAGTGTTTTGCACATAAACAAACAACGCTCCTTCCATCCATTAAAATCCACCAATCACTTTAATACATCACAGCGTAACCATTCAGCTCAGTCATTTTTCATTGTTTGACCTCACTTTTAATTAGAGACTAAATTATTAATGCCATTTGATAGGAGACAAACTACTTGGGAGTGCTGCTGTTCTCTAGGCCAGCTCTCAGAACTACACACTCCGATTTTGTATGTTTCAAATAAAACACAAGTGGCCAGAGGAAAAACAATTTACATTTACAGCTCCTACAAACCCAACATCCATCAAGAGTTCAATGTTAAAAAAAAGGGGAAAAAAAAGAAAAAAGAAAAAATCTCTGATGATGTTAACAGTAGACTTTTTAAAATCAGCCAGAAAATATAAAGTTCCCCCAGAGAGAAACTCCCTGGAGATTTTTCAAGAAGTTCACGAGCTCTGGAAAAGTAGTTGCTGGATCCTGTAATCACAGCGCCTAAGATCGTTTAAAGAAGTTAGAGGTGTGTTTTTTCCTGGCATGGCTTTGATGTAGAAGTTCCTAAGGAAGGAAGATGAGCCCACAGAAATAGGAAAGCTGGAGGTAATTTAGAGCCAGAGAGTGAGAGGGCAAAGCTGCAGACAAGACCCAGTGTCTGAGCCAGCTTAGCTGACACCAACAAGCCCCAAATCGTTCCCAAGCAGGCGAGGTTAGTGCATAATGTGCCCATCACCAGGGCATTTGATCCATTGTAAGCACTGACCTGCTTTTTTCCACTCCAGGTGCTTTCTCTCTGAGGGCAAGGAGTGCTGTAAAACAGTGATTTCTCGAATGCCAGGGCAAACACAACATTCTGCTTCTAAAGAGAAAGACCTGGTGTGAGGTCTTCCTCAGTCAATATAAAGACCAGGCTCAAAGTCATCGTCATGAAGAAGAGGAAAAAATCTGGGAGCCTTGGGACAACTGTAGGGACTAGACTTGGTTTCCCTTCCCAAAAAAGATCCCAAGCCCACACTCCTTCTCTGCCATTAAAGCCAAGCCTGGGTGACCCCCAAAAGAAGCACTTTTAACTGCCACATGGGATAAAGATAGTCAATCCCTGCCTGCGAGTGCCTGTTGGATTCACCCCAGGGTGGTGTTTAGCCATTGTCTCCTTTATTTTGGGTTTTTAGCATTTCCCAAGAGTGAAACATCTTCCACCCTGCGTGGCAGCCCAAGTACCAGGGCTTGGGACTGGGCAGAGCAGCCTCCCAGCCCCACCAGCAGCCCCAGGGGCACCTGCCCTTTGGAGGGTATTTAGGAGTCAACAGAACAGGAGCTGGCAATGGGGTCACACTGCAACAAGGTGTTAGGAAAACCATACCAAAAACCTTGTGAAAACTGCAACTCTGGAAGCTAAATAAGGAGCTGGGGATGCATTGAAGGAACAATTTCTACTGCAACGTTCATCGCCAGCGAGATCCCTTGCTGTGTCAGACAACTGCTTAGCTGTTCTCCACATGACTGTGGCATTATTGAACAAGAATAAGTTTTCTGTACTGCTGCCAACGAGCAAAGCCATCAGCCTTTCCCACACCCAGCTCCCCTTGCCACCCTCAGGTGCTCTGATTTAGCCCCAAACCTCTCCTGGCTCCCCGTTGTTGCAGTTGGGGGGTGGAAGCCCCACATCCCCCTGTACAACAAGGAGAGATGCTCCTCAGCTCTCACACAGTGGTTGCTGTTTACACCAAATAGTAATGATGTTTCTGTTTCTGTGAAGAAGCAGCAAATACTATTTCCAGGTTGTTGTTTAAAAACAGAACAAGAAATCAATTTTTCAGCTGGACTGGCCTTTCTGCAAAGGATGGCACCTGTGAAACACACTTGTTCAGGCTCATAAGGTTTCCCTGGCACAGATTTAAAGATTTTTGTGCCCTGTCCTTCCAGTTAATGTTTAAAGGTTTAAAGTCCTTTGCCATCCAAACACAGCCTACAAATATTCACTAAGTTAGAATTTAGCCTTCAACACTGCTGCTGTCAAGTCAGAATGTGGTTTTACTTCTTAGACACGTGTCTCTTTTTGCTTTAGTTGATTTCCAGCAGTTATTGTCACTTACTCCTTAAGAAACAGAAAAATTGCTCCTTCTGCTCCCCACTACCCTAAAAATTATACAATCCCCCCTGTATGTTTTCAGTGTAGGATAGCCAAGTGCATATGAGAACTAATGGCCCTAAGGCTAGATCTACTCACTCAATAATCCATTTCAAAAGGCCTGATTTCAGTCACAGAAACACCCCTGAGCAGTTCTGCTGTGACAGCATGTGCTGGTAGCATCTCCTCTTCTCTCGATATGCTCCAGCAGCTCCTGCTAATGTCAGTGGGGACCCCCCTGTACAGCTCCAAGGAAATCAGACAGCATCAGACCACACCTTGCCCTCATATGCACACCCACAGCTTCCAGTGGAGGTAATGAGACCCTGACGGGATCCCAAGAAATGGAAGCTGGTCAGGAGGATGAAGATGCTCCTGGGACCTGGCACATCCAGCTCACCCTGAGCTCTGTGAACAGGACAATACACCCATGTGAGATGCTTCTGTGTGAGAGAGACCCTGGGGATGAAAACCCCTTCCCCCTCATCACCACTGGTCCTGACACTGGGAGAAAGAACTGCAGGACAGAGGCTTGTAGCATAAAGCATTTGGAGTTCTTGAAGCCCCCATTCACATTCATTCCTAATCTGCTGATGCCCTACGTCCAGTAGTCAGTATTTTAAACTATTATTAAATGTCTTTGGGGGGATTATAGTTTGTATGCCTGATGATACAATGGATATACCTGCCTATCTCGTGATATCACAAATAGCCATGATGATTGAAATATATAATCCCCCCAAAGATGGTCAGAACAATTTAAACGTCCCTCAGCTTAATTAAGAGAGTTAGGGGATTAGGTACACAATTTAAATGGAGGGAAGGTTTGGTTTATGTTTTTAAAACCTGGTGGAGGCAAAGGGAGCTGGAGAGGGAGAAGTTAGACCACCTCATCCGTCCTTACTTCAGACCTTCCTGCCTATCTTGCACTGGGAGGTTTTTCTCCTTTGATGAAGATAGGAGAGCTCTTTTCCTCCCAGTCTCCACCTTTCAGCACCTCCAGTGACTTCTCACTGTCTCCTGGGGGAACCACCCAGCCCCCAGCCATGCCAAAGGTGCTGTGGCCACTGTGGCCCCATCCTTCTGGCCACAAAGCACTCTGGGTTTGCACTGCTGAGACCCCCAGAGCTGCATCTCCCACCGTGTCCTGTTTCCTCCAGCTCCTCTTCCTCATCTGGAGTGACAACAACTTCGTCACCTGTGGGTGACTGTGGGGGAGGAGGATTCTTTGGCTGAACTCCAAGCAAAACAGGGCTCCTGAGCACTTCAGAAGAGGGTTAAAAATCCAAGCCAAACTCTCCCAAGTTTCCTTTCCTTCAGCAGATCTCGGACCTGCCAATACTGCACCCAGCAGAAGTGATCAGTTTGTCTTCTTCACACTGACAATAAATCCAATCACACCTTGGATGGGTAAATAGAATTGATTGAGTCCCTGCAGCACCAGCCTCCCCTCGGCTCGGCGCCAGCCCCCTCTGCCTCATCAGCTAACAGGGAAAACCAGGCAGATTTCACTCCCCACATTTACCTGCTGATTGCAGAGCCATCTTTGTCATTAGGGGTAAATTAATCAAGAGAGGTGAACGTTTTCGACAAGCTGCACTGTTTACTTCAAGAAAAAAAAAACCACAACAGAAACAAAATTAGTGTGACACAGAGGGAGCCAGACACTTGCTGGGCAGAGTGAAGAAGAAGATAAATCCTTTGGAAAGCAAAATCACTTACGTGTTACTGCTGACTCCAAGCACAACTTGGGAAGAGGGATCCCTGAGCAGGCAGGGAGCTCCACAGGGTGCTGGGGGTGCTCTGGGCAGGACTCCCTTCTGCCCCATGATCCTTGCTGCCAGGATCTCTTAGAAACACAGAATAGTTTGGGTTGCAAGAGACCTTAAGGATCATCTACTTCCAAACCCTGTCCCTGGGAAAGGCAGGGCTCTTAAGCACCACACACACCAGGGTTGCTCTGAATGCTCACCCCTCTCCTCTCAGCACAGGTGCCAGGCTGGGCTGTCCCCACTCCCAGTCACATACTTGGGTCATCCCTAGGAAGGGTCCTTCACTCCAGACTTTGCCAAACCCTTTCATCTGGGAGAAAGATGCAGAGAAGTTTGCAGCCATCCATAACTCTCTCACTGGGTCTGACCAGATGCAGCTGAACCACTGTCTAGTTAAGAGGAAAAGATCAACCGGATTTAAGAGGCAGCAAGGCCTCCATAACTCTTCCTTAGAGCACAGCCCAGCTGAATTTATGCTCTGCAGTGTGGCAGCAGGAAACAGAGAGAACTCAGAGCGATGGTGCTGCTGCTTCTGGGATGGAGGCTCTTGCCTCAGCCCCTTGTGGGAAAGTTTTGGGGACACATCTGAACACCAGAGCAGGGAGTTGCGTGTGGCTCCTGGTTCAGATCTGCTGTGCCCATAGCAGGGAAGATAGGTTTTTTATTCCTTTCTTCTTCTTTTTGTCTTTGAAATCTTGTCAGTATATCAACACACTTGATAAGGGCAGTGTTGTAGTTACACTTCTTTAATTAAGTGAATAATTAAAAAGAAGTTGATCATCAATTAGTTAATTAAATAATTAATCCATTTTACTTTCATACCCTTTTTTGTTAATCACTGTGGCTTCGGTAATGAGCCTCCTATGGGTTGCTAAGCAACTGCTTCCTCGTTTAAACAATCAGCAGCTGCCGCCCGTCAGCGCCCGTGTGAAGGGATGCGGAGGGGCTGCCAGGGCTGTGTCCCCCCCCCCAAAGCCCGCCCTGGGGGCACAACCCCTCTCGGGGTCTCCGGTTCTATCCACGCCTTCGGCACGTTCCCCCCATCTCCCTCTCCTGCCTCGGGAACCGGCGGGGAAAGCGGGAATTCCTCGTACAAGCCGCAAGGAAAACGAGGGCCGGGGGCAGGGGGGGG
>NW_009954215.1:5714817-5715407 GCF_000747805.2 Chaetura pelagica | reverse complement strand
GCCCCTCTCTCTCTTTATTCTCTCGAGTTCTTCTTTTCCCTCCCCCCCCCACCCCCTTTTCTTTTTTTCCTTCTTCCTCTGTTGCCAATTGTTTCTCTGCCCCGGGGCCAACCTGTAAATGAGATGTTACATCTGCACCGAGCTAAGTAAACACTTTATAAATGAATAAATAAGTGAATAAATAACGAAATACTAATATGTGCGCCCAGCAGAGCCAGGCGCTGCGGCTGGGCCGGGGGGAGCGGGACTAGAGGGGCGAGGTGAGACCCCCAGAGCCCCCTGCAGCCCCATGACCGCTGTACCCAGCTCTTTCTTGGAGAGGGGTCCTAGTTGGGTTCCCAGAGCCGCCCCTTCCCTCCTCGCTATCCCCCCGGCACATCAGTACCAATGTCCCATCCTTCCCTCCGACCCACTCCGGATCGTGTCTCAACGATCACTCCCATCACTCCCGGGACTCAGCATCACCCTCCGGGCTCAGCATCACTCCCGGGGCTCAGCATCACCCCCCTGGGCTCAGCATCACTCCCGGGACTCAGCATCACCCCCCGGGCTCAGCATCACCCCCGGGCTCAGCATCACCCCCCGGGGCT
>NW_009954215.1:5712952-5714184 GCF_000747805.2 Chaetura pelagica | reverse complement strand
TCACCCCCCGGGGCTCAGCATCACCCCGGGGCCCAGCATCACCCCCGGGGCCCAGCATCACCCCCCGGGGCTCCCGGCCACACCGGCCCGGCCCAACTTTGTAATTATAATGGATAACGAGAACAAATGCAAGAAGCACTCATTGAGTAACTGATATCAATTATGGAAGCAGGCTTTTGAGCCTGGAATAAATGATAGGGGAATTGGCCTGAGAGAGAGTGGGAACAGCCATGTTATTATTTACGCCAGATTAAGAAAAGTACCCAATTTGCTGCCCACCTCCTTCCGCCGGGAATCGGCAGCAGTTTTATTATTGTTCCTCAGATTTTAATATTCTCTAAATGAATTACGGTCGAGCTAGGTAGTTAGTCAATAGTTTAATGCAATTAATTAACTTCCCATCGCTCGGTTATCTCTGCCCGGGCCCCTTTCCCGGGCCGGGGCACCGCGGGGCCGCGGTTTGTTTGCAGTAAATAAGGTGCGGGCTCCGCTCGGGGCCGGGCTCCCCGTGCCTGTGTCTCTGCGTGTTGACTCTTTGGTGTCTAGATTTTTTCCACTGTTCCGTGCATTGTACGACATAACTAGAACTGAAGCAGTACATTTCTTCAAACAATGCCTCCCCGATTCCATTTGTAATGGAATTGGAGGGAGAAAATGTAATTGTGTGTTAAACACGAGGCAGCCATACATGAAGATAAGCAGGGCTGAGTGACTGGATATGGAAATCCAGCGCGGGGACTAGATACTGGAGGTCTATTTCGGAGTTAAATGGCTCATAAAAATAGGAGGCTGGCGTTTATTTATTTATTTGCCCGAGCATCTGTGGGGCTGCGCATGTGGCGCCGCGTTTTGGGGGGGAGAAACGCGAGGGGAAAGAGAGGGATCGCTCACTTGTAGGGGGGCTGATGGTGGGGTGCTCTCTGCTAAAGGAGGGGACAGCCCGGGGACTCCCCGCCCGGCCTCCCCTCGGGGCAAGTATCCCTTGGAGCCGACCCCTTTGGAAGAACTTCAGCAGCCCAGGTCAGGCCAGAGGGAGCGGGGGTCCCCTTTAGGCCAGAAGGACCGGGGATCCCCTTCTGGAGCGGAGGGGTCGGCGGGGATGGAGAGCGGAGAGTTGCGGGGGTGCGCTCCGGGGAGGGGATGCGCGGGAGGGGTGAACACAGCATCCCCGGGGTGCGTAGGGTGAACCCGAGGGTGCACACAGGGAGCGGGACCCTCTCCCCCGTGCAAGG
>NW_009954215.1:5710122-5712843 GCF_000747805.2 Chaetura pelagica | reverse complement strand
GGGGGCGCGCCGGGAGCCGGCGGCCGCTGGCCCTGGGGGGGACAGCAGCTGCTGGGAGAGGCCCAGGGCCCACGGGGGGGCCCGCACCTTCCCACCCCCCTCGAGGGGGGCTCCTCCGTGCGAGGAGCTGCTCCTGCCCCGGCCGTCGAGGGCAGTGCGGGGTGTGGGGTGGGAGGATATGGGGCAGGGTGGGAGAGCAGACATGGCAGAGAGGCATCCCCCTGCCCCACACCTCCCCATACTGCCCCGAAGGGGCTCAACCCCCGGTCCAAAAGGACCTGGGCTGCCCCATCCTCCCCTTCTCCTCCTCCGGCTCCCGCGGGGACGGCCCGAGGGTGCTCAGAGGCCGGGGGCTGCCAGCTGAAATCACAGCCCCTTCCCTTCCCATGGGCTGGATTGCCCACCCTCTGTGGGCTACGGCCTTCTGGGGAGGGCAGAGAGACCCGCCACTCCCCTCCCCAGCTCCTTCAATGTTTAAAAAGGGTTTGTTCTGTACTTACAGTGAGCGAAATTAAAAAGAAACAGTAAAATATTTGAAAATGAAGTGCATTATGTTTAATAAATTTAAAATGAACAAAGGTTGCTATATTGCCAGCAATATCATTTCTTGCCCAGGGGCATTAATAAAGACTGAAAGGTTTGGGAAAAAAACAATATTTTCTATTAAAAATTCTACGGTGCGTTTCAATATTAAAAGGATGGGTGATGAATTTTCAGTGTTACTCAGACGGGGTCAGCCACTAATTTCATTTCTTTCTGGTCAGCATTCTGTCGATAATTAATCAAAAGCAGAGTTTCTTAATGAAACACTTTTCATAAGGTGATAATTAGCAGGAAAGACGCGGAGTGCAGACAGTCACTGGTAGCTGTCTAATAACCAGAGTGAAATCAGGGCTGGGTCCAGGGAGTTCAGCAAGAGCTCAGGGAAAAAAATAAATATATATATTTTTTTTTTTTAAATACAAATTTAAAGGGAGAAGAGGAGGTAAAAGAATTGGGGAACCGCCTGGTGCAAAGTTGTGTCTTTCAACCCTCTGCCGATCGCTTTTAACACCTAATTTTCCCTCCCGGGCAGCCCCGGCCGCGAGTTGGGGGGCTCGGATCCAAAGGTGTCCCCCTCCTCCCTGTGCATTGAGCTTCAAGGGAAGAAATCAGTGCAGAGGGCGAGGCCTTTCCACGCCTCACCTCGCAAAAACGCGTGGAAAGAATAAATGAAGTTAATGAAGAAAATTAGCAGCGATTAGTGAAAGCACTGGGGTCCGGGAGAGCTGGTGCTCCGGCCAGGAAAGTGTCTGGGAACAATTACAAAGATAACCCACGTATAAACAAAATAAATCAGCCCCTGGAATGATATTAAACAGTATAAAATTAACCGAAAGTTGGAGTAAGTGAGGGATTTAAAAGGACCTGGCGTTAATTCGAGGGTCTGAAGAGAGCCCAGCAAAACGGGGAGCGAGGTGAGCTGAGCCTTTCATTAATATTTGGCTGGAGCCTCCCTTATTCATAATATCCATTGATGTAATTACTCCACAAACAGACGGAGATAATTTGTTTAGATAGATAAAAATAACCTTCAGGTGAGATTTGAAATACAAAACCAATCTATCCCTTGCATCTCGTCTGGCACTTAAACAGCAAACCTTTCAATGGGCTTTTTTCTCATATTAATATATTTTTTTTTCTAATCCTAACATGAATGACAGGTACTGCTTTCCTACCACGCCGGGTTTTTTATTATGAAATTCTCCTGAAATGCTGTAAACTTTCAGATAAAGCTGAGAGGCAGGAGGCTGTTGAGTAGATGAGATTATTGATAGTTATTGAAAGTATCCAAATAGGATTTAGAAATCGGGCTCCTGCGCCTTTAATAGAATTCCAGATAATCTTTTATCACAACAAGACACCCATAGAATTATTTAAACAGATTGGACTATTCCAGCAGCAAATTTCAATTATTCTAATGCTTTAATAAATGTGTTGTGTGTGTATTAAATTCAAGCTTCTTAATCCAAATTTTACGATTTAACTGCTCTGATTTTTCATTACAGCTACACCCACATACAGCAAATTTACCTTTTTTCCACCCCTCTCCTCAGGAAAATGATGCCCTATCGAACCGGGCCCACAAATAAAATACAAAATCAAGTCTGACTTAAAAGTGAGTTCCTGACACCCCCATAGAGATAAATAAATAGGAAGCTCCGCCAGACCCTGCAAGGAGGGTGGGAGAGGGGAGCTCAGGTAGGAAACGTGATGGGGAAAAGAAGAAGAAAAAAAGAGAAGGAAATAAAAGAGAGAAAGGGGGGGAAAAAAAATCAGAACGCAGGAAAATTAAGAGCGGAGGACTGAATTGATGGGATCTGGGGGCTTTATGGCTGGAACCTTTTGTTTCAATATTTATTTCCTCGGAGGCTAATACCTTTTTTCTTTTAAACGTAACAGCAGGTGAGAGGGAGAAGCGTGGCCTTCAAAATCTGTCAGCATCAAACCAACTAAAGGAACAGGATTATCAAACAGTGGGAGAGAAACAATATTTTAAATTATCATTAAATTATGGAGACAAGCTCTGGAAAGGAGGAGGGCACAAAACGGATCAGCGGCTTCCCCTGCACACACACACACGGGTGTGTTCACACGCGTTGCTCTTCCTTTCCATAAAGGGAAAAAAAATAATTATTGTTATTATAAATAGCGAGGGGCGTCCTCTGTTGAAAGGGGAAA
>NW_009954215.1:5708668-5709605 GCF_000747805.2 Chaetura pelagica | reverse complement strand
TTCAGTTTGTTAATATTTCAGGCCTGACCCTGGCGAGGAGGGTGGGCAGAGCCTGACCCCAGCCTGCCTCCTTAAAGTACTTTTGTAATCAGCTGTTAACTATACAAATAGCCTTGCTGCTAAGGATTATCAGATAATCGTATTTTATTAACTGTGAGAGGCAGCCTGTAAATATTTAGTTTTATTATCTTGCCGAGTATCAAATATTACTCCAAATTTCCTACTTGCGGCTTTTGCTCTCCTTCCCCAGCCGGGAAAAGTTGTGCAAGTTTAATTTTATTATTTATATTTTGAGAGGTGGTAAACATTTCGCTTTGTTTGACTGGAGTAATTGTGTAAATCTTATTAGCAATATGCATATTTACTGTAGTGCTATGCAATGTTAAATTGGGTTTAAATTATATAATTACTACTCTCTATTCCTAAATGGATATTTAGAGCAGGTTCGAAATTGTTGTACTTTCCGGGACCTCTCCGAGAGGTGCCTTTTCCACACCCCCACTTCCAAAAAGGGGCTTCTTTTTTGTGTGTGTGGCAGGAGGAAAAATGGCAGTTTTGGGGTTTGGGGGGGGGGACCCCCGGTTTGGGGTCGGGTCAGCTCGAGAAGGACCCGCCGTCCACGGGCGAGGCGGGCGGCGTCGATCTGTTTTATAATCTTTGTTTAATGTTGCATTTCTAAGCTCTGTATTAAGCAGCTGTATCAGCGGGTAGATATTTAGTTGTATATAATTTACACCCTGATCCTGAATCGATCCGACACCTCCGGATGGAGTCTCTCTCATTTTTCACGCTCCTTTCGAGGTGCTGAAATAATATCCTCTCATTAGAAGGCTGCGAAGCCTGGCTAATTTATCCAAACTGTCAGTGCCTTGTACAACCTCGGGTTAAAAATAAATCAGCAAAGAAACAACAGCCCCCACCCGCCTCCTCCCCCCTT
>NW_009954215.1:5705651-5707349 GCF_000747805.2 Chaetura pelagica | reverse complement strand
TCGCTCTGGGGAGAGAGGGCAGCGCTGCGCGCCCCGGTGCTGCTCGCGGCGGGGGTTCCGGCCCCGGTGCCGCCCTCCCCGGCCCGGTTCGGTTCGGTTCGTCCCGACCCCCATCCTGCCCTCCGGGTTCTGCCGACCCCGAGCGGCAGCGAACAAAGACGGCACAAAACTTGGTTTCTCGCACGGCAGGGACGGCCCCGACCCGAAGACAACCCGGTGTTCAACCTCCCCCTCCCCAAGTCCCGGTTCCCCCGGGCCGGGCCGCCCCGTCGGGCGGGCGCGGACGGCAGCGCGATCCGCGGAACCCCCGCCCGCGGGTGCGGGTTCTCTCCGCGCCCAGCCCGATCCGCTCCCGCGCTCTCCCTCTCTCGCACTTTTTCTTTTGATCTAATTATTTTTCCTATAAGCTCGGTCTCCTAGAGAGCAAATATCAGAGTCACTGAGCGAAAATTATGTAAATATTATTAAAGGGACTGAGGCTCAGAAATTCATTTGAGCCCGCGCCGACGAGGAAAGCCTATCCTTCTGATTATTTTCAATTTATTTGCAAATAAAGGCCTGATGACCAGGAGGGATCAGGGATATTTAACGAGGCTGTAAACATAATTCCACTGTGCACAGACTCGCCAGAATTAATGGTTTTAATAATTGGGATTTCAATTTCTGGGGAATTGGTGGCTTTTGAGCTACACGGGCTCATTCTTAAATCGAGGCGGCTGCGATATATATATATAATTTTTTATCTATTTTCTTTTCTTTCCTCTTTTTTTTTTGTTGTTGTTGTTGAGGGGCGCGGGACGGAGGGGGCCACTGTGCATTTTAGCTCCAGCCAAGTTTGTTAATATTTCTCTGGTGCAGATGTCCTGAAGCTCCCAAAGGCTCCCCCAGGAGCCCCAACCCTATTAGAACAAATGTGTTCTGCTTTTGTAAAGAGGAGCGTTTGCTGCGCCTGTCCTATTACAGGCGACACATGATCAATAGGTTGATAACACAGCAACATCAATATAAGCGACAGAACAATGAGGGATATCATTGAACATCTATCTTAATATAGCCAGCTACAAGAGGCCTGACAAAGAGAAAAAACCTCATGAAAATTCCGCCCCACGTATTCCCATCTCCGATCCAATATGCACACACACTCCCCCAGCTGCTGAGGCTATTATTTTCCAATTTCAATTTGACACCCCAGCCTTTCATGCTAATTCTATTATTGTAGGAAGTTTATGTGATTTCATATCACTAGAAATCGGTAATGTATAATAACCCTTTGGGCAAGAAACTGAATCCCCGCAGCAGCCACCGGGAAAATAATTACTTTCATATCAAAACTCTGCAGGAGCTGGCCGGGTCCCGTAGCCTGCAGCTCCTAACCTCGGATGGGAGGGGTGGGCACCGGGAGGCTAGAAATGAATAAATTTGTTAAGCAATAAACACACACACGCACACACACAAAAAGGGCTTAAAGAAAGGAAGGGGATGGGGGGGAAGAAGAAGGAAAAATATAAAATCAAATTAAAAAGAGGGGGGGATAGGCACGCAGGCAGAGCAGACGGCAGAGTTTTAGAGCCTTTATTTATCAAAAATTTTACATATATAAATATTCTTACACATTTTTGCATTTTACAAGGGTTTTGAGGAGTTCCGTTGTTGTCGCGGTACAGTTTGTCACGCCACGAAGTCCGGCTGCTGCTGAAC
>NW_009954215.1:5705275-5705619 GCF_000747805.2 Chaetura pelagica | reverse complement strand
TATTGGTTTGGGGTTTTTTTTCGCTTTTTACCACGTTTTTTTGCATTTTTTTTTGTTTGGTTGGTTTTGTTTGTTTGTCTGGGTTTGTTGTTTTTTTTTTACTTTAAATATAAAAACCAAAAAGCTCTAACTGATCACCTGAATCGACCTGTGATAAACTCTAAGGAGAGGAAGAGCCGCTCCCGGGGCGGTGCCACCGCCTCCCGCGGGCTGCGGGACCGGGGTGCGTGGGGTGAGCGGGGAAGCGATTCACCCCGTTTCTCACGGGTGGCGGGCCGGGGGGGGGGTGTCGGTGCCGTTCTCGGGTGGGTTTTATTTTTGCCTGTTTTTTTTTTTTTTGATTC
>NW_009954215.1:5701644-5703689 GCF_000747805.2 Chaetura pelagica | reverse complement strand
GGGCCTGCCGGCAGCGCCGGTCCCCGGCACAGCACGACCTCATTCTGGGAGCACCGTGGGGACTTGGGTGACCCGATCTCTGCTCCTTCCCCCCGGCAGCCTGCGGGAGAGCCCCGCAGGCTCCCGAGCCCCCGGGGACGGCCGAGAAGATGCTCTCGGAGCCAGCGCGGGGAGGGAAAGGCGTCTAGGAAAGACACCTTGAGACAAAGCTGATAGAGGAACAGTGGCAAACGGCGTCAGCTCATCCCGAGGGGAAGCGTCCCCGTCTCCCGAGCTCGGCTGAAGGACGCATTCCCCGCACACGCAGCCGCCCCGCACCGAGCGGCCCCGGCTCGGCCTGGCAACCCGCCCGCAGCCACCGCGGCAGCAACAGCACCTAGAGATCCGACAGCAAATCCGCATCGCCTCCGCATTCCCCGACTCAATTCCCGGTTTATTTTGTCAGGATTAATTGGAGCAAATAGACGGTTCCTCTCCCCATGCCGCACTACCGGGGGCCCGAGCAGTTCCTTAAAATTAAGTTTTACAAGTTCCCAGCGTTATTCACATTCTCCAGCGTATCCTGGCCCGTGATTAAGCCTCATATTTGCATGTTAATTTTCTGTCCTTGGCTCATTTAAGAAAAAAACGTTCACAGGAGAAAAATCTATTTTAAAATAGGTTCAGGGAAATCAGGCTAGGATGCCTCTCCTCGGGGCTCGTTTGCAAGATTTAAAAATAAAAATAAGGGAACAATACTTTTAAAATAAAGCAGCAAGGACCAGTGCATGGCAGGGAAACAAAAGGAGAGGGCTGGGAGGAGCGGGTCCGTCCCGAAGGGGGAATGCGGGGCCAGGCTGCCCGGTCCGACGGGGCCTCCCCGGGGACCGCTGGGCACAGAGAGAGGGGCAGAGGGCTGGGGGAGGGGGGACACGACACACGGTTTTTACCTGCACTCTGGACTCCACCAAGTCCAGCCTGAGAGCCAGAGCCTCTCGCATAAACACGTCCGGGTAATGACTTTCATTAAACGCCTTTTCCAGCTCCTCGAGCTGCCAGCCAGTAAAATTGGTGCGAGTTCGTCTTCTTTTACAGCCAGGACTTTCTTTGTCCGGGTCACCCGAGTCTGAAAAGGCAGAAACACCCTTAGCTCCCTGGAACACAGGCCTTCTCCCCCCCTCCCTGCCATTCACAGGAGCCTTTTAACTTTTGTGCTCGGCAGCTTTGGTAAAAGAGCGGGATTATACACACACCTGCGCTAAAAATGGGGAGGAACCCGATCTGCCCTCGCCTCCTCCGAAAATGTACTTTACAGAACATTTATTCCTGAAGGAAGCTCTCCACAGGCACTCAGCTGGCAGAGAGAGAGAGAGAAGTTCCAATACTTGGTCCAGCCACCAAAGGTTTCATGAAAAAAAATAATTAAACTCCCCCCCCAGCCCCCCCATTTCCCTGCCCCAGCCTTCCCCCCGGAGCAGCTGCCCGGGCCGCAGCTCATGGCCCGGTCCCACCGAGGGCAGAGCGGCCCCCGGGCCTCCTGCAGACCCCTGGGCACGGGTGAGCAAAGGCCTGGGGTGTTTGCAGCTTCTCCGAGAACGTGAAGCTCCAGGTTGGATTTACCTCCTAACGCTTTCCGCCAGGTGTGGGTATTGATCGCTTTTTATTTAGATTTTTTTTGGGGGTCGTTTTTGTTTAGTTGAGGTGCAGAGGAGGAATATTGCAGGATAATTAAAGAGGATGTTGGGGCGACGGAGTGTTTTAATTGCTGAACAATAGCGGTGCCACAGGCCGGTGGGGAGGAGAGAGCGCTTCCCTTCCGTTAAATCGTTTTAAAAACATAATTACCGTTCTTAATTCCCCGAACTCCAGCGATTCCCGTATTTATATAGATATATTTGTAATTATATGCTCCGAGCCCCCACCCTAAAGATGAACTTTGGGGGAAGGCGCGGGGCCCGACCGGCTATTGTTCAGGACACACGCGTGGCCCCCACGCCGGTGGGAACGGGGGATGCTCCTGGAGCTCTGCCCAGGGCCCCCCGCCTCATCCTGTCCGCCCCCCACCC
>NW_009954215.1:5698268-5700888 GCF_000747805.2 Chaetura pelagica | reverse complement strand
CCTCCACCCCAGCCTCTTTCCCCTTGTCCCCTCCCCTCTCCAAATCACTAATAGATTTCCCTTTAAAACATTCACCAGCGTGTTGTGGGGATTTTTCACCAGAAATGCTCTACTCTCTGAACCTTTAAAGTGATGTTGCTCCAATTACAGAGAGACATTGAGCGGCAAATAGACTGATCCAATAATAGGAGATTCATCATCCGCTCTTTCCAGAGCTGTCACATTGAATTTAAAACTACAAGCCTTTTCATCTTCTCTCCGGCTCTATAACAGGGGAAAGGGGAGGGGGGCAGAGGGGGAAAATGGTGGGGGGGAAAAGGGGAAAAAAAAGGGGGAGGCGGGAAGATCCGCCGTTTGCAGCGTTTAGAAGATTTGAGCATATCAATCGAAATCATAATTAATGCGATCTCCTATCGATCCGGCCACGGACACCCCCCTCCCCAGCAGCAACCACAACCCTTGGGTTCTCAGCGCAGCCACAACCAGAGGCAGCCTCTGTTCGCTGAAGAGGAGAACAAAAAAATGAAAAAGAGGGAAAAAAAATAATAAATGAAACCCCAAATAAAGTTCCCATCTGTCCCCTTTACCATCGTCTCCCCGCAGGAGAAGCAGCCCGTCCCACACCTCCCCCCCACCAGTCATTAACAGTTTCCAAACAGCCGACAAATTTATCCTAATTAAATTACATTCCCATAGAAGTTTTCACCCCCCCAAAATACCGACGGGTTCCCCTGGTTGACCATTAAGGAGACCGTTCTCCGGCAAAGCGCGGGACTGGAGACCCCCAGTTTTGTGCCCTCCTCCGTAGAACCCGGTTAGAGAAACACTTTCCAAGCTCTAAGGAGAGAGGGAGGGGAATATTTTCCGCCCCCTCCCATCCCGAGCCAGCCGGGGCAGGAGATCTCATCCTCTGGATCGGGGGGGACCCAGCCCGGCGCCCCCCGGGCGGTGAGAAGGTGGGAAGAGAGGAGAGGAGGGCAGGGAGAAGCAGCGTTTGAGATTAACAAAGAGGAGAGGGAGAGAAAGAGCCGGGGTGGAAAATCAAACAGGGAAAACTCTTTAAATCTTCCTAGGAGGTTTGTGCAGAATTAAATCCTTCGAGTCGGGGGGGCAGAGTAGAGGAAAAAATGAAAATAAATAGGAAGGAAAAAGGAGAGAAAAAGGAAGGGGAAAAGATGGAGAGACACTTTCTATCCGGAAAACACACAAATAGATTTTCCAGTTATAAAATATCCAGGCAAGATGATACATTTCCTAGTGCTGGCTTGTGTGGGTATGAGAGAGGGGGAAGCTAAAATTGAAATAAAAAGGAAGTCGAGTCTCTAATCTATGTTGTCTGTCCGGAGCTGTATTTATTCACCTAATTGAATGCCATACAATATACTGCTGTATTATTGCTGTTCCTTCCCTCCCCCCTATAGATTAGTTTAATTATGGTCTCCCTGCCTCTGCTGAGAGCAAAAAGGTAGCTTGAATTTGGACTACGCAGCCCTAACAGAAATAAGAAAATGATGGTGTTGGTATTAATTCTGGGGTCAAGGGCTTCACTTTTCACCATAATTTAATTTCTTTCTCTATAAATACTAAATGTAAACTGTGTCCACTGGACCAAATTTTGCCTGTAGCAATAAATGCCTCATTTTCTGTCGGATTTCAGGAGAGGAATGCGAGGGGGACGTGTTTCTGAATACAGAATGGTAATCAATCCAGGCCAGAATAAGAGAGAGGGGACTTTTCTCTCTCCCTCTCTTTATTATAATGAATTAATTCGACTTTATTTATCCCATTTTCTGGAGCTGACAGAATGTTAATTTGAGTTGAAATTTCTCTCGCCTCTCACTCCCTGACCCTTGGCCTCCAGATTGGCGTGTTGTAATAACCTGAATCTTTCAACAGAAGCCCTGATAATTGTTACCTTATTAGCATGCAAATTGTTTAATTAATATTATTATGGAGAAGCATACAATCCGTCCGTCACTTGACCTCAAGTGCAAGTCCACGTAGTAAGCGGCTCTGTGAATTTCAATGTGCACATTTAAAATCGACTTCTGTTTCTGTTTAATGTTTCTAGGATCCTTGTCGAGCTTCTAAAAATCTCTCTTAAAGTGTTTGAGAGGAGCTTTCATGGGGGGGGGGGAAGGCTTTTGATGGCTCTCGGCCTTGATACCTCTTTATATTGCTCTCCATCTAAACCACAAATTATAGAAGCCGTTTTCTTCGTCGTCGTCTTTCTCTTTTTTTCTCTCTTTTTATTTTTGAACATCAAAATTAAATAATTGCTTCCTTGTCAATTGCTGCTTCTTTAAAGGCACCCCCTTCAATCCGGAGAGCTGTTCCTCCAGCCAAACACTCGCACCAGCTCAATGAAAAGCAGCCCTTGACACGCAGTCCTGGGAGACGCTGCATTTAAATCCCTTTTTCTACAGCCGAGTGACATTGTCAGATGCTAGCTTTAATTAACTTGATAATAAGACGTACAAGACTCGCATTCAGGACGCCAGCTCGCCTCGCCTTGTTTCCCCTTTTATCACAATCTGGGTGTTTTATCTTACAGCTTCCTACTGGCTTTTACAGCCATTGCCGCGGGAGAGGCTCGGAGCCGGCTCGGCAGAAACGAGCC
>NW_009954215.1:5683294-5691666 GCF_000747805.2 Chaetura pelagica | reverse complement strand
GATTGGCAGGCTGGGGGCACCCGGTGGAGTGTGATGGGGACCAGCTAGGATGGATGGAAGCGACCTGTGGGAAAAAGGAGGGGACCAACAAGTCTGGAATCCCATCCCTGGGATCTCTTTCCCCCCCCGACCGCCCCCACTCACTGCTCAGCGGTGGAGCCTCGTCCCTCCCAGTGTCCCCCACTCCGGATCCTGCCCTGTCCCCATCTGTCCCCCTCGGAACTCGTGTGTTTTGGCCTTTGTGTCCCAGCCTTGCTGCCGCCCCGCTCCCATCTCCTTCTGCCCCATTAACCCCCGGCACGAGTCCCGGCGACAAAAGGGCTGTAACCTGATCCGAGCTTTATTGAATCCCTATTGTTCTCCCGGCTAATTCCCCCTTGTCCTCCCTTCCCCGCCACGGGCAGGGGAGGCCCGGGGGTGGAGGGGTGGTTGTCTCTTAATTGCTTAAAAACTAACTGCCCCACCACCCGACTTCTAAGAGACCCGCAGCAGGTTGGGAAGGGGCTGCTGTTCCTCAGGAAGTGAATGCCTTTAATTCCCAGTTTGTCCCTGGGAAAACGCTGTCTACCCTCGTCCTAGGCATGTCAGGAGGAATCGCAGGGCTTTTAAACAGGGGATTAGGGAAAGTGGTCACTTTTGACTCAGTAGGAAAAATCCCTCCACGACGGTAATGAAAGCCTGGATGATATAAGTATCTTCTGGTTCACAATAGCAATTAATATGGTAATATTCTACTATTAAAGATGCTAACATTAAGATGGAACTCGTACGTGGTTAAAACATTTAATAGAGGGGAAAATGCATTCCTTGAGCATCAGGTAACAAAGTCAAATGGAGAAGGGGGAAGTAAAAGTCTCTTTAAAATAACAAAGCTCCCTATATAATTTGGAAAGGCTTTTAATACTTCCTTCCTCCTCAAGAAAAAAACTCGAGGCTCTTTAAGAAGCAGGTGGTAGTGAATGCTGGGAGAAGGATCTTG
This sequence comes from Chaetura pelagica, assembly GCF_000747805.2. Classification (NCBI taxonomy): domain Eukaryota; kingdom Metazoa; phylum Chordata; class Aves; order Apodiformes; family Apodidae; genus Chaetura; species Chaetura pelagica. Next base: position 5,690,687 of record NW_009954215.1, on the reverse strand, counting down.
TGCTGGTGGGGAGAGCTGTCCTGGTGGGAGCCCAGCCCTGGTTCTGTTTGGAGCTCAAATGCCACAGGGTCCACCTGCAATGACCCACTGGTGGGCCACGAGGAGCTTGTGCTGGCACAAAGACATTGATACTTCATGATAACCCAGAAGTGTCACTGCTTGAGGGAGCTCTGGTCAAACCTCTGCTACAGGTAAGGCTAAGGTCAGAATCATGCCAGGCTGATGTCCTGTCCATGACCTCATTCATGGAGAGCTGAGCATTCCCAAGGACAGAGGTCCCAGGACCTCTCTGAGTTCAATTCTGGTGCTGCACCACGCTCATCCTCATTTGTTTCCCTAGAAGTTGCAAGTTGCTTGCACCACTTATGTCTATCCCTGCATCCTCTGGTTTGTCTTGGGGTGCCTACACCCCAAACCATGGTTGTACCATGGGGCATGGCAGTCTTTGCTTTCTGCTAGAGAAGGAGAAAGGGTTAAGACTTGCTCACCTCTGCCTTGTGAATCCACTTAGTTCATCAATTTGCCGAGCAGAGGACAGAGACAGTTACAAATACTCTCCTAGCAGAGGTTTTTTAAGTAACAAACTATTTGGGAGAAAATTAGAAAGTACTTCTTTAAACTACAGTCCACACTTCTATTACTGTAAAAGCATTTTCCTTCCCCCCTCTGTTTTCAATTAAAAACAGTGAGGATTTAGGTTTTTGCTTTTTGCTAGAATAAAAGTAATTTGCAAAGATAATAGTGCTGTGGGAATGGAAGAACCTTTCAGCTGATCACTAGAAGAAGCAAATATTTACCAGCTGGCTCTGGTGATGAATTGGAGAGTGATGTGGAGAGCATAGTCCCCGTCCTGCCTACAGCTCTGCTGACTTCATCAAATCAGACCATCTTCATTTTATTGTTATTTTTTTCTCTAAAATGCAGCATTCCCAGGAAAAAATAAATTGTCTTCTGAAGGCTGCATTTCTGCACAGTTTATTTAAAAGAAATTCTGCCTGGCTGATCCCAAGGATTCATGTAGGTCATTCAAGCTCCAGTCTGACCAGCTAGCTCAGGTTCCCTGCACCAGGCTTCCTCCTTCCTTGCCTCTTCCAACAGAAAAGTTGCACACACAAAGCTATTCCCAGGGCAAATCCTCTGCTAAGTTTGCAGCTGAATCAAAACTGTGCATCACAGGGAGATATGAGTTATTGCCCACCTTCTCCTTTCACAAACACTGGAGAAGACAGAAGGGAAAACGTATGGAGAACAACTCAAAGAGGAGCTGATTCCAGCAGAATGGATCAAGACAGATTAGCAAAAGCTTCAAGTTTAACTTCAGATCATTCTGATGAAGGTGATTAAGGAGCACCCACAGAAGCCAACAGCAGGCAGGTCTGCAGGGACAGGGACCCCAGGCAGTGGGGGTGACTGTAGGCATGCAGCTTCTTCAGCTGGGGGATGTGTGTTGCTAACAGACCTTTGACTTGTGTCTTTATTGTCTTTCCCACAACCTTGTCTCAGAAAAAAATTCCTCACAACATGCTCAAAATTGGCTCTGTTGCAAATAATAATATTGCAATGATGACATGGCACAGAGTACTGGATCTAAACAGAAGAATATTAACCACCAACAGAAGATTGGTAACAAAGTCTCCTATTTAATCCTCTTTCTTTTCCTTCAGCTTCTGTTGTTATTTTGACAGTAGTTAAAGCTGAAGACATGAAGGAAAACAGGGACCCTCCAAACAGCTGTTCAGCTGCAGTCACATGATGGGAGCTGAGAGATAACCTGCCCCTGGCACTCTGCTCCCAGAGGTTATGTGGGTAAAGGTGGCTCTTTGGGTCATCTCCCTCCCTTGTCCCCTTCTCTGGTCTCCTGGTGGAGCCCATCTCACCATGCACAGAGGGGCTCAGCCCTGCAGGAGTGGGGCTTCCTTAGTGAGTGCCACAGGAGCAACTGGAATGCAGATTAAAAAGGAGGAATAGGAAAAGAAAGCTACTGAAATTGAGTGGTGGATGAGACATGAGAGGAAGAAAAAGCATCAGACTTTAAAGGCAGTGTTAAAACAGGGTGTGCAGAAAGTGGAGTCAATTAGGCAAAAGAATAGTTTGCTGACGGAGGTCGCCAGGCTCAATTCCTAAAGGGATTCATGAATCGACTAAAAATACCCTTGGGATAGTTTGAGCATGGACTGAGTTACTGAAGGGCAATGCCCCAGATGACCCAGGAGACCCTTTCCAATCCTACAGTATAAACAATGATGCTATTAACATTTGTACTAAGTACCTGCTCAGGCTCCTCGCCTGCCACCGCAGCCGGTGAGATGTGCTCTGCTCCCCACCTGAGCTTGGAGAGCATCCTTTAGGTCCCAAGCAGTTGCTCTGGTTTCTTATCCCTAAAACCACCCCTGTAGACAGGGAGTTGCAGAAAAACCTCCCGACAATGGTAGGAGCAGAGGCCAAAAAGATCAGTGGAAAAGCCTGATGGAAACCCCGCAGAGCTGGAAAGAACAACAATGGGAAGGCTGGGGAAAATCACAGGTGAGTGGAGAGACCCGGGGCACAGAGACCTTAATGGTCATGTAATGGTGAGGAGGCACTCGCAGGGCTCAGGGGGACAGGGAGTGCCTGGGGAAATTGCAGGCATTTATTATAATTGTAGAAGCAAAGCCAGCTGGCTCTGGGGGAACTGGAAAAGGCCAGAGAGAGCTTGGATACCACGTTAGGAAAAGCAGGAAGATCATGGGATTCACCAAGATGCTCTGGGTGACCTTTGCAGTTGGGATGTGGCAATTGGGGAGGAGTTATCAGTGTTCAGACCCCACACAGAGCAGGGATTGTGTGTCCTATGAATTGCAGCAGGAGAAAAGCCATTTTGTTATTAGCTATTTCTTTTTCCCTTAATGTCCCAAATGACTAGACCTGACTGAAAGACACTCCACATTGTCACTGTTGGGCACTGCCCAGGGAGGTGACAGAGCACCTTGTTGCACCTTGTGTAGGTGTACAGGTCTGGGTTTAATGTGAAGGCAAAGCTGCAGCCTTAAATCTCTAACTTGTAATTCAGGTACTGAGATGAAAATAAGGTTAGATAAAAATATTCACTATCAAAACTTAATTATGCATCCACAGGCTGAGGCTCATTATTCATCCTCCAACCTGGAAACAAATTAGCCTAATGAAGCTATGAGTTAAAATGTAGAAAGGACATAAAGGCTGGAGAATATTTGTGTCTGTGCTCTGGTGTCAAAACCAGCACTGAGCTCTGGGTGCTAGATATGTCACCAGAATTGGGCACTTCCTACATGTGGTGGCACGTCCTGGGTTTTCCAGGTTACGGTGGCTCCTAAGTGGGAATGTGAAGCTGTTGGAGACCAGTGAGTTGTGGGGGCTTTGTGCAGGCATGGGGGCTCATCAGTACCAGGGGTGCAGAGGGCCATTAGCTATTTCTTTTTCCCTTAATGTCCCAAATGACTAGACCTGACTGAAAGACACTCCACATTGTCACTGTTGGGCACTGCCCAGGGAGGTGACAGAGCACCTTGTTGCACCTTGTGTAGGTGTACAGGTCTGGGTTTAATGTGAAGGCAAAGCTGCAGCCTTAAATCTCTAACTTGTAATTCAGGTACTGAGATTAAAATAAGGTTAGATAAAAATATTCACTATCAAAACTTAATTATGCATCCACAGGCTGAGGCTCATTATTCATCCTCCAACCTGGAAACAAATTAGCCTAATGAAGCTATGAGTTAAAATGTAGAAAGGACATAAAGGCTGGAGAATATTTGTGTCTGTGCTCTGGTGTCAAAACCAGCACTGAGCTCTGGGTGCTAGATATGTCACCAGAATTGGGCACTTCCTACATGTGGTGGCACGTCCTGGGTTTTCCAGGTTACGGTGGCTCCTAAGTGGGAATGTGAAGCTGTTGGAGACCAGTGAGTTGTGGGGGCTTTGTGCAGGCATGGGGGCTCATCAGTACCAGGGGTGGTCAGAGGCCACGGGTCTGGGGAAACCCAAACACCAGTGCCAGCTGCCACGGAGTCAACCCCATTTGAGGGGCACATTTAGCCCTGGCACAAGCTCCCTGGTGACAGCCAGCATAGCCCCATGGGGAGTTTGGCTCCAGTGACCTCTAGTAAACGTGGAAGCAAATCCCAAGGGCTGGGAAGAAAAGAAGCCAGTAACTAACCATAGGATGGCAGCTCTCTGTGGATTTATTGCACAAGTGTTTCAGAAGCTGAAGACTCTAATTAAACTTCCCAGGAATGTATAATCACAGCAAGGAAGGCCTTTTGCCCTGCTCCTTCCCTGTAGAATTTGGGGAGAAATGAAATTACATCATAGGAAAAGGACTTGATAGGCATTTCATCCTGCACTGTCTGCTGCACCACCCAGCACCCCTCAGCTTTAGACTGGCTGCTTTGGCCACCTATTAAAGTCAATGGTGAACTGTAGCTCCCAGTACAAGTGGGAGAAGTCTGGGTTTAGGGATAGTGAGGGGCTTACAGGCAGCACACCATGGCAGGGCTGGTGATAAACCACACAGGTCTGAGCTCTGCACAGAGCACAAAAGGTTCAAGCGACCTAGTAAACATCGTGCCAGTGCCAGAGAACAAGTCCCTGTAGGTCCCTGGCTGAGCCATTCTCACTGCTTTATGCTCTTGCTCCCATCCAAATGTGCTTAACTATAAATGACCCCTTTATTTTTTATATCTCCATTTCATTTTTCCCCTTCTTCCAAGAAAGCAGTAAAACAGGGAAGCGGAGAAGTAGAGCTCTTACTGTAAAGTGAGTGCTGACACAGAGCCATTCTGGGGCCCTCACAGCCCACGTTGAACATTTGTATCATCACAAGGAGGCTTTGAGCTTCTCATCTGAGACCCAAGCCCTGATCCTGCTCCCAGGTTCCCAGAAGAAGCCTATTGGGACCATATGGGCAGAGGTGAGCTAGACTCCAGGGGCCCTGGCATTCACTGGGTGAGCTTGGCACTATTTGACTTCCAATTTTGCTGGGTGTTTATTTCATGCTGTCCTGGGGTTCATCACAAGGATGGCAGAGTGGGGGTGAAGACAAGCTGCCTGAGCAGAGCCCCCCAGCACAGCCTCTCCATTGTGCTCTTTGTCTCCAATGTGCAGAAGCTGCTCAGCCACCCTGGGCAGAAGGACAACAGCCTGCTGTTTATTAGTATAATTTTTAAAGGTGCCTCATTGTATTTATTTGCTGTGTGGTTAAACATTTATTATTTATATTTAATTTTCCCAGACTCAAAGGGGCATCACTAGTGGTGGAGTGTCTGCAGATTCAGTGCAGCTCCTTCACACACTTATTTATGTAACCTTGGCCTCCCCCGAGGGGCTCTCGTTTCACTCTGTGCCATCGGCCTCTTAATTGGCCTCACAGATCACGCCTTCTCCTTCGTCTCACCCAGGTCCCCACTACTCGTAATTTCTGAGATATTAAATGTGCCTGAAACAAAAGAGTTCAGTGAATAAATCCAGGAAGTTTCCTATCCCTCCTAAACCTTTGTTTTCGCTTCCCTTGCCAGGGTGATGGCCGGACTAAGGTCTGTGCAGTGGGTCTGGGGGGCTCAGAGAAGGACCAGGCTGTGTCCTGGACAGGAGATAGATGTTCCACTGGTGTGCTCAGCCATTGATAAGCCTGAATTTGCACATAACCAGGTCTTCTTAAGGAGAGTGTTTGGCACTAATTAGACTCCAAGCGGCTGATTAACCTGCAGGGATGTATAGAAGCTGTTTTCACTCTAAGATACTAGGAGAGAGGCAGGACTCTCTCCTTGGGATGTTTTGCACATCCAGTCCAGGCCCCTTGGCCAGATGAGAGAGAGCCATCCTCTGTCTCTGAGCCAGCCCAAAGCCACTTCTCATCATTCCTTTCAGGTGTTGTAGCTCCTGCCCAGGAAATGGTTTGAGTACCAAGCTTGTAAGGGCAGCCAGTCTGGGCCCTCTATGAGGATATCCATTCTGGGGTCTAAAATTGCAGTTTTCAGAGACCAGGAATTCCCAATGACATTCCCCAAGAGGTAAACCCACACCCAGACAGTGGCTTTGAATATTCCCTTTGTAATATATCCTCCTGCCAAGGCACCCCAAGTGCCTTAGCTGTGCACACATCTGACCCAGAGATGCTCCATTTCCTTGCCAGCCACCAGCTGTGGTGCTTCACAAACAAATAATCCAGGAGTTTCATCCAAACACAGACTAGAAAATGCATTCACAGCTGTTAAACTTTATTTTAGACAATGTAGGTCCTCTAGCAAGGAGTTCCACATTAGTGATAAGGGAAAAACATCTGGACAACTCAACCAGATGAGGCTTTCACCAGGGATAACTAAATCTCCAGGTGAAAGGGGCTGATATCCCTGGTACACTTTTGCCCTGTTGCCAGCTGTTTGGGTTTAAAAAGAAGCTTCACTCCCATAGGTAGAGCTATTTTAACATTAATGTTTTTATACCTTCTCCTTATATATATTATTACAGGCTACACTTGGAGATAGTTTGAGAGTAAACATTGTTACATTGGAGCTGAGTAATCACAGACCTAATTGAAGCTGGAGAGCCTATTAAATAAATACCCAGCATAAACGAGGGGGAAAAGGAACACCCTTTGGTTTGGCAGTAGTTGAAATGATGGAAAGCAGTACCTGAGACCAAGGTGATGGGGTTGGGGCAACACAAGAGAACCAGGGGATGAGGTTCCACCCCAGCAGCTCACAGCAGGGTGTTGCAGAGCAGTAAGAGCCCAAAACCTTCAGCAACCAGCTTTGGAGGGTGAGCAGGCAGAGAAGTTCCCTGGGACAGGGTGCTGGCCATGCAGGCCTGGATTTTGGGGCAGGGGATTGCAGTTTTGAGGAGTCTGGCTTTGTTGCACTCAGGAAAACATGACTTCCTACAACCTACAGTTAATAGTTGGCTAATGCTTGCAAAACAGCCCAACAGAAATCATCCTCCCAGCATCACATGCTGCCTAAAGACCCCACCAAAATGGGCAAGGATACAGTCTTTTGGTGTTTCTTGCATTCCCTGGGGACCCACCTAATCCTCCTTGTTGTCTGCCAGTTTTGCCTTGTCCTCAGGAATTCCACACATAGAAAAGGCTACAGTTTTCCAGAGGCAGTTGGCAGCACCTGCCCCAGCCCAGCTGGTGGCTCTCAGGGTTTGCTGCAGTGCTGTGGGTGGCACCGAGGCACAGGGGCACTTGCAGCCCTGCTCTGGGGCATGGAACACAGAGAAGGCAAATTCTCACCCCAGCAAATCTGGCAGAGTCCTCGCCCTCCTCGCCAGATGTTGCACGGATGTGTGCTGCCTCTTTGGGAGGTGATGAGAAGAGGGTGATGCACCGAAGTGACATGCTCAATTTCCCTCCAAGATGCTGCAGCCACAATAACATTTT
>NW_009954215.1:5671714-5682078 GCF_000747805.2 Chaetura pelagica | reverse complement strand
TCCTGCTGATGGCGTCCATGTGTCTCTCCCCTTTCACTGGAGCTCTGTTACACGCCGGGATGTGGGATGAGCGTGTGGGCACCTTCTGTTCCCCCAGCCATCCCTGCCTTTCTGGGGAGGATCAGATGCCTGGCCTGCCGTGGTTAGTTTAAGAAAAACACTCTCCTAGTGATCAGTGCTGGTATGAAGTAGACGTATGGTTTCAATTCTGTCCTTCAGCCATGGATCATTTAATGTTGTCAACACATATACATCCTTCTCAACCATCCCACTGAGAATTTCTGGGGACTGCAGACAGTTTAAAGCTGGCGTTACAGCAGCAGCTTTGGATTTGCTTTCAGATCCACGTGCATTTTTTAATACTAAAGCTTGCATAATTGCTGCTGAATTTCTAAGCAACTCCTTCAAAGGGGCAGAGGCACATTAGCTGTAGGAGCACTGGTGGTAGAGCAGGGACAAGGCTTGTTGTTGGCTCATGGTTTCCCAGCAGCTGCTCAGAGGTGATTTTTGAGGAGCCCTGAAGAAGGGACTGGGTTGGGACCTCCCAGCTCGGTGTGTGTTTGAGCACATTTTCTTCCTGACCGTGGGGTGGCTGGGATGTGCTTCCCAAAGAGTTGCCATTGCCAGGTGTCTGCATGGAAAGCATCTTAGCACTGCATGCATCTTGCCAGGGAAGCTTGCATTGACATCCTGACATCTTGCTTTGAAAAGTGGGATAGGGCACTGCTTTTTTGTTGTTGATGATGTTGGTATTGTTGTTATTGTGAGGTCTGGATGGGCCTAGAAGCACAATAAGATGCTATGTGCAATGAAGATGACCTGGCAGGTGAAGTGTCCATCACAGGGCTGATTGAGGGGAGATAAGGTGGTTCCTCGGTGTAAAAGCAGGTTCTCCTGATCTTTTCCAGCTGGTGGAAATGGCATTGCAGGTAGGTGGGGGGCTAGTACCTCTGCTTTTCAGTGCTACAGCCTCTCTGCAACCTTCCTCTGAGATGTAAGGTGTGCAGCAGTTCCATGGCAGTAGCATCAAGCTCTGGTTGGGGTGCCCATCCCCACAGGGATCAGTTTCCCCTGAATAAAGGGCAGTGACTTCAACGGGGAGAGGATCACCCTTGTCTTTTTTAGCTGCCAGCTGCTCTCTTGGGTGTTGGGAGAAGAGATTGCTGTGAGGTGATGATGTGTGCTGGCTGGAGAGTGACAACAGGAGGCTGTGGGTTTGCTGGAGAACCTGCAGCAGCTAATGGCTGCTGAGAGGCACGGATGAACCTGGGCACCCAAAGGCTTCCTGTGCCTGTGGAAATGCAGAAGAGTTGTGATGGCTCCTTGGCTGTGAATTCATCAGCCATGGCTCTGCTGCAGGCACAGGGGGCAGCTCCTTCCCTCCTGAGGAGGGGCATTTCTGGGGTGACACCAACCTGAGGCGTCCCCCTGTCCTCAGGGGGTTGTCCCCTCTCCATCCCCCTGGCTGCCACAGGGCCCTGTGCAGCGTCCCATCAAAGTCACCTGGTCAGCTAAACTCCATTTACAGAGTCTGTGTATTTATTATATTGGAGCCCAGGGTAATTACTTTACAACTCTGAACATTAAATATCATTTGTCTTATTCCAGCAGGTCCAAATCTTTATTAATTTTATCTGATGCTTGCTCCCTTCAATTATCTACCATCAGAAAAAGTTTACAGTTGCTGCAAAAATATCAATTTGCCAGAGGTTGCAATACATTTACTCTCCACCTCTGTAATTTACAAACTCACATTCTATGATTAGAAAGAAAAATGGCTAATGGGAGAAATATTAATGCAAAATCGATACTGAATAAGATGCTGCCACCTTTTGGCTTAACCCAATTCTACATCCAGGGCCAAAGGCATCCCGGGTGTAACTGCTCTGCTGGAAGAGGAGCTGCAGCTGCCCTGGGGATGGAGTGGGATGGGGAGGTGAAACATGATCTGGGGGCCTCACCCCAGGACCATAAACTGGTCAGAGACTGCTGATGCTGTGGGGTTTGCAGGCTCTAGTAAGAGGAAATATTCAATAGCTGAGCTTGTGCAACAGAAGTTTCTTCCTTCTTGCCCATCAAGAGCTGAAGTGGATGTTCCCAGCAGGTTTTTCTTTCCCTTCAACTGCTTCTGGAGGGAACCTGCTCCTGGAGCTGTATCCTGGACACAGGGACCAGCACTGGGCTGTGGGCTTGTGTTTCTGCATGAGGGATGGGATCTGATGAGATTCGGCACGTGGCTGAAGATACATAACTGAGCTTTGAACCAGTTAGTTCATGTAAGCTTGTAGGCAACCTCCAACCAGTCTGTCTACAGTAGAATTAGACAATATAGAACACAGTGGGACTTGCAACACTGTCATTCTTGGTAGCTACTGAATGTACTTATTCTTCAACTGCATGTTACTGCCACAGGCCATGGAGCCCAAATCCTGCTGTGCTTTCAAAAGAAAACAAAAAAGCATTTAATTTTCCTAGTAAAGATATTCCAAAAGGCTAAGTGCTACAGCAGAGTAATCACAGTGCTGCTCTGTCTCCTTGCCCAATGACACAGGGTGGTTTTTTTTCCAGCTGAATACCAGCAAGCACGTGATTAAAAGCTCTTAGGATTCTGCAGTTGTGGGATTTCCAGCAGAACTTGCCATTTTGCTCGTATCTTGCCCCTTTGTTTCCCTGAGTCCAGGGCAGAGTCGGAATTCGGTAATTGCCACCTGGATTTCCTTTGCTGCCTTCCCAAGGAGCTTGTTTGAATAAATTGAATTGGCAAATGTATTGTTCAGCTGCAAAACGTTGTGTCAGGAATAACGTCAGTATTAGCAGGCTCTCTATTCCAGCCCTGAGCACACTGCCAGGGACAGAGCCCAGGCAGCAGAGCTCCCTTTGAGCAGCTCCCTCTGTTTCCTCTTCAGAAGGAAATGCACCTTTTTCTTCTGGGCTGTTTGCTCCATGTTCTAAAGCAAAAGCAAAACGACCTACTTGATGTGTGTGGAAACTCTGTTGGGGAATTGCCTGCTAATAGGTTCCTGTAGCTTGTACTTGTGTTTCCTTTGCCAGGTGAGACTTGGGTGCAGCAGGTACTTTGGTTTTCATGGTGGAGCATCTGAGCAGACAGTCAGTCCCACTGATGCCAATGTTAGGTCTGTGTTAGCAGAGCTCAGAGCAGGGTGGTGGGGACAGGCAGGTCTTGGGGCTGTACCCCCTGAGCAGAAGAGGACATTCAACTGGAGGATTTTGTTGAAGGACCTCAAGGACTCGGCTAGGCTGTGGAAACTTGGCAATCAGGAGCTTAATCAAGATACTAACTGGGAGTTGGGTTAGGGACTGTCACCCACTGCATTTTTTTCCCTGCACTGTGGGGTCCAGGCAAGGCTACCTCGAGGTCCTTTCCGTTGTTAGGGCTGCTATTGCAAGGTCCAAACTCCAAATGTTGAGTTGTAGGACAAGAGTTTTATTAAAGAAGAGCATTTTGATCAAAACTCTTTCAAGCCCTTGCTGCTCATCTCTCAGGCTTTCTCAGTGTATTTGGGTGTTATCTCCATCTTTCTCACTTGGCATTTTTTACATCCACTGGTAACTTCCAGGTTTACTAGCCTGGTAGGTGAGTGCTGATGTGCCCAACTCCTGCCCCAAGCACAAAGTGGCTGCTCTGAGCTGCCAGGCTATAAGGATCTGTCTCTTCTGGCAGACAAGAGGCAGCTCCCCCAAGTCCCCATCATCCTCACCAGATGAAGAAGAAGATCCTGTCTCTTCTAACCTGCTTTCAACAGTGTCTTACCCAGAGGTAGGATGCAAAGGTGAGAAAAAAATTAATATCCACTCCCATCTCCTGGTGAAAATAAGGTGAGTGAGTGAAAAGCACCATGCTGAGAAGGAGTTTGGGCTACTGAGCTGCTAGCTCTGTTCCATTGTGTGTTTGAAGGGACAGCCCTGAGCTGGGGCTGAAATCAGCCTGAAATCAGGACTTACAGGATGTGTCCAAAAGTGGATCTGAGAATCATGCTCTGGAAAACTGCTCAGCTGCTCCTTCCTCCAGGATGCACTCAAGCTCCCAAGATGGAGGTGATCTGAATGTGCCAAGACATGAAGTTTAAAGTTCTCCAGGGATATAGGCTGACTTGAAACCTCCCTGCCTTGACAGGATCAAGGTCTATGGGAGAAACCAGCTCTCCTCAGTGTAGATCCCTGCAGAGTGGGGCACAGCCACCACATGCCAGCAGGGCAGCACACACCAGCCAGGCACAGCCACCACTGTGATGCTGACACCTCTCCCAGTCCCAACTAACGATGGTGACAGCAGGGACGGGAGCTAAGGAGACCCCCAGGAGAGCTGTAACCAGTGGGAGATGGCACTGTAGCTCTGCAGACCTTGTGCTCTTGGCTGTGGGGTGACCAGGTTTCTGCAGGAGATGCAAAGGGCTCTCGTGGGCCAGTGGTCCTGCTGGGTAAACGCTCCTCCCTCCGCTGGGTCATAGAATCATAGAATCCTAGAATCTTAGGGGTTGGAGGGGACCTCGAAAGACCACCTAGCCCACCCCCCCTGCCAGAGCAGGGTCACCTAGAGTACATCACACAGGAACACATCCAGGTGGGTTTTGAATGTCTCCAGAGAAGGAGACTCCACAACCTCCCTGGGCAGTCTGCTCCAGTGCTCTGTCACTCTTACAGTAAAAAAATGTATTCGAATATTCACCTTGAACCTCCTATGCTCCAATTTACACCCATTACCCCTTGTCCTATCACTGGTCATCACTGAGAAAAGCCTAACTCCGTCTCCCTGACACTCACCCCTTACATATTTGTAAACATTGATGAGGTCACCCCTCAGTCTCCTTTTCTCCAAGCTAAAGAGACCCAGCTCCCTCAGCCTTTCCTCATAAGGGAGATGTTCCACCCCCTTAATCATCTTCGTAGCTCTGCGCTGGACTCTTTCGAGCAGTTCCCTGTCCTTCCTGAACTGAGGGGCCCAGAACTGGACACAATACTCCAGATGCAGCCTCACCAATGCAGAATAGAGGGGAAGGAGAACCTCTCTTGACCTACTAACCACACCCTTAATACCTGGGTCTTGCCCAGGTATTAAAAAGATCTCAGCGGGGGGATTTTGAAGATGGGGCTCCTCGGAGGCCCGAGACCTGTCAGGTGAGCAGGGTCCTGCAGAAGGTCCTTGGGCGCCAGGTGACCCCGCTCTGCAGGTTAGCAGTGACATGGTGCCACCTCGTGGCACGCGGCTCCCGGTGTCACGCGTCCTTGCGGGATGGACACTCTCCCAGGGGCGGCATCACCCCGTGGGCGGGGGCTCCACCACCTCCCAGGGTTGCCTGGTGCCTTCAAGGACATGACTGCACCGTGTGCTGGTAAAGACCAGCAGTAAATGGGTGGCTGGGACCGGGGGGTGAGGGACTACTCTCTGGAAAACAAAGGGAACATTAACTCAGACTGTTGTCCTAACCCCAGTCTGAGTAGCAGCTGCAGGGCAGGGTATGACCCAAACTCCTGCTGTCCAGCTCAGAGCCATCCCTTTTGGAGATGTTTTCTTTAGGTCCATCTGCACATGATGGGATCTGTGCTTAAAGGCTCCTGCTCAGCTATTCCCTGCCTGGATCCATCCTTCTCTCCCTGGCTCCTAAGCTCTGCCAGGACTCCCCTGACCACCCTCTCTTGCTAACCTGCAGGAGACCTACTCATCTGCACGAGAAATAGGTTTGGTCTCATTCTGTACCTACAGCATAAACCAAACCTCACTTATGAGGGTGTAGATTTATTTCTTTGTACTGCAAAAGAAGTTAGAGGGATAGCTCCATCTATCTATCTATCTATCTATCTATCTATCTATCTATCTATCTATCTATCTATCTATCTATCCATCCATCCATCCATCCATCCATCTATCCATCTACCTAAATATATATATATAAAGGCAATGCTGAGGTTTGGCACTGCTGTTAAATCACCAGTTGAAATACTTAAGTATAGATTCTCAGTTTTCAGTGAAATGCTTTACTTGAGAACCACCAATGCCATAAATAAAGACAATTTTGGGTCTAACTTCCTTTGCTGATTGATGATCTCGTGGTCTTGCGCAGGAAATCTGGGGCTCAGTAGTTGTGGGCTGGGTCCTGTTGTGCCATTTGCACTAGGGACAGTTGTTGTCCCAGGGAACTCTGCCATGGAGACTCCCAATGTGGTATTAGCAGCTGACAATGTGAGACATCAGTGGTTGATGTGTGACCAGAAATCACCTGATAAGGGGTTTATTTTTAAACTACTACTAGAAAGGCTGTTGCAATGTTTCCCACCCTCTGAGACAGCCTTTTTGGAGCTACATGTCCTCTGTACCTGTCCCCCTGCCAGCCTGGCTGCCACCTGTGCTCCTTCCTTTTGGGTTGGGGCATCATTCAACAGCAAAGCAAATGGGTTGGTTCTGCTGATTTGTTGTTGTTGTTGTTCCCATACGATCCACTGTATTATTGAAGGAGGAAAAGCCTCTTCTTTCTACAAGAGTGATCCTTTCAGAGCATCCTGCCTGGATGCTCTACAAGGGGGTTGGAAATATAGTGGATATCAGAGGTATGGTGGGTTTTACTTCTAAAACACCAAACTTGAGGTTTCCCCTGGAGGGCCTGAGAGGTGGGGATTAGGAGCACTTGGTCTCTTTAATTGAAGAAGTCCAATCAACAAAGCAAAGCTTTTTTTCTGATGTTTGGGGTTTTTTTCTTTTTAATAAGTATAACCCAAGGAAATAATTTAACATTCTTGTACAGGTATGTATCACCACAAATTAACAATCAGAGGAGGCTCTTTCCAGTTTACCTCCTAATTTAGGAAGGGGATTTTAAACAAGAGACTCTTCCATGGAAGCAGTGAGCTCCTGCTGGTGTAGCAGTGTCTGTGTAAATCCAGCAGCATAAGAGTGGCTGTGGTGATGAGCCCTTAGGCTCCTTGGCAAATCCTTGCTAAGTGCCTAAGGGCTGATACACCCTTGAAACTCAGTGGGACTGAGGTGCCTAAATGCACTTGGCTGCTTGGAAAATCCCAGCTTTTGCAGTTAAAGTAGGCACTAACAAAAATGCCTAAAATAATTTAAAATAATAAATGTCAGGCTAGTGCATCAGTCAGAGGGTGCACTGAGTCTTGTATCCCAAAGAATGCAGCAGGAGGTGGCTACTGAGGGCAACCAAGAGCTTCCAGTAGCATGAGGGCTCCATCCCTGACATCTGCTGCTCCATCAGGAATTGCAGGATGGTCCCTCCAAACCATTTCCACTTTCAACAGGCATCTGCTTGTGTGGGAAGGATCCAGGGCATTTGGCTGGGGACATCTGTGTTGTGAGATCATATGAGGAAAGCAGTAAAAATGTCTTTCTGAGAAGAATCTTGAGACATTAAAAGTTGGAGAGCTCATCTTCATTGCTTCTCTTTAAAGTTACTTGTGAATTGAGAATGGCTCTGCTCATATTTCTCTTTTATTTTCCATCTCCCCAGGCTAAAGTGTTGTCTATTTATCTTACAGATTAGGTTACTTTTTATGGGCTTTCTGCTATTATATTTCACCTCTAACTTGGTTAGTTTGTGTTTGATATTAAATTATGTTGAATAAAATGGGCAGCTCAAGGACACACTTCAGCTCCATCCTGAAATGAGGCTCTTAACCCTGTTTCTGGGTCTGCCCCTGTAGCCCAGCCCCTGGGAACAGGATGAGGTAGTAAGAAGGGCAGCAGAGGGGTGTTTGTATCAACCATGGGCTTTGCAGGGTGATGTTGCAGAAGAATTGTGCCTGTAAAACCAGTCGGTTCCTGTAAAGTGATTTTGGAGGCCTCTCTTTAGAAATGGGTTCTCCTAATATTGACATCATCACAAGGTAAGATCCAGGACTAGTTAAATCACAGCCTCACAACTCAGTGCTCCTTTGGGGATTAGAAGTCACTGGGCTGTCACTCTAAAGCTGATCATGGGCTCGTTTAACTATGTCATCCCATAAGACAGACCTTTCAATTATGTCAACCTGTCTGCTCTCCCTAGACTCTAATTTTAGAGCAGCAGTAGCTAATATTCCTGGAAAACTGATCCTCCTCCACAGATCTCTCCTCTCTCTCTGCTGCTGTTAACAGAGTATCCTGTGGGGAGATGGGACTGCTTGACTTCCCCTCCTGTAATAAACCTAATAAAAATAGGTACCGTGAGGTTCCTTTGTGTGTGGTCTCTTTAAGACACTTCTCTGAGCTGTGTAATGGAGATGTCATGTCTCCTCCACAGAGGGATCTGGCAGCACCACGGGGTCATTGTCATAAAAATAAAATTCAGTTTTAAAAGCCTGATAGGAAATTATGAGCTGAACAGCAGGATGATGGGATTGGAGTTCAGAGACCTGGAAGAGGCCAATGGAGCTGGAGTCACCCACATGTTAATGTTGCAGTGGTGGCTCTGCAGCTGGAGCAGCAAGACCTTGCCCTGAGAGGCAGGATGGAGCCACCCACATCCCTGGCTCCCCATCCATGCCATCTCTATAGCTGGCAGTGATGCAGGACAGTTGTCCTCCTGCCATCCCATGAATGTGCCCCTGCCCTCACAGGCTAGCAGCACAGGAGGCAACAAAGCCACCCTTGGGTTGAACCATTTGGGTTTTTCATGCCATGGCATTCAAAAGCAGCAGGGGCTTCCTCCAGCCATGCAATTAGAGTGGCCATAACAGAGGGGACAGGGAAAGCTTTTGAAGATTTTATTTTCTGGGCAGCATGACAGTCCCTTTGGCTGGGTCAAGTCTCCCTTGGCCATTGCAGCTCTGTGCCCGGCTGGCATGTATTTTCTGTTTTCTGCAGAGCCCTTTCAGCCTTCTCAGAATAACAGCTCTGTGAACAACTGTGAAGCTGAGGAAGGCTGTGATCCTCTTCAGAGGTGTTTTATTCCCTCTTCAGGATGCAGTGTGTGGCCTAAGGCAGACCATGCTGGTGAGGTGGGGTGGGTGGTGGCATTTAACCCCCTTCAGAGGCACCAAGAGGGAATCTCAGGTCCCATGTGAAAGGAAGGGAAGGACAAAGAGTAGAACCACAGGACAAAGGAGAAAGCCAATAGCTCTCTTCCCTGAGAAACAAACAAACAAAAAAACCACAACCGAAATGAAAACAAAAACAACCCCAAAAATAGAAAAGGAGTAAAAGGGATGAAGGGAAAAAAAGGAGGCAGAGAGTGTGCAGAGACAAGGGAGGGAGGTGACTCCCATCCCTGACAAGGGCCAGGCCTTCCCTTTGCAGATCAGGTTGCACAAACCTCACTGCCAGGAAAGGTCACCTCCCCCACCCTCCAGCAAGTCAGTTACACGTGCCTTTTTTTTTTTTCACAAATCCACGTTGGCTGCCCCGAATCAAATTCTGCTTCTCGAGCAATTTCCCCTGCTAATTCCTCCCGAATCAGCTCTAACCCACCTATCCCCCTTGTCGCTGAGCTAGGCAGCCTCTAATCACACACCACCCTGTGTGATCCTCTCCCCAGTAAGACTGGGTTTGGCACTTTCCTCTGGTTCTCAGCAGCCTAACCTGTCAGGAACAACCTTCTAAAAATACCACTAAAGACCTCGGCTGATTTCTAATCCTCGTCTCTCCGCAGACGCCTGCCTGTACTAGGTGGGTTTCTAGACTTGGGATTTACAGTCTTCCTTCAGAGTGTCTAATCTGTGCAGAGCCCTTCCTGTTGTCATCCACAGGCAAACCCCTCCTTTCCCCACCATAAAACATGATCCCTTTGGCAGCAGCTCTCCAGTCTGCAGGGCAGCATCAACCAGCCTGTGAAGTCACCAGCTTCTTCTTCTCCTCCAAACCCCCCCCCGCTGGGTTTTGGCTTTGCTGGGGAGATCTCAGGGGTCCCAGTCCTGTTGGGTGCTGGTGGGTGCTTTGTATGAGAAAAATCGCCCTGTGGGCTCAGCAGGGTAAGTGATTTTCTTGGTACTTCCCAAATTCCTGAGCGTTGTGTAAACAGTGTAAGGATCTGTAGATGCATCATGGAGCTGTGTGTTTGAATCAGGGAATCATGGAGCTGTCAGAGTTAGAAGGAACCTCTAGAGATCATTCTGTCCAACTCCCCTGATAAAGCAGGATTGCGCAGAGCACACTACTGAGGACTGCATCCAGGTGGCTCTTGAATATCTCCAGAGAAGGGACCCCACAGCCTTCCTGGGCACTGTCTGTATTTTTAATTTCTTATTTATTTATTTATTTATTCTGTTTCCTTCTCCTTTTTAACACTCCCCTGTTCCTAATTGTCAAAAACAACCAGGTCAGAAGAACAAAGTGGAGGGGAGCGCCATGTTCTGGCTGCCCCCCACTGCTCTGGTACACACCATCCCTATCCCTACCCCTATCCCTACCCCTATCCCTA
>NW_009954215.1:5665023-5670013 GCF_000747805.2 Chaetura pelagica | reverse complement strand
AGTTGAGCCCGGGGTGTTTGGGGACGTTTCTGAAAGCGGAAACCCCCTGTTGGATCTGGGGTTTGGGTTTGTGTTTCCACTCCCAGCTCCTGATTAATTCCTTGCTAAATATTCTGCGTTCAGGGAGCTCCTGAGGTATTTGTGGCTTGTGTTATCTGCCTCTGTGGCTGAGAAGAGGGAGAACTTAACGCTCTTACTTTTTAAATTTTAATATTAATGCAGAATTACACACTTTCTCTAGAGAGACTTGGTTTGTGAGTAGACAGACATTTGCTTTAGCATGTGCTTTTAGTCTTCTGCAAGTACTATTAAAATGGTTAGCTCTGCTCCATGAGAAGCTGTTTTCTTTCCTTGTTCTCCTCCCAGACTTCCTTCCTCTGACATGTGATGCGTGTGGGGAGGTTTTCTGTAAAGAGCACATCCGTTATGATGACCACAGATGTAACTCTGCCTACAAAAAGGTAAGTACTGACTCATGCATAAGAACTACAAAATTGCTTAGTCATGTGCAAAGGCTGCTCTGAAACTTGACCTGTGGTTTCAATAAAAGCACAGAGGACCACAAGATATGAGTTATGGTGCAGCTGAACTTCATGTTCATAGAAATATGACATTTCTGAGGTCAGTACTGAGAGGTTCCAGTTTATTTCACTTATACCAGAGGGGGGTGTGTTATCTTTTAAGTTATGTATCGTGGCCTAAAACTTTCTGCAGCCCCAATTCTCTAAGTTGAAGGATGGCAAACATGAAACTACAGAGGGAATAAATACAATAAGTGGGTCCAGACTTTGCTCTCTGGCTTATTTGACCTTTGAGGTGTTCAAAGGCTGTAATTCCAGAAAGCTTAGAAGCAGATTGAAAGTCAACTTAACAAATATGGTGCTACAAATTGGTTTGGCAAAGTGTGCCTGTTTTTCAGACAATGATTTGCTGTTACCTTTGTGGAGTGTTTCTTTAAAAGCATTAGTAAATGAGTAGCACATCAAAACTTTGGGAATACAGTTTCATCACCTGTGGGTAAGAGAAGAGAAAAGACAGAAAAATAATTGGGTGGCACTTGTGATCTGTGTTGTGTGTTCCCAGAATGTGCAGGTTCCAGTGTGTCCACTCTGTAATGCACCAATCCCAGTCCAGAAGGGGGAAATACCAGATATTGTGGTTGGAGCTCACATGGATAAGGACTGTAAATACAATCCAGCACAGCAAAAGCAGAGGGTAAGTAAGCTGCTGTTGGAATCTAAACTACCTGCTTGAATGCTTGTTTCCTGACAGCAGGATGTGAAGTGTGCTCTGCTTCATCTTCATTCTAAGGGCATCTGAGCCTTCCTGCTTCAGCTTGGCTGTTAGTTGGGAAGCTGATCACAGCCAGCAAGCATGGCCAACTTCATGTCTTCTGTTCTTTAGATCTTCACAAACAAATGCTTAAAGCCAGGCTGCAAGAGGAAAGAGATGATGAAGGTTGTGTGTGAACAGTGTGGGGGCAACTTCTGCATAAGGCACCGGCACCCTCTGGATCACGACTGCGCCGGGAGCAGCTGCCCCCCCTCCAAGGCAGGGTGAGCCCTAGTTATGGAATTTGAGCTCCAGCTGAAACTCAGAGCTACCACTGGGGATTGGTGTGGAGCTCAGACAAGTAGGGCATTATACAAACCAATGGTCACTGCAATAAAATAGCCACTTTTTTTTTTTTTTGTATTCTGGGACTAATTTTTGGAAACCTGTGAGGTAAAAGCTGCTTCTCTTTCTTCCTAAAATTCTTCCAAACTTACCTATCTTGATAGCATGATACTCAGTGTCCCCTAACTGTGAGCAAACACTGGCCATCTCAAGTATTTTTTTGGGGTCTGGATCTAAATACTTGAGTTCTAAAGTGTTTCTCAGCACCTTGAAGTTACAAAGAACTAAATTGATACCTTGCCAAGCAAAGTTCAACTTAGTTTTAATAAAAATGTCACTTGCAGGCAGGTGTACTTTTCTTATTCTGTGCAATAGGACTTTGAAACTTGTGTGACAGATCCAGATAATTGAACTGGATGGAAGAATGAAATTACTGGCACTGTGTGTAAGAGGTGCTGAGCCTGGTTGTGTTTTTTGTAGCTATGCAGCTCTGATGAGAGCCTCTCAATCTGCCTTCAAGTCAACGGGAGCGCTCGGAGTGCCATCTAATGGGAGTTCGCAGCACAGCAGGTATCATGGGCTGTAAAGCCAAATACCCTTGTTCCAAAGTAGTGTTGTGTCAACGTGGGGAAGTTCCACCTCTGGCTGCTCCAGAGGTGGTAGTTGACCTTGGGTGGGCATTGGGAATGTGGTAGAGGGGCTCTGACAGCACAAAGGTGAAGCTTCTCTGTGCTGTGGTGATGAAAGCAGCTATATGGACACAAGCATTGTGTCAAGTTGTTGAAGCAGCAGGTTGGTCTGTCACCTGCTCAGCGTGAGGCTTGGTCAAGTTCTGGGACATTGGTGTCACCAGGATGCTGAGGGAAGTCTAGCAAACACCTGAATGACAGCAAATGGCCCAAGCCCTTCCCTGCCATGTCCATCTCCTTGTGACTGAAAGTTGTGTAACTCTTACATGCTTGTGTCTTTCAGATGCAGATAGCAGAGGCTCATCACATCTGGATCAAACCTCTGTCTACTTTAAAGTTAATCTTGTCTATAGCTCTCAATATTTTCTTTGCAGTTAACTTATTTTTGTAGCAAAATTTTTTGTGCATTCAATAAACTGTCACCTTTTCCAAGCCAACTTTATTTGTTCCTGTATTTGGAATAAGAGCTGGAGTACTATGAAAAATACTTGATGGAGGAATCTGGGGAATGGTGGTAGGAGGAAGACTAAAATGAGGATGAAGCAGCCAGTTTTGCTTAGATAAGTCTGAACTGTGAGTTTCCTAAGATGAAAGTCTGAAATACAAGCTACTGTCTTCTGTCTCAATCCTTTTGGGAATTGCCTGGCACAGAGTGCAGCACCATGCTTTGTAAACAGCATCTCTGAAGCCAGTTTTCTATAAGCTGCCTCTTGGTTTCTGAATGTCATCGGAAGTACTTGATTTATAAAGCTATACCTAGTTTTTCTAGTCCCTAAGTAATTCCCTGAGGGCCAGTGCTCTGAGAGGCATGCACAGTATAATTCTTCACAATTTATTACCCCTTAAATAGAAACCTAGGTTTGCATGGGTATTTTTTTTGCAATTGGGGTGAAAAAGAAGCCAGAGAAAGTAGCATGAACTGTTTGTGTCCCATATGATGGAAATGAGGCCAAAATCCAGCATTGTCTAGGGAGGCTACTCTTGCTGTCTCCCTGAAAAGCTTGAACAAGTGAAAACATAACAGAGATGCTCCATCTATTATCTTGATCAGCTGTCTGGGCTCTTTAAAACTGCATCAATATCCAGCTGCTAAGCTTGGGGCCTGAAATATGGTAGGTTGATGGAATGGAAATGTGCTGTTAATGAACAATGCTAATTCCCCAGCTGGGCTCTAAGTAGACTTCTCATCCAACTAATTGTGAGACAAATGTCAAGGCTCACTGATGATGTCAGGGGGTCAAGACCTCAATTTCATGTGTCATTGGAGCTATTACTCTGCAGACTGTGGCTGGTGGGCTGGAGTGGTGGCTTAGGACTAACTGAAGGGTAATTGCAGTCCCCTGAATCACCTGCAGCTATGAGTGCCCAAAGCTGTTTTGCTGAGGTGGGAGGATGAGCAGCTTGCATAGCAGGGACTGTTGTGTTATTTGACCTGAGAAAAATAATCTTTGATACTGTAAGAGATGAGATCATAAGTGCAGTTGATGCATATGCCCTATATAACCTTGAGGTGTACTGCAGTTGTGCAAAGACTTGGGTGCTTTGTGTTTTTCTTGGTGAGGCTTAATTCTTTGAGTACAAAAAAAGAGGAAAAGTGGATTTATGGTCCTGCACCATATGGTCCTGCATGTAAACAATTAACAATTCTGACTTGTAAGCCTTTTATCAGAAAGGGCAGAGATAATGTAATTTACATACCAAACATACCAAAAAATGTGTACCATCCCATAGTCATCTTTGGCTCAGTGTGATTTCTTGTTACCCAGGAGAAGGTTTTGGAGAATGATGAAAGGTATTTGGAAGGCTGTAGTTGGCCAAACTGAACGTCTGAAGCTGGGAGGTAGGAGTTAGCACTGTTCATTCCATAGAGATGAATTTTATGCAATAGTGTGGTCAGGATTGTGATTTGACAGTGTCTGTAATACTGTGTTTGGCCACAGGATGTCACAATAGGATATGTAACAAACCAATTATTTTTAGGAAGTCTAAACATAGAAAACGTGCTTTCCCTATTCATGTTGAAACAAAAGTTTAAATTACAGCTCTAATTTTAGACACCACTACCTGCTGCTGATCATCCCGTGTGCCCCAATGCCAGGACTCAGCCCTAGTGTGTTGCTGCAGCACTAGGACTTCTGTGACCTTCCTGTACAACATGGAACCAGCCACAGGTTTCCACACAACGCTGTTCACCCCACTGGTGGTGTGGGAAGGCTTTTCCAGGGGGGAGAGCAGAGGCAGGTGCTGACCAGGGAGGTGGAACACAGATCAGAACTGAGAGGCTCTACCAGCCCAGCAGCAATGGGTGGGGGGCAGGAGGGGCACCCACAGTGCGGGGAGGAGGTGGGAGGGGAGGAACAGCAGCAGGTGTGACCCTGGTTTGGTGTGAGGTGTATGTGCCAGGAGCTGCTGCCACCAGTGCAGCATCTCAGCTCTTACTGGGGACGAAGCAAATGGAAATAAAACCTCCTGGTTCAGGTTGTCATGGAAAAAAAAACTCCCCCGGCTGTTTGTTTTCAGTAAATGTTCCTGCCCTTCGGTATCACGGGGGATGGAAGTGCTCGTGCGCAGGGATTTATAGAAAATGAGAACACGGAAACCAGTGTGTTCCCTGGAAACCCGGATCCCTGAGCTCTTTTCCCGCCCCTCCAACCGCAGCGGCCGCTTCTCCTCCTCGCGCCCCC
>NW_009954215.1:5659056-5664295 GCF_000747805.2 Chaetura pelagica | reverse complement strand
GGGGGGGGGGGGAGGCGGGGGGGGCCCTCCCCAGCATCGCCCGCCCGGGTCGGGGCCTCCCCGGGCCCGTCCTGGCAGCGCCGTCCCTGTCCCTGTCCCTGCAGGGCCTGGGGGGCCCGGCTCGGTGACACGGGGGGTTTGTGCTGCACCGGTGCGTGCCCAGCGGGGGCTGCGGGGTGTTGGTGCTTTGCCAGCGTGTTCCCAGTTACATGTTTGTGTTGGGGAAGCGACGGTGCCGGGGCAGCTGTTGAATCAAAGCCGCTAAACCCGGGTTTTCTCTCTGAGAGATCAGAGCTGGTTTCAGACCCAGGTTTGCTGCTGCCCCTGGTTGCTGCTGCCCTTAGGTCAGTGTAAAGTGCAAGATAAGACTTGTGAGATGTAATTCTTACCACGTTAATCTACATGCAAACAAAGAAACCCTTGCAGTTTAAACAGAACTGATGGTTTGGAACCATCTGTTTAGTGATCAACTAGGCTGACTTTTTGCTCATGGGAATGCATGTGTGCCCATATGTGTGTGTTAGGGAGGTGACTAACAGTCACATCAATGAGTTTGGAGAACAAAGAGGTGTAATTGGTGTTGTCTGAGGGAGGCAATTGATCAAACAGTTCAATGTGGGGTGTTATGACCTGCAGAAAGCACGAGCATCAGCTGTGGGGAATTGCTGCCAGGAGGGTCAGTGAAGTATCTCCCACAATGGGGCCTGGGAGGACAGTAACTTAAGTGTAATCATTCCTAAAGGGAACATGATGAAAATTCTGCAACATGGATCCAAGTTCTGTGCAGCCATACGTTTCATAGTAAAGCAGTCACACAGTTCTGGTACCAGTGTAATTATAGTGTCACTTCGGCCATATACGAACCTGATAGTCAATATTCAAAGTTCTATTTAATATATAAAAGGTTCTAATTGCAGTTTGGTGGTTTCTATTACAGAATAGTTCTATTTGAAAATGCCCAAAATGAATGTGGAAAAAAAAGAAAAGAAGGTAGCAAAAAGAAAAAAGCTGAAGCCCCACGTGGCCCAGAAGGGAGAGCTGGAATCAGAAACTGAACCAAAGAAAAAGAAAGAAAATCTGCAGGTAGGTCCTCCAAGTTCTGACTTTAATTCAATAAAATGAAGATACATTATTACATGTGATGTGAGAGTTTTAGAGATTCAATACTGCATTGAAATGGGAGCCAGGAGGATACTGAAGGGCCTGGAGGGGATGACTTATGAGGAGCAGTTGACGTCACTTGGATTATTCAATTTGGAGAAGAGGAGGCTGAGAGGTGACCTCATTGCAGTCTATGGCTTCCTCAGGAGGGGAAGAGATGGGGCAGGTCCTGATCTTTTCACTCCTGTGACCAATGACAGGACTTGGGGACATGGCAGGAAGCTGAATCAGGGGAGGTTTAGGTTGGATATCAGGAGAAGGGGGGTTGAGCACTAGAACAAGCTCCCCAGGGCAGTGGTCAGAGCACTAAGCCTGCCTGAGTTCAGGAAGTGTTTGGATGATGCTCTCAGGCACATGGTGTGATTCTTGTGGTGCCCTTCATGGGGATAGGAGTTGAACTTGTTGATCCTCATTGGTCCCTTCCAACTCAGCATATTCTATGATTCTATGTAGAATTTGATTCAGTTGCAGTGATTCCTTGGATGTAATAGAATTAGATTGAAAGTTCAAAGGAGAAGATAAATTAAGCCAAATCTGGATGTGATTGTAGCAGTTGGAGTACATCATGATCTCTGTGTGTTTTGGGTGCTTCTGTGAAAGACAGGGAATGAGTGAGAGAATGTGGGGGAAAGGCAAACCAAGTGGCTTTAGGCAACTGTCATATGGCAAATGTAGGCGCAGCTGAAGTCTTCATGTGATCCTGAGTGGCTGGAAAAACATGAGACATGTTTTCTTAGAAATCCTCTTGATTTTGGAACAGAATGTCAAGTGGCCAGAAGGTGTCAGCAGCCTCTTTGCATTACTGAATGTTTCATGAATTTATTTTATGAGAATGAGAAAGAAATGAGCCACATCAAGATGTTTTTTCAGTGGAAGTTAAGAGTTGTGAGTTTTTTGTGGTGGATGTGATACATAAACAGGGAAATTAAATTCTGCTGTTCTGAGGGGTTACTGTAGAACATGGATTAAAGAAATATGGAGAGGTTTGAAACTGTTGAGATACAGAGAAGGAAATGCAAAGATTTTATTTCCTCAGGAATTCTCAGGGTGATGTTAAGCCATGGTCTTAAAAACTCTTGTATGTTTCCTGATTTTACGTAAAAGATATGTGAAATCTGCTTGCTACTGAATTTATAATGAGATTGGTAGCTAAAGGGAGATCATACAACTAAAAAGCAGTACTTCTTATTTTGTTATTGGACTTTAAGGTCATTGGCAAAAACATTTTGGAGAGCTTTTGCATGCATAAGGATTTCTACCTATTTCATTTGGTTTGTGAAATGTGATGTAAGAAAACGAGGTCTGTAAATTCTTGCAGTTTTGAACTTACAAGAAATATTCCTAAATAGGAGAGTGTGCATCTGTGTCTATGTCAAAGTAAAAATAGAAAATCTTGTATTTATAGCTTAATTAGGGGGAATGTTTCTCCTTTCCTTTGTAGGTGTGTGTTAGATTTGTAGATTCATGGTGCTTTAATTTAATTTGAGCAAAAATAATTTTTCAGGATAAAACAGTGTGAAATTAAAAATTAAGTTTTTATTGCCAGTGACATTCTGTGTAATTTCATGCAAAATTGGGAAAAAACCCCCAAAAACCCAAGTGGGCTTCAAACCCCTCTAACAAGCAGGGCCTTTTTGGATCATCTAATGTCAAGTGATAAGCTCCCTGAGCCCTGTAGTTCCTTTTTGCTGCCTGTGCAGACTGTGGGACTGTGAAAGAAAGAGCAAATATGAAATGGAAAGAGGAATCCATAAAACTTTTAGGGAACACCACTAGGCACAACAGTTCTTAGGGTTATACAAGCTGGTGTCAGTGGGTGGCTTAACCATCTATATATAGTGTTAGTTTTGTGAAATACTCCCTAAGGTCTATGACAAGCCACCTTTGGCATCAGTTTTATAAACTACAACTGCTGATAGTTAGAAAGTGTAAGTTGCTAGATGGCATTTTTTGTTTGAAATGGCTGCTGAGGATGAAAAATGCTAGGCAGGTCTTAAACAATTGTACTTCAGAAATGCTGAGTGAAAGTGAAGCTGTTTGCCAGCTCGGGGTTGTTACTCAGCATGTGTTTCCCCAGCTTTGTGTGAAACACAAAGTCACAATAGCAGCTGTGCTTTGAAATGTTTGTGCTCATCAAACCTTGGCAGCATGGAAAATGTAGTAGAAAACAAGGTGTGTACAGGAGGATGAGAAGGAACTCCAAGGCTGCAGTGATGTGCTCAGTTCAGCTGGATGATTTCAAACAAGAAATTTCGATTAAAAAATAAAGGCAACAGTTGAGAGGGTTTATTTTGCAGCCTTACTTTCTTTAATTTTATTTCTGTGACTTTAAAATGAACCGGAGGCCTTGATTGACCAACAGAAATTCCTGAAGTGTGACAGCTGGATTCTGATGAGCTGTGATTGACTTTTACAGCAGTAAATGAATCAAAGAATTTTTTTATTTTTGCATTTTTAAACTAAGGACGGGTGGGTAGACTCTAGTTTCTCCTAAGGAGTCTCCTATGTGATGGAAAGAAGCCAAAACACAGCTCTAGAACACGTTGCTTGTGGTGGCAGAAAGGTTTGACTGGTTTATTAAATCACTTTACTCTCCTGTGACTTACTTTTCTTTTTTTAAAAAATTCCATTCTAGTACAGCAATTTTAGTCTCCAAAGTGGAAAATGTAAATCTCTAATTGATTTTGCTGTAGAGCTGCAGGCAGGTTGAAATGTGTCTTAAATGAGTGGGTTTAGTCATGTTGATCATTCCTTCATGACATTTGTCTCAAAAAATCTTGCCAGCCTAAGACTAAAGCATTTTTCCTTGGAATAACTTGACCTTTCAGAGTAATATGGATGTTTTATTGATTTTAATCTACTCAATTTCTTTTTTTACATTAAATAGCAATAAGCAATTCAAGACCAATGTAAATGTTTTCATGAATGATCTTAGAACCACACAGCTCTAAGTGACACATCTGTAGTGGAGCTGAGCAATGCAAGTCTTTAAACTTAATTCAGCCTTGTGTTTTTCCGGATAGATTTTCATGTTACTGTTTTACTTTACTACTTGGCAATAAACCTGACATTTTTAACATTGATTTTTTATTTTTTTTTTAATGCCTGGACGTTGGTTTTACTTGTTTTTTAGTGATTTTTGAAGTTTCTTTTAAGTTGGCACATAACATGAACATAAATAAATAGAGTTAAAATATGGCATCTAGGCTGGTGGTCTGAAGTTAAAGGCTGGTTTTGTAAATAAAAAGCTTTCTAATGGCCCTTGTCCGAGAAAAAGTAATTTTGTTTCAATTCTCTGAAAGAAAATAAAAACGAATTACAATGTTGTTACTGTGTTATCTTGAAATACCAAACATTGGAAGCGCTTGTTTGCAGTCGCCCATGTCTTACTTCTGTTTGCAGATTTCTTCAGCCTTCACAATTTCAGCTGCTTTAGTTGTCAGGAAGCTGATTGAAACAGCAGTGCTGACACTTCCAGCACTTGTAGGTAGGGGACAACACGTTGTGGTTGCTTTGTTTATGAAGGCTGTTTGAGTTCGACCCAGAAGGACCTTAAAGTATCAACGGAGCTTTTAACCTTGTAATTTAGGGTAGATCTTGTTTCTCCAGTGCTGTTTTCGGAGCTGTAGGTTTTCTACAAAACAGTAAGAAGTTCTTCCAGTGTTGAACCATCTATTAGATGATGACTCAAAATTCATAATCCATAGAAACCAATATTAATTTCATGTTCCTTCCCAATTTAGTCTAGCAAACATTGTAACTTGAAGGTTACAGTGACTAAGAGGCAATCAATATTTATAAATCAAATCCTGTTATTCATGGCTGAAGGGTGTTTTAGGTAATTAATGCTTGTACAGTCAGTGGGTGTTTTCTTGTATGTTCCTTGTTATCTTCAGCATTGCAAATGGTTGAAGGAGGAGGAATCAACATTTTCCCCAGATAAAGGCAAAATCAGTGGGAAAGGAATTTAATTTTTGAGATTCCATACAAATAGTACAAACAATGGCAAATAAACAAGTAGCTCTTGGTGTTTCTTCAATCACAGGGCTTAGTGTGCAGGTGCCCAAACAGTAAGATC
>NW_009954215.1:5644720-5659039 GCF_000747805.2 Chaetura pelagica | reverse complement strand
TTCAGCTTTTTGGAGCTTATCATAAAGGCCAATATGGAGTTGTTAAGCTTTGCTACAACAAAACAAACCACAAAAAAAACCAAAAGGATTCTTTAAAATAATTGTTTACTTGTAGTAGTGAAAACATCATAAAATTATGTTTAAGGTGTGGAGAGAAACATTTTGGCATGAGCTTGGTAGAGTAGCTAGGAATGCTCCTTCCATATGATCTCTAATGCTATTGTGATCAGGTAATAGGGACAGCAATTTGAGTGTTTAATGAATGCAAACCAGATATTCATTCTACAAAACCTATCAAGCAGATACTGTAAAGCTGTCATCAGAAAGCGCATTTTTTTTTATTTGACAACCCACTAATTCATACCAAAACCTGTTGTGGAAATGATGAGTTGTAAACAAGCTCAATAATCCTTTATTGTTCCATTAATTTAAATAATGGGATGTTTATCTTGTAACCATCAATATAACTTGTTTTGTATTTTCCCATCCTAAAAAAACCCATAAAGTTCTACCTTAGTGTGATGTTGCAGGACTTTCTTATGACTACCAGGCTACCTGTTACAGCTGTATCTAATATACATTAAAAATATATATTTTGGAAAGTGTTTGCATTATAATTCCTTTACCAACTCTTCCTGTGTTTGTTTAGTTTTGCTTTACTGCCTTAATCCTCTGTTGTATGAATTAGTGTTAATTTTTGTTTAAGAAACACTAAGAAAACCAATGTAAAATATTGAAGAAAGAAAAAAAAAATAAAAGGAAATTCCAAACCATTCACTTTATTTAGTGTAGCCTCCTAAAATATAAACCTTGTACTGTTTTGTTTTTGGTAATTTAAAAAATATCTCTAACATGCAAATAAACTTCTGTCCATGTTATGAAGATGACACAATCTTTCATTCTGCCCCCTCTCCTCCATCTTCCCCCACATCTTGATGTGTGGGTACATCAGCAGTTGGCAGTTTTCTGGTGACCAAGGGAGGGGTGACAGCTCTTTTCTCAAAATGCCCAGATTAAATGTCAGTGTGGATATTAGTGCAGCCTTGTTGGTCTGTTGGTTTTGGTCATTTTGCAATCGAAATGTTTGCCCTGTTTCACTTTTCTTTGGGCTACCTTTCAGCTGAATGTTCATTCTTGCATTATCTGTATTTTCTTTCATATTGCATAAAAAGAGAAGCTTGCTGGCCCATTGGCTTCTGATTGCCTCTCTGTGGGATGGCATCCTGATAGGTGAGAAAAAATGACAAAGTTATAAACCCATTTGGCATTTATGACTTAGCCTGTGAGGTACTCCTTGGTTTGTCAGCTTTTTTTATCATCTATGCAGCATTTCTCACATTAGGAAAAATAATTAAAATTTCCCAAAATGTAAGGGCAGCTGCTTGTGCAACTGAAATTTGTTTCTTACTAACACTTTTTCATCAGAACATTGATACCATTGCTTTAAATATTTAATTTTCTGTACATTTACTTGTTTTTTTGAAAGAGGTAAATTTGATTGTAACACCATTTAATGTTTATAGAGAATTGTAGGCCTTTTGTAAACAGGCATCTCTAAGAAGGTACAAAATAGTGGCTGAAATACGGATATGCATAGATTAGGCTGAATAATTCTACATTCCTTTGAAAATTATTTTTGTAATGGTAGGAATACATTTCCCAGGAAAGAGTATTCACAGCTGGGAAAACAGTTGCTACTTTGAAGATGGTTTTCCCAGGCGAAAGGCTCATATCCCCAACTGTGTTTGGTATAAACAATATGTGGTGCATTTCTTACTTTTGTTTAAAGGAATTGTGTATTCTTCATTACATATTAACCAGTGAGAGTTTCATGCTAATTATGGGTATTTGCCTTAATCTGAAGACATACAAAGTTAATTCCATACTTTTGTTAATGTAGGCATAGTATTAAAGTGGTGGTGAGTTTGGTGGTAAAACACAACTGTTCCTTTTTTTTGTATTAAGAGGGGAAATTCTACCTCTTTTTGCAGCAGCACGTACTTGATGTTTCCTCTCAGTTCCCATTCTTTACTCAGGGGTGAGACCTTCCTTGACAGTTCTTGTTAGGTTTCCGGTATAAATCCTTGCTTTCATGACTTAGCTGCAAATATCTTCACAAAATTGAAATTCAGCACCGGATTTCCACTTGTGGGTTGAATTTGTTGAGTAACAATCTTGTAAAGAGCAGAGGTTAAGTTTGCTTGACTACATGTCACCCAGCTCCAGTCCAGTGAGAATGCTGGTCTCTGTCCTTTGTCAATTATGTTTTTTTTCTGATTCTACATTACTGACTTCTCACTCATCGTAGGGAGAAGCATCAGAAATGGAAATTGCTGGAAAGGGCCCAAATTTCTGAATAGACAAAAAATTTGGCACAAAACCTGAAATTACGTACAATTTCAGTGAAAAAAAAAAAAAAGTCTGAGTCCACGTTTAAATTCACAAAACACATTCCACTTGGCAAGAAATTAAGTTGTAGACTTGAAAGGATAAACGTTTGCTACATTCTGATGTAGGATAGAGAACAGAGAAATGGGCATTCAAAGGCAATAGTTCTTTTCATGGCTTGAAAGTTGAAAATGTGTACAGTGTGACATACTAATGCAAGGCTGGTTCTTGCAGGATTATTGCTTCCTGTTTATTGCTATTGATACTGTTTTGTTAATGTTAATTTGTTCAAAAAAACTAAAATGGCACAGATTTGGATATTAGAATGTGTTTATTCTTAAAAGCAGCAGTTTTCTTTCTCCTTGACAGAATGCAGCTGCTTTTTTAAACAACAAGGGAGCCTGGTATAAAGTTTTTTATAAATTACAATTTATTATGTGTTGATGGATTAGATTTAAATATTAAAAAAACAAACAACAAAACCAACAAAACCCCCCAAACAAAACCACAATCGAAACAAAACCCCAAAAGCAAAACCCCCACATTTTGAAGCAGAGGAAAGGGGGGAAATGATTGCTTCCACAGTATGAATAAGAAACTAGAATTATTTCACCAGAAGTTTCCTCCTCTAAAATACCTGCTGTGCTTAGATGTGATATGGTGAACCACATGAAAGATTAGTGTATATTTCTGTATGTTAATAAATTACAGCACAGATAACATGGCTCTTGGGTATTAGATCAAAGCCACACAGATTAAAAAATACTTGTAAAGTGCTCATCTGTTACATCCAACAGGTAATTAGAGCAGAAAATTAATCTTTTGACTGTTAGAAGCTGCCTGATACAACAAGGATACAAGCATGAAAGTATTTGACAGGGGAACCTCTTGCTTAAAGAGCCAGACTCCATCTTTGAATGCATTTACCTATTTCTAATTGAATCCCACAGGAGTTCTGTAGGACATCAAACAGAAAGATCATCAACGTTTTATTAAATTTCTCAGCATTATCTTAATAATTTACATCTGTGAACCAGACTTTTGCAAGCATCATTTATACACAAGGGAAGACAAGCTCTGCTCCTACCATCTTACAGTTTGAAACATGTCAAAACTGCTCAGAGAATGTACCAAAAACTTAGAGCTACATTGCTTAAAAAAAGATCAGAGAGCTTGTATAAAAGAGAATAGCAAACCTTAAATAGGTGGGGAAAAGACATGCTTTTAGTCACTGTCATTCTGTCATACCTTTACATTATGTACTGAATTATAAATGGGAGTTACCTGTGTTTACTCACTTGTAAAATAACTAGGTGGTTACAGAACTGTTACACTGAACTGTCATACAGAGCTCACTGAAACAGGTCATGGCCTTTCTATGGACTCAGTAGACTTTAGAACCTTCCTCTGCCTCATTGGATGGTTCTTATTTTTCTAGTTACTGTTAGAATAGACATTTTTTTTCCTATTTTACTAAGAAAGTCCCATATTTCATGGCTGTTCTTATGTCAAAGTCTGTAGCTTTGTCATTTTCTAAAGGCATTTTAAGTGAACTTGTGGGGATTTTCTGTTTGTTTGTTTCCTGGTGAAAGTTTTCCATGCTTTGTTGAAAACATGCTGTTGTCTTTACAAAGATCTGTCTAGATTAAGTCATGGTCTCCTTTGGGCTTAGGATAGGAGTGGCTGGCTTTTCTGATCCTGTATGTCTTGTAATATTATTTAGAGTAGGTATATTAAAAAACTTAGGGTTTACTTTTTAGTAATGAACAGTTCAGTAGATTTAGTTCAGTTAATTTAGGAATTAAAAAGTTCTGTATTTATCCATAGCAGACAACCATTTCAGAAAATAGGTTAGAAATACGTTTTTATCACCGGAGTTGGACAACGTAAAAAGCCTTTCTAAACACACAGGTTCCTTTGTGAGACTCAGACAAGAATCTTGAAATTTTTTAGTGAAATTCACTGAATGTATGTAAAATAACTGAAGAAGCATGTAAGTGATTGAGTTGAAAGTAATGAGCTGCTCCTGCACTGCCTGAAGTCCTGAAAGGGCGTTGTTTTTTGTTGTCCTCTTGAGTGGCTGGCTCAGTGTGCAGCTGGTTAGTCTTAGCTCCTGTCTGTGTCATGGTGCCATATGATGGAATGGAAGTCTAAAAGGAAGGCAAAAGCCAAGGGCTAAAAGTTTGGTTTATTGTATGTCAACGTAGAATAAGTAATTTGGACAATACTCTTAAATGAAGAATACCTAAATTATAAATCTGAGGAGAGGGGGCTCAGATTTTCAAGTCCAGAGTGTCTCTTTGAAACCTGGCTCAGGGCTGGTGCCACAACACACCTCCCTGACAGAGCTGAAGAGCTGACAGAAAAGATGGACCTTGTGCATGTTTTAAAAATTACTTGTTCCCTGTCTCCTCTTGCTGCAGATTTAACATGTAAAAAAAATTTTAAAAGACAATTCCAAGGCGGAAATGTTTTTTGGTGATATTTATTAATTAGAATGTTAACAATTTCTAAAGTAGGCTGTCTCTGAAGGAGGAATGGCTGCATCTAACTGTGCTGATGGGCTGCTCTAGATGGAATTGGTAAACCAGGTGTAAACTTCTGTTGTAAATATATAATTCAGTCAATTGAATTAAAGATTAATTTGGCCCTATGCTCTTCTATGATGAAAGTTTAAAATATTTGCCTGATGGTCTGAATGGTTAAGGTAGGACTTCTGGAGTGAAAGGGAAAGATATTGTCCTGTAAGTTAAAATCAAACCCATATTTTGTTCATTTCAATAAAAAAAAATTAATTCATTGCTTCACCTTCATGAGTAGCTATTAAAATTCAAACCTGCCTTTTTCATACACTCACTTGTTTTTCCTACTTATGCAGAAACAAGTTCAAAAGGAATTAAATGTTAATCAATGTTGAACTTGACATGCTTTTACTTACTGTAAACCATGTTTTAACACATTTCTGATGTGACAATCCTAACCATTCAAAATTGTCTAGACAATCTTTTCCCTCTCCCAGTCTTAATAAACAGCTGAGAGAATGCAGCAAAATCCTTACATGGGAAGAAATTCAGTTAGCTTTTAACATAACTTGATGGCTGGAAAAAGATTAGAGCCTGCACTGTACAGCCAGTGGATTTTGTTTAAAACACAGATACTTAGTCTGAAATTCTAAAAGCATTTTCTTGTTAGAACTTTGTGCTTAATTTCTTTTTTTAAAGCTTGCCTATTTGCAAGTTTAGTAGAGAGGATTTTATATGCCAGGTAACTCGTTTGAAATTAATAATATAAATGTCAGATTACATTGGGGGAATATAAGATGAACTTGTATCTTTTTGACTTGACAGAAACAATATTGAAGAAGGTAATGTTTTAAGACTTCTGATTTTTGCTTTAAAAAGATATATATTTTACAGGGTATGCTGTCTTTTAGGATAGGTGGGTTGACTCTTCTGCATGCTAGTCTTCTGCTCTTCTGTGGGGAGCAGGGGGTGGTGACTTTTCTTGCATCTTGCCTGCATTAAGTCGGTTTTCCACAGATTCTGGGATCGCCTGACTCATTCATTCCAATTCCCTGTCACATGTCCTCACATCATGGAATGCTTTTCATAAATTCATTAAGCTTCATCTTTAGACTGACTGATCTTGGTTTTTCTAGATGTGAATGTGTTGTGCCTGCCCAGTGGGTATTTAGTGTATCTCCCAAAACTGTTAAAAGGATGCAAAGTTACAGCATCTCTTTAACACATTTAAATGGGCTCAGACAAAAATCTTTCTCATGCCTTTCTACACAGCTGAGGGAAGATTGTTGCTTTTAGTCACATCGAGTTCAGACTGGTGTTAGTTTGTGCTCTTTGGGTTAATTATTTTTCTAGATACTTAATAATACTCTGTGCATTCAAGACATTTTTGTGTTAAGGTGTTCTTTCAAAAGCGTTGAACCACTTAAGGGATTCTTTGATTTCTTTTTATTTTTCTTTTTTTTCATCTCCCTCCCCCCTCTTTTTTCTTTTTTCTTTTTTTTCTTTTCTGTGTGCTTTGCCTAATACTAGACTTGCTGGTGATTTGATATAGAATATTATATTGAAGATTGTAAGCATCTGTGATAAACAAAAGGTTTTGTTTACTGATGATAATGCTCCTTAATTTTAAAGAAAACTACATAAAGCACAGGATTTTTTGTTCATGGATAAGACATGGCAACGAGTTAGTGCAAAAGGGTGGGCTGCACAAAGCATGTGGTATATATAAATACATGAAAGTTGCATGGCTTTTCTGTAAATAATACTTGGCACATAGTTACATTTTTTTAAAAAAGTTTTGGGCTGAAGTGAGCTGTTTTTTCACCTGGAGGAGGACTTTTCATTTATTTAAAGTAAGGATTATGTTTAGATTTAGTAATTTCAGGCACCACTGAGAAACCTGTGCCAAATAATCAACAGTAGGAAGGTCATCAGGTAGTTTAGACACATAATTTGGTTTAAAATGTGCAATTGACTGAATACAATAATGTAGAAACATACTATTTTGTAGTATGTATGAGCAGACATTTGCTGCTATTGTCTGTTTATTATGCTAAGCTTCTGAGCAGACTCTTTCGTGATTTGTTATATCCAGTGGGGGATGAAAGGGCTTCAACCATAGCCTTGATCAAAAACCAGTTTCTTATGTTTCTATAAAGCCAAACAAGCAGCCACTACAATAGGGAAAGTGTATTCCTGTAACCCAAAGAGATATTTATTCATGCGAAGTGTCAAGATGACACAAACCTAATAGATCTGAAACTCAGAGGTGTCTTCCTTCATGGAATGGCACTGCCAAGAGAATTATCTGTTCCTTCACTTCTGTGTGCTCTGAAATAGCCACCTTTCAAGGTGGGATTCATGTATATTGGCAGCCAACAGGACACAAGTCATGGGGCTAATTCCAAAAGTGAAAATCATGAGGAAAAAGGGCTATGTGTGATGTAGCACAAGGGTGTGAGATTTCTTGCTAACTGTTGTTTAGCAACTCTTTTATGCACAGGAGTCAAAGCAGCACTTGCCTATTTCTTGAGAGAAGATATATTTGGTGTTCTTCAGGGAAGATGTGACTAAATGACATTTTGCCTCAGACTGTGGTTAGCAGCTCCCTGCAAATAATCAGCAGTTGCCATAAACTCCACCCTGCAGTTCCTGTTTCTGTTGCAGGAATATCAAGCTATCTATTTCAAATTCAGCCATCGTCTTGTGGCCTTTCTGTTTATAGGTCAGGTCTTTTGTGGCCAAAGCTTCCACTAGGAAACTCAACTATTTCGTGAGAAATATGAGCAGAATCGTGTTCACTGTTTTCTTTATTGCTTAGTAATTTTAGTCATTGTTTTAAGTGTCTACATTTAAAAAATCCTTTAAAATCCATTCATGTGCTAATTAATTCATATATGACATTTGAAAATAGGACAAAGCATCTTAGTCTGCAGAGTTCTGGTGCTGAAGTCAAAGAGCACAGAGGTGAAATGAGTTTGTTCACTTCAGAGATGCAGCAAGAGATGTTTTAATGATCTTGCACACTAATCTCTAGGAGCTTTATAGCTTCCTCTGAACAAGTTCAGCAGTTACCTGCGCTGAAACATCACTTAGTTAAAAACCCAATTACTTTCTAGCATAAATTAAAAACTATTGTTTTCAAGTATGTGGTATCAACATTTGTTTTCTTAGTATAATTAATCTTCCAATGAACAAAGAAATCTTGAAAGGCCTGTGATTTCTGGAGGTGGGATGGATGGTGCACGAAGTGCAAATGCAATTACAGCAAATCACCCTTCCATTAAGTTTTTCCTTGATTAAAAACTGAGGCTTCTGTCATTTGCATAAGCAATTCTTAACTCCTTTGCAGAAAGTGGCTTTGTTTTTTTAAAGCCACAGCGTTTAGTTCTAGCTATCAAAATAGGCCTGCTAAGTGTAAAGAGATGTCATGCAACTTGCATTTAAACCTGAAGGCAGATGTGGATGTACACATGTAGACTGGCATTTTGGACAAAAGGCCCACTTATGTCTGTCCTGGGAAAGACTGTCTGTCTTGAGCAATCCTTGACAGAACACAGCATTATGTTTTGCTTCTGTGAAGTTTTTTGAGATGAGCAATATAGTTAGAGATAATTTCAGTGTTGATCAAGTAGTGGTGTAAACACTAGATTACATCTATGAGACAAAAACACACCACTGTGCTAGATTATATTAAGATTTAAAAAAGCTAATCATGGAAGACATGCTAGAATACAGTGACGATAGTAGGATGTAGTTCTTCTAAACAAAGTCATTTATCTTAACATATTTGGATGAAAAAATCAATGCTTCTGCATCTCCACATCAATACGTTGTAATGATTTTTTCCCCCCTCTTATGGCAGCTTCATTATTTCAGTGGAAGTACCTCATATACACTAGCAAAGTAGCATATTTGATAATCAGGTTATATCCAGAGTCTTCCTAACTTGATAACATTTTCTTCTATATTGTCATTCGTATAAGTATAATACAAAATAAAGCTCCTTCAGTGCTCGGCTTTTAATAATCCTGTTCTTAATTAAATATAAATCTGACTAGAACATATTCTTCTACATTAAAGTCTTGTCATAAAAACATTTTTAATATAAACCTGCAATGCTCAGTAGAGCGAGAATATATATACACACACACACAGACACTTTTTTCTCTTAGTAGCAAGCGTTTTGTTCACTTTTTGCACAACTTCACAGTCATGTGTTTCATACAACCACTACTAAATCAGACCTCTGATTGCTCATTGCTGTCAGGAATGACAGATGTTAAGGCAGCCTGACAGAAGCGATGTAATGTTGACATTTTTGTTTTCTGCTCAATGTACAGTCGCAGTTTGTCTCTGAAGGTTTCCCCTAGAAAACTGTAAATTAAGGGGTTCAAACAGCTGTTCGAAAAAGCTGCCAGATTCACGATATGTCCTGTTAAAGGATAGTCATGTCTGAAGGATGGGCTGCTTGAAGAGACTGGCTCGCTCTTCTTTTGAAGAAGTTGAACACTAATGAAGACATTTTCAGGCAGCCAGCAGATAAAGAAGACCAAGACAACAACAAAAATCATTCGAAGAGCCTTTTGGCGCCGCAGTCGGAGACTTCTGTGCTTATGTGCTCTTATAAGAACTCGAACAATTAACGAGTAACAAAGCCCAATGATCACAAAGGGGATAATAAACCCCAGGGTTATTTCTAGCCACTGGATTTCTTTTACATCTGCAAAACAAAAATAGACCTCTCCGGTGTGTTGTAAATGCACAGCTGTAAATGGGACTAGTGCTGCAGAAATAGATGCCATCCATATGAGCCCACAGCTTAATCTAGCGTGTTGCATAGTGCGAAATATGTTGGACCTCATTACTTTTGTCAGTGCCATGTATCTGTCAAAACTCATCCATGTCAGAAAGAAAATGCTGCTATACATGTTGATCTGAAGGAACAAAGACATAAAGGTACAAATAATAGTGATATCGTAATACTTTTCATCAAGATTAAAAACCTCAATAAGAGAATCAGCAACTAAAATGAGATCAGCTACTGCAAGATTTATGAAGTAAAGGTCTGGAATGGTCATTTTTTCACGAAAGCTTATGTTGACTACCAGGATCAGGATGTTTCCCACAAAGCCAATAGGAAAGAGAAATATTGTGTAAAGACATGATAAGAAAAGCCCAATAACATATTGTTGGTGTTCTGATTTATCAGCTAATCTAGAAGATAGGCTTTCATTACACAAATGTGATCCATTTAAGTTGAAACTTGTGCTGTTACATATAACAGGTGATATTGAGGCAGAATAAGTTTCCATTGTTAAAATATCCGCAGAGAAGATATCAGTCCTCACAGTTTGGCAATGCCAAAAAAATCAGGTTTCTTGTTGTTTTCAACTAAGTTCACAGTAAGCATTTTGATTGGCAAGGAAAAAAATCTACAAGTTTGTAGAGAAAATTAAAATTCTTTAGAAGTCAAATTAATTAGACTTGAAGCATAACAGTACAAATAGTAAATGTTTTTTTTTTACAGGACACTAGATACATTATAAATAAGAGAATTTGCAGTTCCCATGTGCCTTAAGCTTGTGTAGGAATCTTTTTACCATTATGGTACTTGCATCTCTATTAAAAGCTTTTCATCAACAGTGTTTCTTCTTGCAGGTTGGAAGGTAGTGGTATTTTAGCTTCATTTGCTTTCTTTTAGTAATCGATGAGCATCCTTGGACCTGCAGTTTGCAAATGGAACATAATGAATTTGATACTTGAGCATTATACCATATGCTTCTGCTAATTTAACATAGACAGATGAGGAGGAGGTAGATGAGTAAGAAACATGTTTTAATGCATACACAAAGGTTCAGCTAAAACAATCTTAAATTTGTTCTAGATGATACTACGTTGTGAGGGCAGATCGGTTAAAATGTTGTGTACCCTTCAGGGATTCAATAACAGAAAATGTAGAAATATAGAAAATCAGGGAGTTCAGCTTACTGACAAATTTTGATTTTTTACTATATGGATATGTATGTAAAAAGAAACATTTCATCAGCAGCTTGTAAGGCTATTAAGTAGCAAAGTCTGTGGCTGAGAAGGCAATGTAGATGAAAAGCAGTTGGTTCCTTCTACTTTCAGGGGGAAGGAAACGCACAATTTAGAAATGAAGGTAATCACACAAGCAGCAGATTGATTTACACCAACATTATTGTACTCAATTTGCTTTTCTTTGTGATTATCTATGTTCCACTGACTTCTGGATAGGAATGGAAAATATCACTTAGCTGCTTTGTTTACTTACACATGTTGAATGCTATGGACTTGAAGCATTGCTGGAAGTTTATTTAGAACAAAAAAACCCAAACAAGCAAAGACACCCCAGACAAATAAAGCAAGAAAATGATAAGCCAGGGTGTTTTGTGTTTAATTTTAAATATTTTTAATGGTTTTAATTTTCATCTTAGTACCTATTCCTTGATTTTAATTACATTAAAACATGTAAAAAAAGAGTCAAATTGTGTACTAGTAAAATTAATGCATATTTCTGTATTTTGATGACTTAAATCTTGCTGCTGTACAGTCTGGGAGAGAAAAGGGAGCAGACCACTAATGGAGTCAGAGTGGTAGAATATTTTCGGTCAGAAATACAGCTCTCGGTTTGCTTAAATGTATTCAAGTTATCAGAAGTAGTCAACAGATACTTAAAGATACCTGTTCCAAAGCTTTTGTTGCTTAGTGAAATAGGTGTAAGGACATAGTAGCTGTTGTTGTGTTTTGAATCATTTTCATAATGTAAATCTCTATGCTAAAATGCCCAAATGAAATGACATTTCTTGGAAGAAGGTTTGATGTTTGTTTCAAGCAGCTATGGAAGTCAGACATGAACTGTTGTTTTTTATGTAGCATCCTTTTATTGCCGAATAAGGCAGTAAAACTCCCCTAAATACAATAAAAGATAAGTTAACAGTCTAAGCAATTGATTTTAAAAGGGCAGTCTGTGGTCAGATTTTAATGACATCAGAAAGGCCACCAAAAACCAAGCCATTACAAGCATTACAGGTAACCAGGTACTGGAAAACACTTTATTTTACCTTAATTCCATTTCTTCAGAGCTGATTTTCCTCCAGACAACAGAAGGCTGGTTCTTGCTTAGGTGCACGCTTCATGGATGCATCAACTTCAGCTGTCCTGTCAGTAAAAACTTGTACTGAGGTGTGCAGAGCTGCAGTGAATGCCACTTGTTGATGATTCAGCAGTAAAAAAAAAAAATCATATAAAAGTCAATTCTGTTTTAAAAGGTCCAAAATAATGGATAGTTTATGACAGCAAAATACAGATCTTGCTGCATGTCCTTGGCAATAAAACAAGCTTTATAGATTCCCAGGGTTGCTCTAATTTGTGTGCAGTTGAAGTGCTGCTGAACAGCCTTATAAGGCTAGAATTAACCCTGTTTCTGCTGGCTTCTTTTTTACTAGAGCTAGCCAAGCATCTTTTCTCTCATAGTTTTCAGTTTTATTTTGCCTAATGCTCATTTTGCTCTCTCTTCTGCCTCTAGCAATTTTTTAAATTATATAGTCCATTCCCAAACCTATAGCTCAGCTGGTCAGTAATCAAGACATTGCAAACTGTAACTGAGCATGATTAACAGAAATGTATAGCAATAATTACTGTTAGATGTGATTTTTTTTTTTTTAAAGCCTCTGGACAATCTAAAGAGAAATGTTCTGTTGAGAGAAATCTGGCAGCTGAGAAAGGGTCATTTGCTAAACTGACAATATACATTTAAGTTTTCCTACCTTCAAGTCGATCCCATTTTGCATGTTTGTATTTGAATTCTCAGGCATACATCATCATCCTCACAGTTCTTAGAACTGTTGAGCTAAAAATCACAAGGATAAAACACACTTATTTTGCAGAGAATGTGGAGCCCTGGTCTTGCATAAAAGCACAAGTATTGCAGGTGGAGTTTTGCCTTTCATCTGTAGAGGGGGAAAAACTACTTGACATTTCCAGAAACACTGCCTGCTGGTGGCTAGAATTCTTAGAACAAAAATAATAGTAAACCTTTCTCGTGAAAGAGATTTTATTTCTGTAAATTGCTTTTTATGATTGTATTCATCTGATAGCTGGGTGCTCAGTGCCATTAATGGATGTGCTGTATGCTGAGGCAACATTCTATTGCTACTGGAGTAAGATGAACTGGATCTCAGCATTTAGGATTTCAAGCAGACAATGATACAGTTTCAGAAGTAAAGAGTAAGCAAATAATATGTCGCGATAATGGATGCAGTACATCTGTTACAGTGGTCAAATATTTTTAAATTACAAAATAATTCATCGGTAGAAAAGTGAAGCAAAAGTTCTTCACACAAGTGGCTTTGGGAGTAGAAGGCACTTTGCCTTCTAGTGCAAATACATTATTTGCTGATTTTTCGTGACAAGTTGTGCATAGAACAGAGCATCTTGCCAGTGTTACTAATTTTAAAATGTCATTTCAGGACTTGTTCTGCACACATAGTTTTGGATTAAATTATTATTTGTTTGTGCAAATTAGTGCTAGTAAAGATTTTCTGAACAGAAGACTTCCACTGTGTGTGGACTGCCTCACTGGAGTGTCTTTCTGTGGGGTTATGAGGGCAGTGAGCCTGAAGTGTTTTGCTTTGAAAAGCGTACAAACATGATTGTTTTACAGGACTGGAATAATTGTCAAGTTAGAAAAATCTTGTGATACAAGCTTTGGAAGGTCTTAATTTTTTGCTGTCCTAAGGAACAGGATTATAAAGCGTCTGTATTGTGGTTTGTTGATCATATGGTTTTGCAGTACTTCGTTCTGTCCTTCAGAGCTTTCACTGATCTTGGAAGGGCAAGAAGGATTTTTTACTTTCCTTTATGCATCATGTTAGCTTCTGGGTGTTAGTTGTTTGTAATTATGTGGGCCTGGATTTGATAAACAGCTTGTCTGTCCTTGTTTTTCTATCTGTGAATATCAGCTGATTTGCTATCAAAATGTAGAACTCTGAGTGCCAATTTTCTTATTTGAATTCATGATAAGAAATATGTTACTTTGTCATACTTTCAGAATCGTTGGGAAATTCCCTTTTGAAAGACTTACAAACTACTTCTTTTTACTGCTAGTAGGAGTATGAAGCATAAGAGGCCAAATTTAGTATTTTTATATTGTGTCATTGTATTGTAATTAGTGAGTTCTGTCTTTCACTAAATATTTTATGAGATAGTCATATGAATTCTCTGAATCCTGTCTCCCAAAACAGAGTACAGCATCTTCAGGGTTTTTTTAGGCAGTCAGATTGTTTTTTATTAATCTATCTTAATCTCACTGTTCATCACTTTCATGTTCCATAAAATGCTTAAAACTAATTTTAGCAGCTGCTAAACACACTACTCTTTCTCTTTC
>NW_009954215.1:5626130-5644471 GCF_000747805.2 Chaetura pelagica | reverse complement strand
TTTCCCTACCAGTTGATGACATTCCATGGGACTTTAAGGGGATGCCTTAATGATCCATACTTAGTCACAGCTGTGACAGGACCAAGTATTACAGTTCTGCCTGTTGTAGTTTATCTTGATGGTTTCTGGGATTGTGTGTAGAAAGCCACTGGTGCAGTGGCTTTCATATAAAGTCAGACCTCAATAATCCAGCATTTAAAGTTTTCCTAGGACTTCAGTCAGCTTCTAAAGCACAGGACATATCTCAATAAGCATGTCTAACACTAGAGTCTTTAAGGAACACTAGTGTAATTATCTGTGACATAGATGCACTAAGAGGCTTAAAGTGAGGTATGATAGAAGATACTCTGTGATTTAGCAGACTCCAACATCTGTGCCTTTTTACAGTGTTACAATAGGGTAGAGGAAG
Organism: Chaetura pelagica; assembly: GCF_000747805.2. Lineage (NCBI taxonomy): Eukaryota > Metazoa > Chordata > Aves > Apodiformes > Apodidae > Chaetura > Chaetura pelagica. The sequence continues at coordinate 5,644,062 of NW_009954215.1, read as the reverse complement.
GAAGTGGAAGGTGTGAGTATAGGAGAGACCAAGGTAAGAGGTCTGGTGTATCACAGCTCCTGAGGCACTGCCCTGCAGTAGCCTCTCCAGCTGAATGATAAGCAGCAAAAGCCTGTAGGATGTAAGAGCTGTTGGATTCTGTTAGAAGTGTAGAAGTCACAGTGTCACAGAACCATTGGAGTTGGAGGTGCTTTGGGCGTGAAGCTGTTGAGTCCTGGAGAAATTAGATCAGGGTCAGGCTGTATGAATCTGAAATAAAGCAAGGTACTGATTAGCGTGGAAGGGGAAGATATTAAATTAAAATAGGGTTGGAGTGCTTACTGTGTCATATAACCATATACAGAAGAAATAAGATATGTAGAAGAATCTCTGCTGAAATAATCTCCAGAGGAAATACAGTTGCTGTTGTAATGTTGATGAAGTTTTGCAAATAGATTGATCTCCTCCTCCAAATTCTCTCTCATCTTTCTCTTGGAGTGGATGCTGACTCTGACCCTGTTCCAGAGCACCTGCAGACTTTAGCCTCAGTAACTTGCCCTTTCTTGCAAAGAATCAAACTTAGTTTGAATTGGAATTGTGCTGTGTGTCTGTAGGAAACTTTGTATAAAGAGCAAGTCTCGTGTGTTTAGGCTTTTTCAAGTTGCCAGTAATTCTGAAAATCTAGGGTTTTTACTATAATTTTTAAACGTTCAGCCTTTTTGTTTGCAGGGACAACACCTGTACCATTCAAACTAGTCTGCTCAAAACTTATTATTTTTCCTGAAGTGTATTTTGTAAAATTCTTGGGGGATACTTAGACAGTTTTTACAAAATCGGACCACAAAAAGTTCTCTAGTGAAAAATGATTCACCACAGGATTTCAGGCTCTATCCAAATGTTCTTAAAAATGAGATTTACAAAGACTCAGTTATTTTTACTTTAGTCCTTGATTCTGGCAGTCCTTTGTTGGACCCTTGTCCTGTGGAAATGAAACACATTCTTTCATTCTAGTGAATCAATTTGTCACGCAACATACACAGTGTAAACATTATATAGAGTACCTATATTGGCTCAATTGCTGGAGCTTTCACCCTACCCCAAATCTTCTGCAACTACCTCAAAATCAAGATAAATAATGCTGTGGCCCTATCAGGGTCTGCAAGTTTGAAATTAGAATGTAACTAAGGCCAGGCTTAGTAATATGTGTAAGGGTGTAGCAGCTCAAGTATGTGCAAATCCAGTCTCTCTTTAGCTCAGATGTTTTAAAATAGGATCAAATCAAGTTTGAGCCAGCTGGTTCAGGAAGGATGAGACCTTCGTCTCTTCATGGCCTTTTCCAAAACACGTTACAAACCGAGAAATTCATGCTTAAACTTCAGCAGCCTACACATTTCTCTTCTACTGAGTGGAAGGCTTTTTCAAAAGCACGTCAAATTCTTAGAAAGGTAGAAATATTACCAGTAGAGAAGTAAAATATTCTTCTTTAATTTTTCCAGTATTTCCCTTTAGTTAATTTTGACAGCATGCCTATAAAAATATAAGCTCTATTTCTTCTGGAACATACTGTTCAGAACTAGGTGAAGCCTGGAACTAAGTGTTCAACAAAGCTGTTGCTGGTATAGGGGAAAAAATACCTCTGAGGAGGAAAATTTTATTCAGTTCTTAAAAACACACTTAAAATTATTAATAATGTAAAAATTATTTTTAATCTTAGCCAAAGCTGCTCTTTTCACCCTCATATCAGACTATTTTAGAATACCTTTTGGGGACTGTTTCTTCCTTGCCCTGCAGCACATATGGGGTTTATCCTCATATTCTAGCTGGATCCAAGTAGATTTTCATTAGGACTGCACATTCATTGTCCTGAATTTTAAAGTAAGTTCTGAGTAATTGTATAAAGAATGGTTTAACAAAACATTTCTGCAGGCCTATAGGTTATATTCATCACTATTTTAATTATTTTCAGCATTTTTCAGCTGCTTCTTTCCTGTTTACCTTTCGTTTTGCCTACCCAGTTACAAAGTCTTTTCATTGTACATAGAGATTTTTTTTAATGATAACATCACCAGCCATCCAGAAAAGGGTCTTTTTGCACAACAGTAGCTGTGGACAGGGAAGAGACCAGAGCACGTTCACTTGAACCTCCCAGATGACAGCCAGAACCTATACCCAGGAGTACTCACTGCTTTAGACATTGTAGTTAATCCTTGACAAGACACAGTCATTCCCAAATCCCCGTACTGACAGTAGCCCCCTACAGGTTCTGTTTCTATGAGGCATTTGGTTATGGTTCTGCTTTGGCTGTGTAGCTTGCTGAGAGGATTGTGAACCATCCTTCCTCCCATGGTGAACCCTCAGGCTCCTTACTGGTGCATTGGTTTTCCTCACCATTAGACCAGTTTCTAGGTCCCAGCCTAGGTAGACCCAACATTTTCTCACTAAGTTTTCTTTTAAGCATCTTTAACAGTAACTCAGGACTCTGAAACAATATAATATTTATTCTTTCATCCTCGAGTATAAAATATATGGAAGCAGTGAATAAAGTAGAATCCTTTGCGCATAATTCCCATACTAGAAAATAACCTACTTATCCATGGCACAGCTGAAACTCTCATATTCTGTCTGAATTGGGACAAGCAGCTTGCATTTTCTCACATACTCTTTCACTGTCAGTTTTTTTCACTAACAATACAGGTCTTACAGTTGTTTACAACTCATCTCTTCAAACTTCTTTTTGCAGGGCTTGTCTTCTGTCCATGTCGTTTAACTTCCTCTTCTCAGGTGCAAAGCAAAACCTCTGATGTCATCTGAGAAATCCTTTCACAAGTATGAAACTGGCTTTTGTATTCAAAGAGATGATTCTTTCCTACATACGTCCTTCTGACCAGGTTCTAGAATGGTCTGTTTATATGTAGTGTTCTTTAATTATCCATCTGTTCATGCTGGCAACAGAACAAAAGTGAAGAGGATAACAAGTTGACATGATTCAGTGCTGACATCTTACCAGTTGGTTTTGACATCTTGCAGAAATGATGGTCCTTATGGTCTTAGGCAGTGAGACTACGTATTGCCCTTTATTTGCAAGTGATACAGTCATGGTCCATACTTTTTTGGACTTGGATGTCTAAGACTAGATCCATGTTTCTAGATACTAGATCTATATATACCATATTATTGTTGAATAAATATTATTTATTATTCCATTTATGCACTTGGCTGTTGTTTTGCAGGAAATACTCCTCTTGATTGATCAGGGCTCACTTTTCTCAATCTTAGGCAGCCTAAGATTGAGCTGATTTGCACCAGCTCTCCAGGCATATCTGGACCTGTCAGGAAGACCTTCCAAAGCATACAACAGCAAACACATCTATCAGTTCCTTTAGCATCTGGGTGTTGTATAAAGGCACATATTTAAACATCAAAGTGGCTTTTTCCAGGACCCTTTGGATCGCTTGAGCCTTCCTCGTCACATCATTTTATTTTTGTAACTCTGAAAGCTAAGTCTACCTTAAGTCTATCTAAGACCTAGTACCATTTCTTGCCTTCCCTGTTTCCATTCTCTCCACATCTATGAAATGAGAAGCTGAATCTGAAGCCAAACATGTAAGATGGCTCTTGACCAAACTCAGTTACAGTAACAACGTGTTCAAAGCAAGTGTTTGGAACTTTGCACTTACATCTCAGCTTGTACTGGCTACCGATTCTGAACCCTTATACCTCAGCTGTTTTAGTCTCTGTTTCAGATTTTTTTCCCTATTTTGCACCATTTACCCATGAATTATCATTTAAATGTATGTAATGTTCCTATTTTGCCTCCAGTAGAGCCCTGATTTCAGTTTGGAACCTGGGCTCTGCTTTTGTTTGCCTTTTAAAAAACACTCCTCAATTATACTGGTCTGGGCTGACTTTTTTCTTTCTCTTTTTTTCATTAGTTTTGCTGTTTTCTTTTTTTAAGTGTATTATTGAACATGACTTTTCCAAAGAATGAAACTTCATTCTTCTGAATGAACTAATCAAGAACGGCTTTAATCAAGAATGGCTTAAATCAATAATTGCTATGAGTCTTAAAGTTGAAGCTGAGAGTACATTAACAAAAAGCTTTCATTCTAGCACAAAGTTTTAATTATCCATCCTGATCTTTCCAACTCAGTGTCTCACAAATGACCCAAAGCTTTCCTTTATGGACCAGCATTTCCCTGAATTTGAATAATTTAATTTTTTTTTGGCACAAGAATTCAGACAAAAACCTTAAGGAATGAAACAAAATATAGGAGAAGTGCTCAGTCTGTGTGTGTATAATATAAGCGTTAGAGTAGACTTACAGTATCACAAACTATTTCAGGATCATCATAGATCCTTAAGCTACACTTCAGTGCTGCTGGAATTTACCCAAATTATAAAAATAAGTAGTTTGTAGGGTAAGAAGTAAAAAGAAAATGCTGAGAAGATGCTTTGGCTGCAGATTTTTATCTTAGTTCAAAATCGCTTTTTGCTGTATGTTTGCATCTTTGCTAGGGCATGGATTTTATTACAAAAGCACAAATCTATGGTAACAGTACTTTTCTTTCTACTTGGCTTTGAAGAAACACTTGCAGAAAAAAGGCAATTTATATATATATATATATACACACACACACACACACACACACACATATGTGTGTGTGTGTGTGTGTGTGTGTATATAACCCCAGACCCTACATGTTTTCTCACAGATCACTGCAAATACTAGAACTAAATATCCTTTTCCTTCCAGTACTACTAGTTCTAAGATAGTCTGAGTTTGGGTTCCAAAGAAGGCACAATTATCCTGTCTTGAAGAAGAAAAAAAAAACAACAGTACAAAACCCAAACCAAAACCCACAAAGTAAAAAGCGAAATGAATTGACAGATTTTCAGGACAGCAAATATTACTGAGACCCATTTTCTTGGGTTGTAGCTGTTCCTGGTATTTCAAGGTGATTGTTGGCAGCTCTTTCCCTTCGGCAGCGCCGTATGACTTGGAGTATTTCATCCTTGCATGGTTTGTGAAAACCAAGTACAAATACCAGGCTAGCACAGCTCTCACAGAACAACACTATTTCTGCAATATTCATCACAAGTTCATTCTTTGGAGTTCCAATGCTCTTCTGTAATTTCAATGTTGTCCTGAAGAGAATCATAACATTATAAAACAGGCGGCATATAAATATTGTTGTGTTTATAATGTACACAGCAGGGTAAGCACGAAGGTGTTGTTGTAAGGCTGGAGCTTCAGCAGGTGCTTTTTTAACAAAGAGAAGAGTAAAGCAGAGTATCTGAAGAAATGAAGAGATTCCAAATCCAAAGGTGAATTTAATGATCTCATATTCAGGCCATGCAAATAACGGATCTAATTGGCAATCTGCTTCCAAGTGATAGTCATCTGTGCCAACCAGCACTGCCTCAGTCAGTGACAAGCAGAAGGCCCATAGAAGTACAAATCCAATACACAATATGGGTCTCTGAGTTGCTTGGCTAAGAGCAGTCCTTGGTGGAAATCTCTTGAGTAATAGTATGAGAAGCATAAAAATCAAAATGTACTGAGAATTGAAATAACTGAAGTTGAAAAAAAATGACAGCACGTTACATGCAAGGTGGGTTGCTTTTAAATAGTCTGGTCTGGTAATGACAGTAAATGAGAAAAAAATTATTAAAATATTGCTGATGGTGAAGTGTAGAAGAAGTAGGTCTAAGTTTTCTATTACTTTGTACTTCAAATAATTCTTTATGAAAATTATCAAAATACATATGCCAGCTATTAATCCTGCTGGGACAAAAAAGGCCATGTAACAGTGCATGAGTCTGGAGATGATGTTTTGGGAAGCTATGAAGGCTTCAATTTCTTCTGGGGAGCTGAAAGCCAAGTTCTTGCTTGGGTAGCTGATCCATGTCATGTTGTGAGAAGTCATCTTTCAAGCTGAAATGGAAAAGGAAAATGAAACAGACCTTAAAGTACAGTTTGCAATGTCTCTAAATTTTGTGTTAACTGTTACGTGTGGTCAGGAGTAGGAACCATTTGTCCCAAATAAATGCAGTGATTTTTTTGGGGTGAAGTTTATATTCTTATGTTAATTTCAAGCAAATTTTCGTAACATCTTTAGCCAGAGAAATCTGGCTTATTATTTTTTATCTGGTTTCTGCTCTCACCACTACCCTCTCCCTTTTTCTCACTGGATGGAGATGGGACATAGTTGAAAGTTGCTCAGTTTTGTAGGTGACAGCCAGGATGCAGCACACTCGTACCTGGAGAGCCAGAGGAAGAGTCAGCCTTTTTGGGGTGAGGAGGGAGTTGGCTCTAGGGTGAGGTGGAGCTGCATTTCCTCACCATCTTGCCATAAATAGGCTGAGGTGCAGTACACAGGGCAACTACAAGTGTGGGTTGCAGCTACAGCCACAAAACAGCTTCACTGTTCTGTGGGGTAGGAATGTTGTATAATTTGAACCCAGTTGACAGTCTTGGAGCTCACATTGCATGCTGAGGGAAATGCAAAGATAATCACAATGTGAGGCAAGAGTCACATTCCTTTCTTTGTTTTAATTCTGCTTCCTTTCTGTTATGAAAAAAAGCCTTTTATAACTGCTGTCTGTACTGAGGAGCCCAAATAACATTAATGTGAATGTTTAAGAACTGTTACGAGCAAACTGCTTTGATACTAACACACCTTTATGCATTAATAATGCTGTCATTTTTTAGATGTAGCTGTTGCATAAAACTGCAAAAAATGCTGCTTTTCTGCATGCTTGAATTTGTTAAAATGATTATTGGTGCATTGCAAACCTATTGATGAAGTTTTAGCAAGGAATATTTTGCAGAGATGCATTACAAATTCCTAAAAATGGAATTTTGAAGGTAACATGGACAGACTCTTAGCTGTAATGACTGATATGCTGATGTTATAGCTCTGCTGCCATAAAAATATGTGGAAGATTCTTTTTTAAGGCAAAAAGCTTTGCTAGGTGAACATAATATGTACTCAATAAAAACTGAGTGTAATAGAATATGGATATATATCTCCTATAGACCACCTAAAAGCATAATTTACTCACTTTCTAAAATAAAACTTCCATGTACCTTTTACTGGTTGATTCAGAAAATAAAATATTTTTCTTTTAGTTACAAATTATACGTATTTTTAAATATATGGTAATGAACTAATTATTCTTAATGAGTTTTCAATGTCTGATCAAGCATGGCTCTTACTACTGAAAAAAACAGGCATTTTTACAGTGTAAAATGTTGGGTTTGGAAAAAAAAAAATCCCATCTTTATTCAGAAGGATCTAAGTTTTTATTCAGATTAGCATTTAGTGTTTTGACTTTGTTGCACACAAAGCTGGTCTGTACAAGCAATGTATGTAGACAATTCATCAGGCCAAGAAAGAACACTGGAATTCTGACAGAAGGTTCCATACAGTCATACTACAAGAGTGATAAACTTAGTTGTACATAATGCTTTTTCCATAAAGGAATTCTACTGTTGTTAACTCTTAAAGTGAAAGTAACTTTAAATTGTTAAAAGTTCACAAAGATACATTAATGTTTTTACACGATACATTAAGCAGTGCTCATTATAGATAAGTCTGTGTCTTAATACTGTTTGACAGTTCATTTATGGTTGCTACCTCTGACACTACTTCATAATTCTAATATTTCTAATCTTTCCTCAAAATTGGAATTCTAATACTGCTTTTAATTAAAAAAGTTGACTTATCAAAGTGGCTTTGATTAAGTGTGTATATAATCTTACAGAATTATAATTTCATTTATATAAAACTGTGGAGTAATGTTTTGATTCAGCAGTGTTCTTTGTCTCTTTTAAAGGCAGTTTCTTCCTTTCTATAAAAGGTTCTTTTTGTTGAGGTTTCTCTACAGGAAGGACTGACACACCCAGGCAAGTTTGGTGTTACAGGTGCACTTGCATGAGGGGAGAAGTTGGCTGGTCACACTGGTTGTCTTCTAAGCTCTGAGCTAGAGTAAATCATGTAGGAAAGCACTGATGGGCAAAACTAGTGGAAGTGTCTGAAACAACTTTAAGAGTCAATGTGATTTTGAAGATTAAAAATAGATTGTTAAAATTAGAAAACTGAGTGAAAATCTTTACAAAGATAAGTGTTGGAAGGAAATGTTGTCTCATTAAATGAGGGAAGCTATCTTAAATGCCTGCAGTAGAGCTTTTGTTTCTGTTCAGCTGATTTTTGCTATGAACCACTAAGAAGGGCTCAGATTTTTACTGAAGTGCTCAAACTGAAGTGCAAGAGTAAGTAAAAAGAAAAATGTCAAACCACACACACAAACCCTCGCACCTGTAGTCAACTGGAAGACCTTTTGTTTTTCTTCATACCAGTGGTTTCCACCTTCTAGGTTTTAGTTTCAACGTATTTCTTCTGAAATAGAGCTAGTCAGTCTGATTTCTAAACTATGTTCCATGCTGAACACTGAAGCATTGGGGGGGGGTGGAAAAATCGAGAAAATGTCTCATTAGTTATGTAGGAGCAATGATCTCTGCTTCCCTTTGGCTCTATGGCTGAAAGGATCTAAAGTGCTGTTGAGCCAGCTGCAGCCATGGAGCTGCTTCTGACTTCCCTCAGCTACTTTAATTTCTCTATTATTTCCTGCAAATCTAAAGACAATGAAATTCTAACTTTTACATTTAATCTCTTCTTAAATACTCAGGAGAATCTCAACAATTAAGGAAACAGCAAAAGTCAATTTTTGACCTTCTATTAGAAGAAGATATTTGAAGCTTAATCTGGTGAAGGATCAGTATTTTTTTGCTGGTTAGAGAATGTGGAACTACTTGAGCATCTGCAGAAAGCTTGTTGTTATCATCCCATGCAATAAGTTCAGGAGGTTAAGAAGTATTTACATTTTGAGCTCTTCACCCAGTCTCCAGTGTTTCCTTCTAGTCTCATCAGGCCTTTTGCAGGGCTGAACTTTTGAATTTATTTCTGGCACTTTGCTTGTCTTACAGCTTTTACACTATGGACCAAATAACTGTGCTTGCTGTCCTTGCAGAGAAGCTCAGAATAGCTCAGCAACATTCAACTTTTATGGCAGCATAATTGCAAAGGAAACAGAAGACGCATTTTGGGTTTCACAGGAAATGATACATCCTTACATCAAGTTACAGAAAAAACAAGAGGCCAAAACTTGGTTTAATTTGCCCAGGATCTGGCCTTGGTACTGACACAGGATTCATTTTTTGCTACATCATGGTATTTTTATTTTATAGCTACTCTTTGGGGGTGAAGACAAAGAAAGGAGCATTAGACTTAACGCAGCATGTTCCAGTAATTGCAACTTATTGTGTAAGAAAGTGCATCAATTTGGTTTCCCTTTCTGTACCCACCAGATTGCACATTGTGGTATTTTAATGATGGACCAGCACAGTATTATGGAGAGACCATTGATCTGTTCAAGCCTCATTTGTCAGAGGTGTCAAGATGAATGCCTGAAAATAGGTTCAGCTGGGTTCCAGCTCTCACTTATAACCACAGATCATTATTTATTATTGTTAAATACTAACAATTTTGTCAATATTGCTCTTACTGTCCACCTAGACATTGTTGTTGTAACATAAGTGTGTGTCTTTTCACTTGCCTCATCTGGGGAAGGATTTAAACTAATTTTTAAAAATTAAACTAAACTTTAAACTAAAATTTTAACTAAACTAGTGCAGCCTGGCTAGTGTGAGGTGTCCCTGCTCGTAGCAGGGAGGTTGGAACCAGATAATCTTTAAGGTCCCTTCCAACCTTGACCATTCTATTATTCTAATCTATTCAACCTAGAGTTAAAATACTTGAAGGGAAGTAACAATGCAACTGTATGTGTATAATTATAATCAGTGTAAGTATTAAAACTCTGACTTAAGGAAAAAAATCTAGGTGTGCTGTTTCAAAGGGAACCAGGAAATCACCTTAGAATTACCCGTGTAAACAAAATGTTACTGAAACAAGCTGGTTGTGTCTTTGCTGTGGTTAGTCAGGACGAGCATAATTCTTGCCTGAGTTTGATAAAGTGTTCATCATGGAAAAAACCAGTATCTGCTAGCAGGTTTTTGGTTTGGAAAATAAGGTTAAAGTTAACTGTAGACACTGTAGACATAAATTCCCCCTCCCTGCCTCCCCTCCCCCCAATTATTCCTAGATGTTTTTATTCTGCTTTAAACAGAATAAATCACAATGTTAATGTCAGACTATTATATGGCCCTGGTGTCTCACAAAGTATTTTGAAGAGAGAAAATGGCAATTTTTTGTTCATTGTGACAGGACAAGGTGTGTGCAGGTGGCTGCAATCAAATACGCCTAATACTTTGTACAAGCTAATATGTGTACATCCTGGTCACACCTAGATCTATATTTCTCACTTTTGACCTTGTCCTACCTTTTTTTTTTTTTCCTTTTCAGTGTTTTGTCTCTTCATAACTATTTCACTGAAATCTGAGGTTATCTAGCACTTTAGAGGATGTATGGTTCATCACCTCTTGAAGTTACTGCCTTATGATTTTCTAGTGGAGACTATAAATTGGGCCCCATCAGAAAAGTCTGACTCCTCTGCAGCTGATTGATTGAATACAGGCACAGATGGCATAACCTCTATACATTTGTTTACATCAGAATGAAAACTTTAGGGAGCCTTATGACTGTAAGGTGCTCATCTATCATATAAAGCAACGATTAGAAAAGGTAAGCCTTTGCAGTTTCATAATTTACCTAAAGTGTTCACTCCTTGCACTAAAGCAAACGTATGCTTCAAATAATAATAGGCTGAAGGAGCTCACAAATTTTGCTGCAGTTGAGAGGAAGGCATTAGCAAATTTTTGTAGACTTTTACAACACTAATTTAATTTAAAGTAAAAAGATAAGTTCCCTGGCAGCAGCAGAGCACTGGAGGGTGGTTTATTTCTCACATCTTTTATTTCAGAATCTCCATGCCAACTACGTTTATTTTTTTGGTCAAAGTGTTTTTGAGTTTCCATCATAAAAAAGAAAAATAGGAGGAATTTATTATGTCATTTTTCTCAGCTGTAAGGAAAATCTGGTACTTCCTCACCTTGTGTCTGGTTCTTGGATTTATTGCGGGGACATAGATTTTCTTTCAAAATGCTTGTAAAGTTTACATTCTGCTTAATGGGGGACCTGAGTCCTTTACTCTTTCAGGGCAATGTGTCAGCTTAGAGTGCAAACACCTCAAGACTTGAATAGTTTTTGGTTTTTTTTTTTTCCCTGTAACATACAAGTACATAAACTCACTTTGTTGTTTCTGTTTATTCACTGGTAAAGGAGAGTAATACATAGTGTGGCAAAGCTCACTTGTACTCAAGCTCTGGCAGAAGGTAGACCTCTTCCTGTTTCTCCTAAGATTAATTAATGAGGGAAATTTGCAATATGCTGCTATTTCTCTGTATGGTCACACTCCACTATTTTGTCCCTTTACCTCTGCTCCTCCTCACTTTAATTCATCATCATTTGTATGTTGTAAATCCTCCCTTAGCTTCATGTGGCTTCACTGTTGTGTTTTTTTTGTTGTTTTTTTTTCCTGGCCCTGTTTCCCCACTATCATCTACTCTGCCCTTGGTGTCAGCAGTTAAAGCAAATATATTTCATTTTTACTTTTGGAAGCACAGCAAATATGTTCTCCTTCACTTCCAACAGATGGAGCTGGGCAAATGAGCAGAGTGTTCAGAAGGCAGTTTAAAAATAGCAAGTTGTGAAAAGACTACTTTCAGTACCAAAAGTACTAGTCTCTAAGATGTCATTGTTTTTTGTCCCCCATCCCCACTTTGATGTTTAACTGTTCCAAACTGAGAGCTTCTTTTCAAGGAAACTCCTGTTTATTTAAAGTCTAGAAAGAAGAGTTCCTAAAATGGGGAGTTTCTCCCTGGCAGCCTCTTCCTCTATAAAAGGTTTGGCAGGACAGTCTTTCTGCTTTCTGTCACCAGCCTTTGGAAGGAAAATATTCTTTCATCCAGTCATAAAGCAACATGCATAATATTCCTTGTGAAACTTTGCTTTTGGTGGGTATGTCCTGCATCAATCCGTGAAAACACGGCACATCATGTGGGGGGTGAGGGTTAATGTACACATGAATTTGTCCTTCTGTCCTTACAGGGTCTGGCAAGTTAAAAGATGGGGCCAGGCTTCAGTATATGAAAGTCTGAAATGTAAAATATCATATTAATTTTTCTCCTAATGTCAAAATTCCTACACTTGGGCTAGTGTGGGGTCATACAGATTTAAGAAATCCTACCCTTAAATTATGAAAAATTATCAGCTCTGAGCAACACAAAGCTTTTCTTTTTACTTTTCCAGCATATAAATGAATCAGCAGTAACTGAACATGATCTCCAAACAGCATTGCTGACGTGTTTCCTGGCTTAAACAATTCTTGCAGTGTGGTCAGGATTCTCAAACAATGTCCATCCTTTAAAAGACTGTTCTTAAGCAATGGTTGGAGTGTTCTGCCCAGACCACTGAACAGTATTTCATCATCTAGCTACCATCAGTTCAACGATGAAGTTCTTACTGGAAAACAGTCTTCACATTTACTCTATTTAATGCTTAGTTTCATTATAAATTTCAGCCTTCTGAGAATGTTTTCCAGAGACAGCATTTTACTTTGTGTAGCTCAAACATTGTTAAAGGAGGGAAAACTCAGAAGGCTCAATCATACCTTTAGCTTAACAATTTGAGCCTCTTCTGATGACTAAAACATCGCATAGTGAAAATAATAGAAAGCACTTACCTTTTTAAGAAAATGCTTCACAGATAAAAAAGGCTGAGACTTTCACTGGGAATAGCCAGATGAAACAGAATTATTTTTTGGAGCACATAGCCCTTGTTATTGATGCAGAAATCGGGGTGTATATATTACAGTAACTTCTTGAGCTGCCGTGCATCACCATGAAAAATCCAGACGTTTTCTGCCTACAAAAACACACAGTTCTGCAAAGGAAACAGGAACTTGGTTTAAGTCATTCAAACCATACACGTTGCCTGTTTAGCAAACTTATGGTTTCATCATGTGACTTTAAAGTTCAAATTATCCTCTGCAGTGAGATATTTTAGAACAGAAAAGTAGTGTTTGTCCCAGCCATTTCTAAGTGTGTGAGGCCATCCAGTGGATTTTGTTTTCCTGTTCATGAAGTAATCCTATGCTTATTGGCTGGCCTTTACATTTTTTTCTAGTGTGCTGTTTTAAGTGCTAGAGGTCTAGAAAAGGAAAAGCCCGTTGAATAAATACCAAGTAAGGCCCCTTGCTTAACAAGACAAAAACCCGACACAAAAGTAGCACATGACAAAAATATTAAGAGCCCTGCTTAAAGTAGGGTGTATTTCTATTTGTCCATGGGTTCTGGCTCTTGGAACAGTCCCAGTATTGTACACTTGCAATAAATTATTTTTCCAGGTGCTTTGCAATGACCACGAGGTGTTAAAAGATAGGATTTTCAGGCTGCAGTGTGCTTTGGATCTGGTTCAGCATTAGTCTTCTTAGTGACTATGTTAAACAGCATTTTTAAAACCTCAGATAGGAATAAACAAGAAAGGGTTGGCTCATGTTTGTTGTTGTGTGGTGGTTTTTTTGTTTTGTTTTGGGTTTTTTGGTGTTTTTTTTGTTGTTGTTGTTTGTTGGTTTTTTTTGTGCATGCAGTCTTTCTGTCTGGAATGCAGGGGTAACATCATGCTTTCTCACACCAGCACACGGAGAACATTTGTATTGTAATCTTTTAATAATCTGCAGTGGCTTTCATAGATTGAGAAGCTAATTCAAGACCAGTGTTTAATCAGGACTCTGTCTTCATGGCATCTTACTTGTTGCTCTTTTTTCAAGTTGCATTAGGTGGATGTACACAAGGATATCTGACTGTGCAGTTTGTGATTATTGGTAAAATAAAGGCAAATTAATGGCTGCACCAACAGTTTAAGGACTATTCAAAGCATTCTTTGTAACAGGGTTAAACTGTTCTGAGTTAATTAGTGATCAGTGAGCAAGGAGTAACTCAAGTGAAGATAAGCTCTAACCCAGCAGTGTTAAGATTTTATTTCCTGTTATTTAGTAACTGCAAGGTGTAGTAAGGCAGAGCTCCAAGGGAGCTTGTCCTCTAGTAAGAAAAATTATATAAATAGAATCAGAAAAGCAAAAAGAGAAAAGCAATTTCTTATGCCTCCCCTCTTTAAAAGAAAAAATAATCTAAGGGAAAGCTCCCATCTTCAAAATTATGTTCAAATTTTAAAACAGTATTTCATACTTTGAAGCCTGTGTTAAGTCTTACTATGTAGAGTGGTATTTGGAGGACAGGAACATTTATGATACTTTCAATCAGGAGCAAGTAGCACATTCCAGGTTCAGAATGTGTACATAGATTGAGAGAATCACATCAGAAGGTATCACCATTTTACAGGTTGACAAACTTGGTTGCTGTGAAATTTATTCTTCCAAGTTGATAGAATAAAGAGAAAGTCAGAAGAGACAGAGGTTGGACAGCTGAGGTTTCCCAGCTCTGTGTTCTTTCTGTTTAGACCATGATGATTCTGATCTTTAAAGCTACAATTCTGGTTTGTCTCTGGAAATGGAAAAACCTTCATCTGAGGTATCTGAACAGATCTATGGTGTGGTTTTGGCAGCAGGTCACTGTGCTGTTATTGTCACAGTTAATGCACTACTAAAAGAAAAGCAAACTATTGCTGTTGTGTGACCAGCTGTGTCTTTCCTTACACAATAAAACAGTTTATTTAATTTACTTAAAGGATCACAGGGTGCAAGTCATGTGAGAACAGTGGCAGACAGATTTGTGTTTGGTTGTATAAATATTTCATACAACTGTGAAAAATGGTGGTTACTGACTGTTTGGAATGATGCATAATTCAACTTACTTTTATTATTGATCTGCAATTTCTTGTTGATTAGTATGTGTATATACATGGTCTCAACAGAAAAAGCTGATGTATGATAATGATGATCTAGATAGGGTGGAGGCAGGAAGGGTAGAATGCAGAAGTAAAACAATTGTGAGATGCTATGACTATTTAAGAACTGTCTGATAACACCTACCACACCACAAGCCACCTACAGTGTGCTGCCACCAGCAAAACTCTTGGTTATTTTTTAACAAATCTTAATGTTCCTATGGCAAAATAAAGATAAGCAGTACTGAGTGATAGATGTTATTATGAAGAAAGCAGATGTGAGCCACTTTTCTTTTGACCAAATCCAACAGTTTCTCTTAATTAACCCATATTACTGGTGTGTGTAGCAGAGTACAGATCCATGGCAGCAGGTTTAATTTAAAGTGAGGTCCCTTTCTCTCACACACGTATGCCAGATGAGAGAAGCTTCTCTGTCTTTTCTAGCAAATGGTGTTCAATGCTTCTGGCTTGTGAGAGGCTGAAACCATGATGATTTCAGTCTTTTTATTCTCTGGCTTAATGCAGATCCATCTTGTAAAGTATTACAGAGATGGTGATGCCCTCTTAGAGCTCAGCTTCCTTAGGAGGCATGGTGATCAGTTGCTCAGCAGAGTGACAATAGTCAGTTGAGCAGTGGAGCTCTTGTTTGCTTGGTGCAGCATCAAATAGCCACAGTCATCAAGGACAGAGAGCAAAGGCTGCTGTGAGCTCCAGTTCATCTAAGGACTGGACTGGATTGCTTCAGGGTAATGATTATTGTTAGGGAGCTAATCCTGCAAGGGAAGCCTGAAGACTGTTTTTAGACTAAACTGTTGTCTTGTGCTTTTGATTAATACATATTTTCTTGCCCTTTTGAGGTCATCTTATTAAGAAAACTGTCCTTGTGTAGTATGATGGGATTGCTTGGGAATATTAAATGGCTGTTATTGCCTATTTCCCAGTGTATTATGATGAAAAGCAATTGCTGTATTACTGAAATTTTGAATGGTGAAATAGTCCACATTTTTTTTCAAATATATTTTTCATAAGCTACCATGTATTTTCATTTTATTTTTTCCTCTGCTGTTATGTAACAAAGAAAAAATTAAAAAATAACTTGAGTGTAGGTTATTAGCCAGTGAGTTAGTCAAAGATTGCTTTTACTCTATTCAAGGGCTGACTCATATATTGGAAGGTTTTCTTGGTGGTATTTAGCACCTTAAGTCTACTTGTATTAATGCAATAACTCAAGATTCCTGGGAAAAAAAAATAAATAAAAATTGAGGAGAGCATCTATTCTATGGTTTTTGTTATACTGAGGTACAGTTGCCAGTCACTCTAAAATTGTTCTTGTGGCCTTGCTTTTAATTTTATGTATGTAAAGTCTTTTTTTTACCTGATAGCAAGTAAATGCCAAAACAAAACAGGAAAGTTGTACACAAAACCAAGAGCTGCAAGCTTGAAGAATGTTAGAAGAATTTTGGTTATGGATAAATTTAGAATAAAAACTTTTCATGTCTTTATTGTGTTATATTCCCTGCGTGTTTGGTTTGGGGATTTGTTTTTTTAGCTTTATAAACTGAATTCAGATGCTTGTGCTGTTTTCTAAGATACCTGGAACCACGTGAATTTGTAAAAATGGATAAATTTTACTGCCTCTGCTTGGAACTTTCTTCTTGAATAGGGTTAAAAAGAGTTTGAAGTATGTATACGTCAGCACTGGTATTAATAATTACCTGTGCCTGGGAGGCTGCTTGTAAATCAACATTTCTTCCTTTTCTTCTAGAAGAGCCCTGCTGGGTGATTTCTGCCTTCACATCTCAGAGTTGTTTGCCCATGATTCAGTGTTAGTGGTTCTGTATTGGCTTATTTGGGCATTCTTTGTAATGTAAGTTGTTTTATAAACAGTATTTTATTATTATTACTACGCAGTAATGTTTCTATCAATCACAAAATAAATTCCTCACTATGAGCAGATCATCTCTGTAACTCAGCTGTGAGAGCTCAAAAATTGCCTGTATTTCCAGATAATAATCTGCTTCTATTAAAGGGTGAAAAAAAGCTTTTTCTACTGGCAGATTTTACGAGAGAGCTGGTCTCTGCCTAGCACTGCAGGTGCTGGAATGGTTATTCAATTGAACATGGTCTGATCTGAAAAATGTTCCAAACTTCTGTATTAATTATCTATGAAATCTATTTCGTTGTGAACTAGTGAAACCATAACTTCATTAGAAGGAATTACAATGCTCTGGAGCTGAATGGGAATGACACTTCCTTTGATCTTGGAGCATCTTGTCAACCGCAATGACTAGTACCAGATGTTTCAGAAAACAATAAAAGAAACATATTCCTTTTTAATAAATATTTCTTGTGAATAATCAGACCTAGTAGCTTTAAATTAAACGTACTGTCATGGATCTGTACTCTGCTACACACTAGTTAAATATCCTTCTGTTAGGTTCAAGCACAAAGTTATTGATGAGATTTGCTTCTTCCAACAGAATTTTCTTACCTGCCTCATCCTCACAGCAGCAGTTTGTTGTAGAAGTTATGGTTGTGTTTCTTCTTAGAAATACTTGGAGCAATCCCCTTGGAACTTGCAGAAAGGGCCAGCTAGTACAGACCTGTGTTTAACCAGAAACTGGGGCTTCTTCCTAATTATTAACTTAAACCCTTTAATTTTACGGATCTTACTGCTTCTGGGAATTGTAAGAGAGTTTTGCTAGTGACCACCAGATGGAGTTTCTAAAACGGTTTTGATTAACCTAATACCAGAATTAATTTGAATTTTTTTTAAAGGTTTTGGAGATTAATTAAGAAACAGTTGTAGAAATTCAACCAGCTTCAAGATAAAATTTAGTTTAAATTTGCAAAACTGTTGCTAAAATGAGACACTTCATTTTGCAATTGGTAATGCACAGAAAAACAAGTGTTGTACATAACAGCTTCCTCTCAGTAAAAACACTTTAGGAGATTAATTGTGTGGTTTGAGAGTTAACTTTACCCAGAGTTGAGCACTTTCTCTGTATTTTTATAGCAGAATTATTCCT
>NW_009954215.1:5616029-5625861 GCF_000747805.2 Chaetura pelagica | reverse complement strand
AAAATTTCCAGGTACAGTTCCTGAAAGATGTCTCTAATTGTTGGTCTGTTTCTCTCTCTTATTAGTCCTCTCTCCTGGTCTCTGAGTTGGGAACCTCTATGCTGCTGCTTATTTATCTTTCCATATAATGTATCCTCAAGTACTTTTAATGAGATGAACTGGATTATCTTCCTGGATATACATTTTGTTTTAAAGCACTTTAAGTAGGAAGTGGGTTTTTTAAAATGTATTTGTATGTTTCATTCATAAATCCTCTGATAAGAATCTGATGTTTTAAAAACCTTTTACTGTTGTGATTTGTAGTAATATAAGAATCTTGCCTGCTGCAGATGGAATAATTTTTTTATTATTCTTGTGATTGCAATGAAAGGTGCCAGTTCTTTAGATGGAAGGAATATAAGGAAATCACACGGACTTGCAGAGCAAGGAAAGGACTTAGTGGGAAGAAAGTGGAATGACAAGGTAGATAATAAATCCTCTTGTGATGGGAATAGAAATGTATTCATCGTGCTTCAAGGTGTTTAGATATATAATGGAAGGCTAAAGGAAATACAACAGAGGAAACATTTCACACTTCAAATTTGTTGCCATGGCAATCTGCACAGCTGGTTTTGTACATTTCGATTGCTTTCACTTGGAAGAAGTATTGCATGAGATTAGTTAAGAGATACACAAGGTTTCACTTACTAAGAAACGGCAAAAAATAATCTTGGAGCATATGTTTCAGATTCATCAGTGGGTTGAGCACTTTACAACTGCAGAAATTTAGGCAAAACTCAGTACTTGTTGAAGGCCTCAGCTAACAGCAGAACTGAGAGCAGCACTTGGCAGCTTCTGCTTTTTTTTTCTCTTACCAGTTCTGTGTTGCTGCTGTGAAGCTCATGAGAAGGTCTCCAGCCTGAACACTGCACTGCTTTCTTCTTTAATAAGCAATGATAAATAGGGTTTTAGCTGTGTGCTTACAGAGCACAAAGCTGATTCAACTGGAAAAAAAAAGTGTTACTTCCCCTTGAGTTTTCTGGTAGAGGTGTCATAGCAACCTGGTTGTTCTTGGCAATTTGGGGCCTATTTTCCTATTATGTGATAGTTGAATGCATATTGTCTGCAACTGCTCCAAAACATGGTTGTTTTCAGTGACATATCTATCTATTGACAGACATGGGCAGATTCTGATGCCACGTTGGCCTGGTTTGCACTAGTGTAAACCTGCTGATTTGGTCCTACCTGATCAACATTTTGTACTGGCATTTCTGTAGAAGTTCATCCTTCACACCCTGTAGGCTTGTTAGCTTGTTTCTTATTAACTAGCTCTGTTCCCATTTAAGCTCCTTCAAGTCTATGTTGTATGAAAGGAGTTTCACTAATCCAGATGAGCACCACAGACTTTTAGGTATAAAGGTTATTATATCTTAACACTCTGAGGAACAAAGCATCAGCAAGTCACTACTCTGTGTTTAGAGATGCAGGCTTTCCAGTTAGAGTAGCAGAAAATGCTCCTTTAACCATTGTAAGGGCATCTTGTCAGATACCAGGCTTTGGCTAAACTATGTAATCTTGCAACTTCCGTTTTCATGGTTGCCATTTTCATTTATTTCTCACTGAGACTGTAGCATTCAGAAGTGCCTTGGACAAAGTTTTGGTTTTCTTCCTCTAAGTAATTTCCCAATAACCATTTCAAATAGTTTGTTTGAAGTTGCTGCCTTCCTACACTTCACAGAAAATTTAAAGGGTACAAAATAATAATTTTGAAAGTATAGCCAGGAAAATTTTTTCATATATTAGGGGTAAACTAACCATTCCATAGTGATTGATCTTCCAGTTATATGTAGTGATTACTGCAATCAGTTTATTACCAGGTATTTTACATTTCTAAAGCTAAATTTTGAGATGCTAAGGGTATGGATATAAATGTTATCTTGTTCTGAAAAGCAAGAGAATTTCTGCAGGGAGCTGATTTCCAAGACCTCGTTTGTGGCAGCACAAAGGACAGCAAGTGACAAGGACATGGCTGATGCAGGCATTAATCACCAGCTTTGTATTTCTGTGGTGCAATGTTACTCTGTCCCATTAGTTGCAGAATCCTCTCTGCTGAAAAGAGTCGGGGGTGTGTTCCTTTTTGTTTCCATTTCCTGTGAACTCCATGCTGATGAATGAGATTTTAATGATGCTGAAATTATGGCCTGGAAAATCTGATAACATGTCTGATTTGACATCCAAGTCATGCAATTTGTTAGGCTTTGATTTGATGAAGCAACATGGGTTTAACCTTGTCTACAACAGGTGTTTACCAAGAAAGCAAAATAAAAAATCACACATCTTACTGGCCAGATACACTTTAAACACTTTTTATTGAGAATTTATTTTGAGTCAATAGTTCCTTTGTGAGACTTTGCAGAATAATATTCTCTTCATTCTAATAGAACCAGAAATTTTATAGGGGATGATCAATTTCTTTCATTAACTGAAATTATATCTTCAGAGACCAACTCAATTTGAACTCAAATGAGAACTTCTGAAACTGGAACCTCTACCAGACTAGTCAACAAGGACCTGTCTGGACCTAGCTATGTTAATAATTTAAGCAGAGAGCAACATTTTTTTTGTTAGTTCATTGATTGGACTTAATTGACAGTTCAGCTCTAAGCCATAGACCAACTCAAATATTTAATTTTGTGAGAAAATAACACTGTTAATAATGGCACTTAACTAGTGCTTACTTTCTAGTATACAGTATATACATACAGAAACATACACTGCACCTTCCTGTTGGGAGGTTTACATTTAAATGAAACACTTCAAGAAATAATTTAATAAATTCTTTGCACATTCTTTTTTACATCAGTAGGCTGATTTTTATCTTGCATATATACAGTATTTTACTCATATTTAAAGGTGAAATAGATAAGCCCCTATTTACAGTCATCAGAAACCTTCAGATATGTGAAATGGAAAGGCCCCATTCTTGAGAACTTCGTATATGAAACATTTGTCCATAAAACTTCTTCCATATTTTTTATACCATGTATTTTCTTAAGTATTTTACTGCACTTTCTCATCTACTGTTGATTTAATAAATATTGCAAAGTTCTTGCATTTTGAAATACTGCTTTTTAAGAGATACCATGTGAGGGTGCTGCAGTTAAGTTCAGAACTTCCTTAAGAGAAAAGCAGTCAGGCAGATCCATGACAGTTTCTTTGAGGCAACTAATATATCAAATTAGCTCTTTAATTAGCATGTATCAGTCTTGTTCATTAAATTATGAAATCTGTTTGTATGATTGCCATCACCTTTAGTATATTAACAAGGGTATACATAAACATACTTAACTCTGTTGCAGTAAAAAAGATTAGGGAAAAAAAAAACCAATCAAAATTGATCTTTCAAGGGTAAATGATATAAAAAACCTCTCAATATCTTAAATAGCAGCTTCCATTTACTACATAAATCCACTTGTAATGTCAAATAATTTGAGTAAGATTTGGGTGATTGCAAAGGGGTCAGTCAAAGGAAGTGTGAGTTGGCACCAAGTGTACAAGACCAAGCATGGATGGAAACAGAGCAGCAAAATGAAAGCTATATAAGTAACACAGAAGTGAAAAAGGCAAGAGAAAAAGATAAAGAGAAGTTATAAGAGACATGATCTGAAACTGAGAATTTAACACGGAGAGAAAGGAACAGAAATAAATGCAACATTCTTGTTAGTGACAGTACACGATGTTTTAGGAGAAGGGGGTACCAGAAGTAAGGAAGCAACATGGAAGTTAAAATTGTACTGAATGCTGGCTGCTCAGCCACACAGCCCTGGCTGTGTCCCAGTTCTGGAAGCCTCTATTCACACCAGATAAGCCAGTTCCTCCCTGCTGGGATTTTTCCTGCCTAATGGCACAGAATTTCTTTAACAGATTTTACATAAGAAATTTAATGTGGTGCATGGGGAAACCTCATTTTCCTTGGATGGGAAGAAGAGGAGACTATTTGCTTGACAGTTGGAGGGAAAAATTTCTTTCTTAAGCACTTTTATGTGGAAGTGAGCTTGAATGTTCAAGATATGTAGGAAAACTCTCAAGTTAAGGGAGGAAAATTCCAATCAATTGAATGGTTTACCAAAGCAGCCAGTATCATGTCAGCACAGAAGCACTATAAATCAGCCCTTGAATCAGACACAGTGATAAAGAAAAGCTTCATTCCTTGACATGGTTTTAATTAAGAGGCTAAAACTATGAGTGAATTGATGTAGTTTTGCTGGATAATTTTTGAGTGGGGAAAATGCCATAGAAATAGATTATTTACTGAGTGAGGTTTTAGGGTTAAAAAAAAAAAAAATCAAAACATGAAAATCTACTTTAAAAAAGTAAAGATTAGTGGAGTTTTCTACCAGGTTTTTGATAACTTAGAGATCCTTGTATTTAAGGAAGATAAGCAAAGATGGCTATGACAAGAAATGACCTGAATAATGATGAAGAGAATGGAGGAGATAGGAAAAGGCTGCTTCTCACCACTTAGAATTTGTGTCTCTAAGCTGACAAATTAGGACCAAGTAGCAGCTAAGTTTGTGCTTTAAACAATGGAAGAAGTTAAATTCTGGGTTTGCTCCATGTTTTTTTCTATACCAGAGGCTTGAAAAGACACATTTTTTTGAATGAAGTCATGTGGAATTTCAGTTGTGGCAGATGAAGCAACAAAATGATTCTGCTGTATTGCAGGGTGAGTGACAAAGATGTCTTATCCCAAAATCAGTGGGAGAATGTTTAATATCTCCCCCTCCTCAGTCATTAATGCAACAGCAGTAGAGGAACACGTAGTTCTTGGGTCAACAAGTTTGTTGCTGTGGGTAATGCTGAATTTGCTTCTGGAACCATGTTTGTGTTTCTTAGGTATTTCATATACTCAGTAAAATTTGGCAATCTGGATTGGATTTCCTCATCCCCACTGTGAAATATAGAAGTTATACTTTTGCTGTGTATTCAAGAATCACATTGGGAGACACTCAATTTCTGAGAGGTCAGGAAAAAGCTGATGCTGTCTGGGATCCCTATATCTTAACTCCCATTCGAAAATCTTGCATCTACTGAGGGATTTTGTATCGTTTTCAAACCTCCAGTGATGCCCTAGATTAAAAAGATTTTAATTTATTTGTTGCAAGCATATCCCTTAAAAATACAAAATGTTAATAATTAACATATTTATTTTTAAGATAATTATTCTTGTTACATGAACATATGTGGACCATAACACTTAGCCAGACATTCTTTACTAGTTAAATTTTGATTTAACTTTGTAAACCAGTGTGTCCTTCATTTTAATATGTGGAACAAACATCTCTCAGTTCCCTTAGAATTAGTCAATAAATATTTCAGAATTATTGAAATGTTTTAGGATGCAAACAAAGCACTGGAAAAATAAAATACATTTTTGTTAATTGTTATATCTAGAAAAAAAAATCAATTTACCAGAAGTGTTAAAAAACTTTAGTTTGTGTGAGAAAATAATTTCTGAAGATGGTAAATTAAGATACTTTTAGAGGGAATTCAGTGACAGAGAAAGACATTAAATAATTTAATTTATAATTAACATTTACTACTTGGACACATGTAATTGGATATGATCTTTAGAAAAGATCATCTATATCATCTTCATTGAAAAATGCTATTTACTTCATCACGGATAGCACTGTTACTTCTTTGTACAGAAAATAAGGTAATACCTCTTTCTGTACAAGATACAAGGTGCTGTGTCTTCAGTCAAGACTTCAGTAAACTGTCTAGTGATTTCTTCAAACAGGAATATTCAAATGATGAAGACAGAGTTTATGCCTTGTAACCAATTCAGTGCACTGGAAGTATCAGCTGTCACAGGTATCACAGCACACAGGCCAGAGTCTCACAAGCTGTCAGCAAACAATTAGCTATTTGAAAATGAACACAGTTTCATTTAACTGTAAGGGAGAGGTCCTTCTAACCTCTTGGTTGGGACTCTCCTGTTAAAGACTCCAAGTGCCAACGCAGCAGTATCACAGTCCCAGTACTGGCAGGCCAAGTACTGCAGGGACACAGAGCACCAGAGGGGTTTGTCACCCCTACGTCATCACTTGCTGTACTACTGTGCGCTCGTGAGAACACCCCTGATTCCCACAGTGTATCTTCTTAAGCAAACGTCGTAATTTGTTGGGGAAGTTTTTGTTAATGTATCTGTAGAGCAGAGGCATCACAAAACTGCTTGAGAAAGCCAGGAACTTTGATACAATCTTGGTAAAATGTAGTATTCGGCTGTAATTTTCATCTGCCATTCTTCCTTGAGCGTTAGTAAATGTGCTTACCAAGAGAGTAACGTAATAGGGGGTCCACAATGTGAACTGTGTGCAGACTGTGGCAATCAAAAGCCTGTGCACTGATGGATCTAATCGCCCAGTGTCTTGATCCAGTGGTGTTGTCTCTTTGCGTATTCGCAAGATCAGTATCAGTGCATAGAGGACAGCGACAGCTGGGACAACGTACCCAATGAAGACCATGATGGCATCTGCTGCTTCTTTGTTCTGCATCTTGGAACATTCAATGATTTTAGTTGAGACGTGATTGCAGACATAGAACAGGAGAGATGAAAAACTTGTAAGCATGGCACCCCCCCATATGAATCCACAAACGTGTTTGGTGTTGTACACACTGGACATATAAGTTCTAGGTAGAGCACGTTCAATGTAGTAGTCCAGACTGAGCAATGTAGTAGAGTACATGGTAACCAAAGATGAGACGTTGAATAAAATAAGTAAGGTGATATAAACTTCATTGTTAGAACTCCAGATGGCCCATTTTGTGTTGGCAAGACCTAGAAGGTACATTGGTGCCAGAGCGTTGATGATGAGACCAGCAATGGCGATGTTGACAAAGTAAACATCTGGCATAGTCATAGTAGCTTTGTTGTACAGATTGACTAGGACCAGCAAGCCATTGTAACAAAGGCCAATTGGGAAACATATGATGAGGTAGAGTAGGGAAAAGATGGAAAGCACAAGGTGGAAGTAATGGCAGAGATGCTGGTCCTCACTGTTTTCAGTACTGTTGTTTAAGGTTTCACAGCTCCACATAGTGATTTTAGCTTTTGAATCTTCTCTGCTGGTTACCAGCTTTTCTGTAGAGAGAGAAATAGTTGGAAGTATTGTTGAAATATTGTATGATAAATGAAATGCAAGGTAGTATCAAGAAACATTTTAGAGATTATGTGCTTCACATACTGATCAGCTTGAGGTCAGTGACTGAAATGCCTTTTGATGTTGTTAGTCTAGAAGAAAGTAATCTGTGATTCAAAATTTGATGAGAGAAGTAAATGTTCTGAAGTTTTAATTTATGTGAAAGGAGTGGCAAATGAGTTGATACGGGACGCTCAATAAAAGTAAATAATAAACTGTGTGTCTTTAAAATAAGTACCCATGTAATATACATGAACATTAGTACAATGTTGTGGAGAATGGCCCATGTTTGTTTCTTTTTTAAATAATTAAATACTACTACTCTTTATATAGCTAAAAATATATAAGGG
The DNA here is from genome assembly GCF_000747805.2 of Chaetura pelagica. Classification (NCBI taxonomy): domain Eukaryota; kingdom Metazoa; phylum Chordata; class Aves; order Apodiformes; family Apodidae; genus Chaetura; species Chaetura pelagica. The sequence goes on along the minus strand of NW_009954215.1, from coordinate 5,618,327 downwards.
TAGTTGCTGAAGCATTGAAAGATACAAGCTGTGAAGCATAAATCTTAGCAATAAGATGGAGAGTAGAGTTCTCTAAGGTGTTATATCAGTTTTCTCTTGAGAAGATAGTTTCTTAGGAGGCATATCCAAGGCAGTATGGTGGATTTATACTGGACCTCTGATAAAACTGACAAGGACTAGAGGTGAATGTTTGGGTTTTTTTAATAGGTCAATTAGTATTCAGACTTCCAACCTATAACCATGTAGTTCTGAAAAAAACAATGGGCCTCTGTAGTCTAGGGAACCTAATATCACGGCAGCCTGACTTTCCCAAAAAGGCAAGAATTAGCTATCATTTCCTCTCAAAATAGCTTGAATTCTTTAAAAAGTATGCTGGTGTCAGCTGTTGTTGTCCAGCTATCTTTGTTTTATTATCAATGAAGAGATACATTTTAACTTTTACGGGAACTTCAAAACAGTCATGAAAAATCTCTTTCCGAAATGCAGAAATAAGAAATCTAAAAAGTCTTAAGTACAACTCAAAACACCCACAGTCTTAAAATCGTGGCTATTACTCCTGCCAGCCCCTTTCTGGGACAGTGTGGAATTTATGCAGCAGGTGATTTCCCATGCTCAGATACCGTCAGGGACTCAGTGGGCTCTGATACGCTTCCCGTTTAGCACGTGTACCAGTCTTAAGTACACATACCTGCATTCTTTCCAGAGAACAAGAGTTAATCAAGTCCACAAGAAACATTGCGCAATTCAAATGAATGTTACCAGCCAACATGTTACACTCCGTGAACCATAAGGCTAAATTATAGGGCAAGGCTTTTTTACAAGCATATGAGGATACGTTGTTGCATCTCTCCAGTGCTAATCCTTTGACCCTTCAACCACACTACCTCATCTCTGCCAGAATCCTCCCAACTTCCATTTTTTATTTCCCACTGTAGTTTCGTTTTGTGTGCATTTATTTATTTATCTATTTATTCCTGAAATAGCCAGTGCCAGATATCAGGCTAAAAATACAGCAATTTTAGCTGGGCAAACAACTTTTTATCCCACTGTTGTATGTTTCCTCAGACAAGTGACCGCTGTGACTGTAACACAGATGCTATTCTGTTGTTTTCAAAGCTTTCTTTCACCTTTGTGTAACAACTTCTTGTTTGTTTTCTGAGATCAGTTCTTTAGCAGTAATGTTGCAAATCAGCAGAACGTATATGTTTAAGTTGTCTCTTAATCCTTACACTGTTACAAGCACTGAAACCAACCCAGTTTATTTTCAAGAAGCATCTGTTGTTTTGAGTTTTTAGGATAGTTGTTTTGTTTGGGTGTTTGGTGGCTTTTTGTTGTTTGTTTGTTCGTTTTTTTCTTCCCAAAATAAAAGCTGTTTTGCTCAGTTGAAGGCAACCAGAATCACATCTCATTGAACTGTTTTGACTTGATTCAACCAAAGCAGCAGACTGAAACTAGATATTGCAAATATATGCATTACAGTGAGTGCAAGGGTGACTAAGCACAGGCATGGATACAATCATGTAATTCCATTATGTAGGTTTATCCTTAAGCATATAGCTTTGGTTACTCCAGACTGAATTACATCAGCCACAGAATACTGGCCTGGATATTGTTTCAGAATATTTACATTTTATAGAGCGGGGGAACGTCTGATTTCACAAGTGCTTTCAGTCATTACCCCTTTTTCTTTACGTCCTCTAACTGCAGTTAAATAAGACAATTGTATTTTAATGACGTAAATGACAGGCAATTCATCGGGTTAGTTACCTTATGAAACTACAAAACTTACTTCCAAAACGAGCAAAAATAAAATCCCAAATAAAAACCTTTTCTGGAGACATTTTGTTGCCAACTTCTAAAATCCCAGATGAGAGATTTTTGCCACTCAGGTAGAAATCGCCCCTTTGTAATTGTCACTTACCTGGGAAGGCACTGAACCTGTTTGCTGTGCTGCACAGGCCCAGCTCAGCACTTCTCACCCAGCCGTGTCTTTTGTCATTTTAAAGGCACTTTTGACCTCCCGGACCGCGGCCGGGCACGTCCTGCCGGTGCCTGGGATGCAGCAGTTTCTACTCGCTCAATCTAAACTAACCCCTTCGCCAGCCCCAAGGAGTTTTGCAGTCCCAGGTGGGCTCTGTTGCATAAGTGCTTGCTGCAGTCCTCTTGTCAGCCTCCCCGGCTCCGGCTGCTTCTCTCCCACTCAGCATTAAGGTCAGAGCCGAGCCGAGGGGAGGCAGGAGAGCCCTGCCCGCCGCTGTTCCCCCGCCGGCCCTTCCCGCAGCCTCTTACGCTCCCCCC
>NW_009954215.1:5611500-5616016 GCF_000747805.2 Chaetura pelagica | reverse complement strand
GTGGCTGGGGAGCCCCAGCTCCTTCCCCTTGGCCGACATGGTGCTGGGCTCCCGGCAGCGTGCGCCTCTGCCTGCGCTGCACTTGTTTTTCCTCTCCAAGTTCCTCGCAAGTTTCTGCTTGGCTTGGCAGGCGGCAGGCCCCTCCCTTTCCCTGTTTACAGCCAGTTTCAAGAAGTGAGAGGCTGCGCTCGGAGGGGAGCGGGCTGGGAGAGTCAGCTCGGTTTTAGTCTCTGGGTTTCAGATTTGCTACTTAAAATATACGGGCTGCTGGAGCACGCAGGTTTGTGATGGTATTGTCATCTGCGCTGGGGTTCTCCGGGGACATTGGAGAGGCTGTTCCATTCCCTGCAAGTGCAATCAGCAGCTCTGGTTCAAGAGCGTAGGTTTTATTTTTAACCTGGGGTGAGAAGATGTGACTTTGAGGCTTCATTTCTATAGGCCATACGTCCTGAACAATCAGTATTTAAAAAATCCTGTATTAGGAAGCCCACAGGTGCTTGTGCTGCTGGGGAAGGGGAGCTGGCTTGGAGTACACGCTCAGAAGAACAGTTTCTGGGCATTTATTTTTGATTTGGTGGTTGTTTTGGTGGAGTGGAAAGGCACTGAGCCTCATTTTGTGTCGGTCTTGTGGTTCCATTCAGCTTCCTTTTTTGCAGAGTTGAGAAGGCAGTTGTTCTCAACACTATTTGCATGTCACTTGCAATTAGCGGATGTGTGTATATTCTCTGCACCTTTAAAAGGGAACGTTTCTTGAAAGTGTTTTTCTACTCCAGGTTGATAATTTTTTCCATCCTGAATTTTGTACCGTGGTTCTGTTGGTTATAGGGAAAACTCCTCAGACCAATGAACTACATTTATTACCTTTGAAGTATGTTTTTAACTGATGTTGTCAGCCAAAACCAGAAGCTGAGTTACTTTTTAGAAAGAATTTGTCTTACATTTAGGGATTCTTAGGGTTTATTCTGTAACAAATTAACACCAATTTAAAAAAATCCCTTAATTAAAAATTGAGCAGGTGTTTATGGAATAAGTACCAGAGAAATGGGTCTTGGCAGGCGGCAGGCCCCTCCCTTTCCCTGTTTACAGCCAGTTTCAAGAAGTGAGAGGCTGCGCTCGGAGGGGAGCGGGCTGGGAGAGTCAGCTCGGTTTTAGTCTCTGGGTTTCAGATTTGCTACTTAAAATATACGGGCTGCTGGAGCACGCAGGTTTGTGATGGTATTGTCATCTGCGCTGGGGTTCTCCGGGGACATTGGAGAGGCTGTTCCATTCCCTGCAAGTGCAATCAGCAGCTCTGGTTCAAGAGCGTAGGTTTTATTTTTAACCTGGGGTGAGAAGATGTGACTTTGAGGCTTCATTTCTATAGGCCATACGTCCTGAACAATCAGTATTTTAAAAATCCTGTATTAGGAAGCCCACAGGTGCTTGTGCTGCTGGGGAAGGGGAGCTGGCTTGGAGTACACGCTCAGAAGAACAGTTTCTGGGCATTTATTTTTGATTTGGTGGTTGTTTTGGTGGAGTGGAAAGGCACTGAGCCTCATTTTGTGTCGGTCTTGTGGTTCCATTCAGCTTCCTTTTTTGCAGAGTTGAGAAGGCAGTTGTTCTCAACACTATTTGCATGTCACTTGCAATTAGCGGATGTGTGTATATTCTCTGCACCTTTAAAAGGGAACGTTTCTTGAAAGTGTTTTTCTACTCCAGGTTGATAATTTTTTCCATCCTGAATTTTGTACCGTGGTTCTGTTGGTTATAGGGAAAACTCCTCAGACCAATGAACTACATTTATTACCTTTGAAGTATGTTTTTAACTGATGTTGTCAGCCAAAACCAGAAGCTGAGTTACTTTTTAGAAAGAATTTGTCTTACATTTAGGGATTCTTAGGGTTTATTCTGTAACAAATTAACACCAATTTAAAAAAATCCCTTAATTAAAAATTGAGCAGGTGTTTATGGAATAAGTACCAGAGAAATGGTAAAAATGGTTACTCAGTTTGGGTTGAGTTACTCAATCTGACTGCAACTTGCTTTTTTTTTTTTTTTTTTTATTTAAACAAAGTCTGTGCTTCTTGGTTTGTATTTAACAGTTCATTATGAATATTGTAAAACCACTGCAACTCCCAAATGGGAGGAAATCCCTATGGTCCTATTTGTTATATAGTCCACAGATGGAATTGTGTATGTGCTGTGGATAACTGTGTTGGAAACTGTGGCATCAAGTCTTTACTGACTCAAAACTTTAGAAGGACTTTAGTCACCATAAGTTCATTGGGGAAACAGCAGATGAGGAAAGGTATCAGTGCAGAAGTATTTCTAGAGTTCTGATACTGAGCCAAAGCCTATTTTCTTACATGTCATAAAAATGGAATGTGTTTTTATTTAGATAAAAATGTTCATGAGGTATTTACAAAAAAACTTCTTACGACACTTCACAAAAAGTTAGGAGCACTTGGTGCCAGCATTAGTTTAGCAAAGATGCATTAAATGAACTTTAATTAATGAGGAAAAAGTGCAGTGCTACTTAGTTGTATTACAGAGACCATAGCTGCAATCAGGTTTTTTTTTCTGACATTTCCATTCATATAATGCAGCACGAAGTTGCAGAGCAGGTTGGTTAACTGTTTCAAGCATGACCATTCCACACTCTGCTTATTTTGACTTAAAAAACCCCAAACCTTTTCAGCTTTGGCACTCTCTCTTGCTCTGCAGATTTTTTTGTTTAGACAACAAATGATTTGTCTACTTGCTCTTTTATCATCTGTGTGTGAAATAGCTCTTATCTAGATTATCTAACTTCTGAGCAAGTGTTTTCACAAGCTGTAATATCATTACAAACCATACATAGCTAGTAAAGCTGTTGCCAAGAAGTCTCTAAATAGGTGTAAGACTTCTACCTTCATCAGGTCTTCTAGAGTTCCTGCAGGATTTCTTAATTCCTACAGGGACTGAATCCCCAAGGGTGCTGCAGAGGGGAGAGCTGTGCAGAGCTTTGCTGGATGGCACAGCTTTGCTTCAGACCAAGAATGAGAAAATAGAAAAGCTTGGCCAGAAGTGTTGCATATATGCATGAACCATGACTGAGATTATCAGCTACTCATCAGTCGGTAAGGTGCTGTTTGAAAGTGAAATGCTAGTTATTATTTATGGATGAATTCTTAAAATTTTAAGTAAAGGATGATGGGTATTTCTTGGAAGATAGCATATCTGCCATTAGTTGTACCTAAGTGTGAGAGAATGAAGTGTCACACTGTTGCTACTTCTCAGTCTGGGTAACATGACAATTTTTAATCTTACTAGCTTATATACATACCATAGGGATTAACAAAAGGATTGTTGGCTGGACACACAGAAAAGTAAAACTAGATTGTCCAGCTTAGATGTGAGGGGAAAAAAATGCAGCAGTGCAGGCAAGTAGGTTTCAGAATATACTTTCCTTGTACAGTTGCTGAGTTGCTGTTGTTTATAATATAATGATGCAGCTCTGATAAAATGCTTTTACTATTAGTGGAGAAGAAAATCCTGCTTGATGCTGGGTGCAGGGCTGAAGAACAGGCCCCTTCCAACCCTATCATTTATGTCTTCGTGGTGCAATCATTGACCAGTTTGGCAGGTGGGATGTTTATAATTTATATTGATTTAATTTTATAACACAGTTTATTCAGTGCAGTGTCATGTGAAAGAAGCCATGACTAAGTAAGAAGTACTATTGATATGAATTAGTATCATTGAATATAACCCTGTCTTAGATGTTGAGAGAAGTACAAATTAAAAAGCAAGAGCAGGTCAGTTGGGAGAGAGGTGGTTTTCCTTTCTACAGTAGCACTGTCTGTCCCTGGTCTGGCCAGAGGGAGCACGGAGCGAGGAGTTTGCTACCCTGGCAAGTAGAGCATGGGAAGAACAGGCACCTAGCCTCTTGCTCATACTCATTTCACCCTTGTCATTAGGCTTTGTTTTTTGTTTTCTAAACCCATTCCTTTTGATCAAGTAGCAGCATAATAATTTTTTTAAAATTCTATTTTATTTGAATCTTTGACTCCTACTATCCAACTGTTGCCTACTCCTGCTTAATTCTGCACAATTTGAGTGCTGTGTGCCCATTACCAGCTTTCTAGGTTATTGCCAGCCCTTGGTCTAGTTCTACTCCTTAAGCCTTCCTTCTGTCCAGACACAAATATTTATGCACATTTCCCCCTGATTTTTTAAAACTTCGTTTTCACATTTACTTGGCCTGGACTTTCCTCTTTATCTCTCCCTCACAAATCAGTAATCATCAATAAATGAGTTTAGATGCTCCTTAGATTTGGAAGAAAGAGAGGAAAACTTGGTTTTAGATTATGGCAACTGTTTTTCAAGATATATGTCTTCAGTATATTAGGTGAGAAGGAAAGAACCTTTTTTTTTTTTTTTTTACTTCAGAGTTCATAGATTTCTTAAACTAATGTGTGTATCTATCAGAAACAGGTATTTGCTTTCTTTCCTCCCCCCCCCCCCGTTTTTTTTTGTTTTTAGTCACGAACATAAC
>NW_009954215.1:5586469-5610512 GCF_000747805.2 Chaetura pelagica | reverse complement strand
CCCCCCCCCCCCCCCTTTTTTTTTTTTTTTAGAGCAACATAAAGCTTATGAGAACAGATAATAGACAAAAAAGATCAACTACTCAGGAAACCATAATAAAAACTGCCAAAGAGTGTTTTTAAGACACCATTCTATTTGAGAGAGTGGCAGTGTGGTAGTGGTCTGGAGGGTTTCAGTGACAAAATACTACAAGGTAGAAGAGACAAAAGAGGTGGAGACCTAAGTTTTGTGGAGAGGAGATAGTCCAACATGAAGGCCCCTAAAGATTTCTCTGGAAGGAGTCCCATGCTCAGGCACAGATGCTATCTGCCAGACACATCTGCCACTCCAGATAAATCCTGCTTTTCTGTGCTGTTTATTTCTTTGTAATCGAGCCTCTGCAGGGGTGAGGTTGCCGAGGGCTGTGCCCTCCTTGCAGCTGCTCAGGAACAGCTGCACTGGGGGGTCTGCAGGGGTTAACTCTATAAACTCAATCCTGTTTTGTTAACTTCTCTCAGTGTCAGATGAGTGTGCCTGGTCTCCTGCTCCACCTCTTCCTGACTTAACTTTATCACTGAATTCTGAAAGAGCCTCTATATGGAAAACCTGACATATCTTTTCTCTTTTTGTTCAACATAGAGTGAACACTGCAGCTTTTAATACATCATAGATGTGTTGTAACTTCAGATTTCATTACTGCAAAAAGTGAAATATCTTATTTCTGTGCAGTTCTAAAGATAGGATATTCCATGAGGCAGGATTAATTCAAGCAGCAGTTACCTGTATTCATCAACAAGCCTTTGCTGCCCGGGCTTCTGAAATGAGATACAATTTTGGGATGCCCAAATATCCACTAGGTAATACTTTTCTTAAAAACTGAGTTATGTGCAAACAAGAACTCCTGTAATCTTCCTAGCAGTCATATTCACTTCCAGTAACTTATGGTGCATTAAATAAGAGTAATAACTAGAATGAGTGTAGTATTAGAAAACAGGCTTCATAAGATATTTTGAGCTCTGGATTTTATAAAGTTGACTCATTGGAATAGAAGTGACAGCTTTTAAGTGACATCAGCAGAGCAGACAGTGCCATTCAGGGTATTGAACACAAACAGCCAGTCAGCACTACTGCAGTCCTTGGTCCATGATCCCAGAGCACATGGAAGCTGATCTGGATGCAGCTCTCCTACTTTAAATTGACAACAAACTGAAATACACTTCAGTATCAAGATGATTGAAAGTTGATATATATATATTCAGTTTCTTATAACTGGTGAGCCACAGAAACCAAAAGTCTTAATTAAAACATACAATTTCCATTTCTTGGAGAGCACACAAGCCCATTAACTGCAGCAAATATAATTCAATTTAAAAGTGGATGTAAGTTGCAGTTTCTTTGCATGTGAAATACTTCAACTCAATGGACTTAACAAGGATTACATGCACCTTCAGGAAGCATTTTTACCATCACAATGTTAATGTTCTGAGTAGCTGGGATTTAGTAGATTTACATAATAGATAAATTTAGTCCCACTGTTTTTACTTAAAGCATTTTAGTTCATTTTTTCTGACTTAAGGAATGGAATACATTAATTGTGTGATCTCATTAAAGGATCTTTCTTACATGGTAATAATCTGTGTTTGACTATAGTGGTTTCCCCTCAACCCCAGTATCTACAGACACTTCAGCTGTAGAACAAAAAGTCAGTTAAGACAGTTTGGAGGAAAAATATTTCTGAAACATGTTCCTTTTTCTTTGTTAAGATCATCAGATCAGGCAGATCTGAGGAGTTATGTTTTTCTGCTTTTTTAAATATTAGAGAAATATAAAATTGCAAAATTACAAGACAATTTTATGGTGTCTTTGTTTAGCTAATTTCTGAGTTTAGATTATAGGTGCAAACAGATCATTTGCACCTCTTACAAGATAGCATGTGGCTGGATCTCTGCATTTCCATCATTTTGGAGTTGCTCAGGCTCCAGGTAAGGAATGTAAATGACCTGAACATTGTGCTTCTGGTCCACATGAACCAGCATCACCCCAGTAAAGATGACCCATTTTTGCCAGTCAAAATTATCCCCCTTCTAGATGTTGCAGACAGAATTTATGCAAGGACAGAGCGTTGCAGGGGCACCGACTCTGCTGGAATTACTCTGGCAACGAGGGCTGGCAGGGTGGAAACAGCAGCTCTTATCTTAACCCCCTGTTTGCTTCATCAATGCCTGGCTTCTGACAGGGAGCACTGCTGAAATTTGGCAGTGTGAAAACATTCCCCACTGATATTTTGCTGCCAGTTGCAAAGACTGACAGGCGGCACAGATGGTGGTTTTCCTGGAAACCAGAACAGAATGCCATTTCCTAATAGAAGCATCAGTGAAAGCTGACCCGGTGACTTATCAACAAGACATCACTTTGGCCCTGTAGGAAACTCTTGTGAAACAGACTCAGACTGCAGGGACCAGGTTTCCAGTAAATGCAAAAATATTGACGTAGTTGTTTCTCAGATAACATTTATTTGTATAAAACTGGTTTGTGTTTGGTATTTGAAGGGGAAAATCAGCCCTCAGCAGAGCTGCACTAAAGCTGAAATTACTTCTAAATTTGTCATGTCTTTTGGAGATAAACAGGTATCTTTCTCATAATTGTCAGCAGATGTCTGAGGCATCTTGTTCTTGACGCTCCTGTGGCTTTTACTTTCAGATGCGTGGTGAAAGAAAAAACATTTTCTAGCTTCCTCTAAGATGAACTGGTATATTTACTGATGCCATCTTACAATTCCATTTATGTCTAAATAAGTATTTTACTTGAACATTTTAGGAGGGCTAGAATATTATTAATGCTGATCTAAGGGGTGGCTATTATTAGACTGTAAGATTAGACTGTAAGATTTCTAGGAGGATTTTTCATTTACCAGGGGCTTGAAATTAATTAAGAGGCATTGTACTGACATGAATGGGTTCCAATTAGTCTATCTACTGCTTGTCATGTGCCACTCCCCACTCTGCTCTGTCAGTGACAGGGTATTTTACCCCTTATTCATCAACATTTTCTACCAATAATCTTAATATCTTATAAGGCTCCCCACTGCCTTATGCCTTCACTGTATCAAATGACCCTTCCATCAAGTTTTAAAAAGCCAGTAATAACCTTTTAACCTTTCTGTTCTGTGGTGCTTGCAAAGGGTTTGGCAGGTTTAAGTAGCTGATTATTTGAGTCCTTGGCTGTGTTTCACAGGTGTGTGGATTGAGATGCTTCCTTAGTTATTCTTAACAGACGTCATTTTTTTCCAGTCCAGCATAAGGCTGGACAAATGTTTACAAGGGCAGAAAACTGAAGTAATTTTGGAGGAAGAAAAGTGCAAAGGAGTACGAGACCTCTGTAAGCCAAGGCTTTCTAACCATTACAAAAACCTCTGAAGTTACACCTTGAGTATACAGTGTGTAGCCACCTGTTAGCCACATTCTGTCCAATCCATGGTGTTCTGGGAAGCCATGGTTAAGGATTTATACAAATTCCTGGGACTACAGCCAAATAAATGACATTGAAATGAATGCTAGTGCTCACTAATTGCAGTGTAGTGATTCACATGCCATTCAGCAATTACTGTGGGTTTTTTCTAATAGAACAGGTCTGTTGTTTTTGTTTTATTAAAAAAAAAAAAAAGATTTCATAGTGTCCTCAATAGGTACACACACATTTAAAAATCTTGCACACCACAGGAAGAAAGCACAACATCTGTAGCAGATTTTGTTACTGCATGAGCTGCACAGGGCCTTGATATATGAAATAAATTTATAATCTGCTTCCTTCTGTGCTAATGAGTGGAAGCTTGAGTAGTAATTAGCTTGTCATAGAGCCAGTTTCTTAGTAATGATTGATAAATAGTTGTTTTTACATAGCCCACACAGACACAAGGTGCATACCAACAGTAAACCACAGTTAGTAGGGAGGTCACTGGAGCCTACTAGCCTGTCTTCACTTAAATGAGCCTTACATGTTTTAGCTGTTGTGGAAAATATGCAGAATATTCTGATAAACTCTTATCTGATGTTCAGATCCTGCATGCAGAAGTTCAAATGAATCATTTTGATGTGCAGATCACAAACAGATGTTCACATGAATCACTTTGTCCAGACATTTGATTAACTTTTTTTCATTATTGCAGAATCAGTCCAGCTTCTGTTAAAAATCATAGGATGCTGCTTGGACTTAAATGTTGGGTCCAATCAAGTAGATGAAGGATGTAATGCTGGCAGGATAAATAGGGTGCTGCCTTTTTATGCTGCTTTAGCATTTGTATAAAGACATGAAGTTCAGCTGACAGAGCCTTAAGGAAAAGTAGGTCTTCTGATAAGTACAGTAGAAAACAGATTGGCAAATATCATGGTGATTAGCATCATTAAAAATGCTTATGGAGGCTAAAAAGGACAACAGTCATTCTGCTTATTTAAAGTTAGGAAATTTTCAGTGCTTTGAAGTTTGCCTTTGGCTTACCTTCTTTTATAATATAAATGAAAATGCTGCTTAATTGTGATTAATTAGTTAATTAGTTACTGCTATGTCTTTTAGCTGCTTTGCAGTAAAATTTCACAGGATGGTTTGCTGTATATTTTATTATTATGCTGTGAGCAGAAGATCCATCAGTATCTCACCTTCATTAAGAACTTCTTTGCTGTATTAAAAATTAATAGATTAACTTTTGGTCCATTTCTCTGCTATACTTCTGCTATACTGATACATCTGGGTTTAATATACAGAGAAACTGAGGTCTTGCATATTCAGAGTGATTAATTAAAAAACTCAAGAGCACATAGTCAGTACATAAAGAAACAGTAAATGAGAAATCCAGGATATAGGTAAGAATCCTACTGTAGCTTTCTTTTGGACAAAAAGGTAAGATCAGGAGCATTACAAATCTTAACAATTATATTTTTCCTAAAGAACTGTTCCCTAGGAACTGTCTAACGATGGCATTATTCATTTTCACTGAGCCAAGGTTTATATGCATCAGTGTCAACTGTTCCTAGGCTCTTAAAATCCCAAAGCAATCTAAAAGGCGAACTGAAAATCTCACCTGGTTGGCACTGCCTTGTTGTTCCTTGCGGGCTGGCAGAAACATTTTGCCCATCAAGTCAGAGCCTTTCCCAAGTGAGCTCAGCAGAAACTCCAGTATCTCATTTTTCTAGGAGGAATAAACAATGGGAGAGCCTAGGAAAAGTCTGCTGCCACCACTGCTGTGCCCTGGCGGTGGCACCGGGCGCTGTGTCCATGTGACTTCCCCGGCACATACATGCACCTAATCCCTTAAGCTCCAGCTGCAGCTCAGCCTGGCGCAGGGGCTGCTGCACAGACTAGGGGGCCTGAGCCTCCCACAAGGACTGCTCTGCCTCAGGTGTTCCTAAGAGGGAAGGGGGTTTTTAGGGCTCATTTTGTGGAAGGGACAAACTGAAAGGACATCTCTGTGGTTGGAGAACAGCTCAGCCTTCGGTGTTGTTGCATAACGGGACACGAGTAGCGGCAGCATCAAGCCCGGAGAGCTTTTTTGGTCTAAGAATAGAGGTTTTGCCACAGGAATAGTTATTCTGCAAAGCTGTGCATGTTAACGGAGTAATAAACCTGGAGCCAAATAAGCCAAACCAGCAAAAACATTGTTAGTATGATTTGATTTTCTTTAGAGCTACTCATCCCAGCTGTGTGTGTTGGGAGTCATGTCCCTTCCCTCCTTGGAACAACAATGTTGTTTAGCAAAAGCCTGTAACATCCCCTTGGCTTCTGGAGAGTTTAGACACTAACCACCATTAGATCTGAAAAACAGCCAATGTATGCTTTAAAAAAATACTTTAGTGTAAACCTCAGAATTCTTTTAAGCATTCAAAAATAACATTTTAATTAAAGGGGGAGGGGGAAAGGCAAGGAAAATGCTACTGGTGTATCATCTTACTTTAATGAGATGGTAGGTAAATGTAAATTCTTGCCATTTGAATAAAAAGCATGTAATAGCATGATTCTGTCTACTTAGCTGGAGTACAAATAGTCAAATAATTTGCCTTTAAACCTGTAATGAAGAATTAATTTATATGTTTTCCTTCTTCCCCAAAGCAGTAAAGTATAACACAATCTTTTATGTGTCAACAAAACGAGTTGACCCCTAAAATGAATGAGGAATTTGTCATTCATGTTAGGCATGTATGTAGTTATGTATTTTCTTTAACATATGTGACATATGTGTGTTTTCTTGTTTTATACCATTAGTAGCTCTTTTTTATTCTTGCATCATCTTATAAGCTGAGACTTCACAAGAAGAGTCTTAAGACAGACTCTTAAGGTTAACACCTGAAAACTTTTTTGACAGTATTTACAATCTAAGCATTTGCCTACTTCAGTTAATTTTTTGTTCCTTTTGGCTAAGCTTTTATTGTTTATATTAAAATCAAAAAAACCCAAGTCTCTACTTACAATCTTTATAACATAGTGGCTCCCATGTTAATATTTTCCATTAAATGCTCTATTGTTGGAGATCGGTCAAATTGTTAAATAAACAAGCCCTTCTTTAATCTCAGAAGTAATATTTCTATGAGGAGACAATGTGGGCCAGCCCAGGATTATGCTTTTTCCTTTTTTTTTTAATGATGTGTAATATTTCATGCTTATCACTTGTTTGGTTAAGCCATTATGTATGGTTTGTGTTTCGAAACACAGAGTAAAACCCCCAAACTGTTGATTTACATCTGATAAAATACCAGTGACAGCTTAGCATAGAGTTTAAGGTGAAGTGTGCTTTCCTTTTGAAACTCAGACCTCATAAACTTTAGCTTATAGGCTTTTTGCAGGAGAAAAATGCAAAGATCAGGCAATGGAAAAGTAGTCCTTTGGTCTCTAGGGAGAGCAGAAGGTAATAACATGGCTCCTTCGAGTCTGCTACTCTCTTGGTTTTACAGAGGTGACTACTTGTTCTTATAGGCCCCCTGGTCCATCACTGAGCTCAGTTTTCAGTGCCTATAGTCTAATTTTTGCAGTGTCCTGGTCTAGCACTTTTCCCTTGATGCTTGGTTGAATGTAAAGACCCATAATCCCCAACACAGTTATGCTGTGTAACTATCACTTGCCACTGGTCATCTGGAGTAACTTGGGGTTGTTTTGGAGTAGAGGAGACTCGTGCTTTGACCAAAATGGTCCAGATTTTACCAATATCTGTACTTCTAGATTGCCCAGGTACTTCTTGTGAGAAACTCATGGGGCTTTGTGCTCAGATTTGGTCCTGGCCTGACAGCAAGGGGACTGAGTGAAATGGTGAACAAGGGTGTCTGAGGTTTACTTTAGAGACTTATTTTTTTTAACTCTGCCTCATTGCAACGTAAGCACGTTCCAATGAAGGTGGAGCCTCTTCTATGACCTGCCAGGAAAATTAGCCCATACTTAAAACACATTTAAACACAACACAGGTATTTTTCCTGTGCCCATGGTAGATGTTCAGCTGGATATGAGTCTAGTATGAATATGAAACACACACATAACCTAATTTTTTTTTCACAGACTCTAAGCAGTGGGGATCACAGAAGCCTTGGGGTTCTCCTCACATGCTTAATTTTCAGATGCAGTATATTGTTGCTATTGACTTGAGCAATATGCTGAATTAAAGGACAGTTTCCTGTCCATCCTCCCCCAAATACAGTTCTCATTGCTGATTGTTCTGTGAAGCTAATGCAGGGTCCTAAGGGTCACAATTATAAGTAACTTGTTACTATGGAAGTTGTACTTGAGCAGTGAATGTTTTTGTTTGCAGAATACTTTGTAGTGGTTCAGATGATGAAATCAGTACATGTTTGAGGTGCTGATATTTCTGACACTCTGCTACATCTAGTATGAACTGATAGAGAATTCTGATAGTATTTTTTACTTACAGGAGCTAACTAAGACAAAACCTAAGAAGTTCAGTTCGATTTTGTTCAGCAAATTTTGTTCAGATGTTTAGAAGTTCATCTTATAGGAGTGCTCTATGCAGTCACTTAGACTTAAGTAGAGTTAGTGATTAAAATGGATTAAACAAATCACAAGGTTAAAGTGAAAGTAGTTATTTAGAACTGTGGTTGCCAGAATATTATTTTATGAGCTGAAGTGGTTTTACTGAAGCATCACTATGACATTAGTGAATTAGTGAGTGTACATGTGGGCTCTTCATGCTCATGTGTAAATTGTCTATAAAGAATAGTTATTAATACAAAAGGATTATCAGAAATATCCCTCAGTATACTTTTATCTTAAGCTGAAATGATGGTACCTTCAGAGGAGTGCCAACAGTTGGTGGTACAGGATGGAGACCATGGTGTGGGCAACCACTGACTTCTTATTTTCCAGTACTGTTGTTTTAAGTGTGTAAGTAAGATGTAATATTAATATAACTCATTCAGGACTGTTTATTTGTGTTTTATCTTAGTGTAAGTGTTCACCAAGTTCATATTTGGTCATAACCTGTCTGAAAATACTTTTTAAAAATTTGAAGCTGAACACAAATCAGCTGAAGTAAACAAGACCTATTTGCAAAACTGAGCTTAGTTGCTTTAGAACTGCCTGCTAGATGAGCACAACTCTTTAATCCCTTTCCATTTTTCATCTGCAATATTTTGGGTTCTAAGAACGTCGATGGAAAACTTTCTAAAGGCGACCACATTTATACCAGTGCTGCAACCCCATCAATCATACATTCATTCTTCAGAACCAGTGTCTCTAGTTTGAGAAATTCAAGCAGCTTCCCCTAAGGGCCGTTGGCAAACGAGCACTGGTGAAACTTGCTGCGGTGGCTGGATGTGCCGCGGCCCCAACGAGCCCTCTTCTGCTGAGCCTTCCCAGCCTTGCAGCAGCCTCAGCAGAGGGACATGTCTGGCTGCCCTCTCCCAGCTCGATTTCCAAAAGGGACCTCAAAGCTCCACGCTTTTAAGGAGCATTTCAATGCACTCAAGCTGCTGAGGCAGGTGCGGGAATGTTATTTCCCTTGTGCTGGCTCCATCACTACAGGAGTGGGAACCTCCAGTGGGTCAGTGACAAACAGGCTGGGAGAGGAGCAGTAGCATCTGGATCCATTGCAGTTCCTTCCTCTGCTGACATGACTTGGGATCCTCATGTGGTTTTAGTTAAAATCCCTCAGACCTGCTAACCCCACTAATTCAGAGAAGCTTTCCAAAAATCTTCCGAGCTTGTGATTCACTTCAGTAGCATGCCTTTTATTTATTTATTTTGAAAAGACCATGATTTTGTTTCAAAAACATGGTTCTATGCTAAAAACATAGGACAAAACCTAATAATTGCATGCAAAAGGGAGTAATAAAAATGGGTGAAGCAGGAGTTATTTGTATCTCTTCTATTCAATAGTGTGGGGTTTTTTTTAACTTGAGCTCCTTTATATTTGACCTCCAATTTGAAAGGCCAAACTGCTGAAATTGGCAGTTAGGTCATTGCTTGTGTAGATGTATCAGAGATGTATTATGGTGCATCTGTGTGCATATTTTGTCTCTGCATGCTTTGGATAATTTTATTCACTATTGTTTGAAAATGTCATTAGAAATTAAATCAGTTTATTTAGCTATTGTGAACTAATCCAAACACAGAGAGTATAATACACTGCTCCTGACCTTTTCCTGTTACCAGGTTCTTCCCTTTGCAGACCTCAGATGGTGAGGCTGAGTGAAGGGCTTTAACCCTCTGGGTGTATTTTATGAAGGCTGCAGGATAGACTGAAGGCCCTACAGCTCACTTTGTAGCACAGGACAAGCAGGAAAAAAATAAATAAAAAAAATTACAAAAAAATTACAAAATCTCTTTTTAAAAAAGATACAAAGCAGCAAGATTCCATGCTCAAGACTGTGGCTCATAACTAGCAGGATTTCATAGCCATCTGACCACGAAGTACCGCTAGCTTCTAAAATCTGCTTGATTTGAACATTACTTGTTGAGACCTTTCAGATTTTGGTGAAATTTCTTGCACAAAATTCTGTTAAGATGAGGTTGAAGAACTATTTATAACTTCTGTGGAGAATGGAAACGGAGTTAAAACATTTATTTCCTCTAGGTGCCCATTTTACTATTGTCACTTTAGTGTCTGTTAATTTGAAAATAAAATTTATTAATAAAGCTCCACCTCAACAGATATTTTGATAGCATAAATCTATTCTATTTGCTGTTGATAGCAAATTTTAAAGGGAAGAAAAAATCAGAGGAAGAATGCAACAAAAATGTTGACCTCAATGAATAAAAATGGGACTATTTGTACTCTGAGAAAATGAGATAATTATGGCAATAAAATCCTGTGCTTTAAGAATGAAAATAAACAACATACACGCTATGTGGAAATGGGAAAGAGCCATTGCATTAGGACAGATTCACTGAAATCTTTTCTCCATAATACTTCTTAATAATGTGGGGATATTATTTTAGTTAAGAACTAAAACTGTTCTGGAGCGTGCTCCTGCAGTTTGGCAGCAGCGAAAGGGGATGGTTTACAAACATTCCACACCAGGAAAATATTTGGAAACCAGTAATGTGGCTCTTGGCCACTAGTATTGTAAGCAGCATTAGATGCATTTTTGGTTGCAGTGCAGCCATCTGGTAGGTAAGTGGTCCATTTGTCTGTTAACAAACAAAGATTTTCTAGGCAGTCTACTTTGCAATCATTCCATATAAAATTTAATTTTAGGGTTACTCATCTTTTGGGTAAAAAAGGGGAGGGGTTTGAAAAAACAAAAGGCACGTCAGAACAAAGGGTTAAACCTTCAGTTAAATACTGCACAGTAACACTGCAAAGTGGTTAGAGCCATTGTGGACTTTGACTCTTTGTTTCTAGATTTTAAGAATGATTTCTTTTCCTGCAAGTGATAGCTAAATGTTTTCCTTAGATTGTTCCCGTGTTACACAAACCATATCAGATCAGCCTGGAAAGTTCAGCATTTTCTGCAGTGTCTGAAATCCTACTACAAAGAGTAATTGCGTCTTAGAGACTGACAACAAGCAGAAATAAAAGGCTGAAGTAGTAACACCACTTACTTGCATTAATTAATTGTATATTTCTGTACTTAAGCTTGATGGGTGGAAAGTATTGCTTTAAAGACTACCTACAAAAGTGGTGAATGAGCAGCCACTTAGGGTGCCACTTCAAAGAAAAGCGCTCAAAAGAGCAACAGAAGGGAAGCTGCTTTGGAATTCTCTCTGTTCCTCCTGGCAGCCCAGAGCTTGCAAAGGAAAACAACCTAGAAATGGTTATTTTCTTTTGTGTTAGTTACATAAGCAGCTCCAAGCAAAGAAAGCTGGAGGTGGAGAAGCCATGCATGCAAAGGGCCTCTTAATAACCTGTGTCTACCATAGCTGCTAAAAGAATCTTACCTGACTTTGTTCTTTCCTGGCTAAAGTAAATTCCTCACACTGTCTCCAGCCCAAAATCCTGATCAAATTCGAGCTGGTTGTAGCTCTCAGTTGCACTACTGCATATCTGGAGATTCAAGCTTTCATGGTTACTCCAGATTTATATGTTATTGTTGAAGCAAACTGATCTTGGTTTCTACCATTTTTTATATTTTTCAGACTTCTCTGTTTGCAATATTGCTGTACTTAATACTAAGGAAAAAGAAAAACATCTGAAAATCAGAACCTGGTTTTTAGAAGGGTGCCCAGTCTTTCCTTTAGGATCAGTTGAAGCTCCAAGAATTCTGCTTTCATGCTAATCATCCCATGCTTTTTAAACTTTGCCTTTGCAGTCAAGCTGTAGCTTCCATTAACCATCACCTGAGAGGCTGGTACTTTTTTCTTGTAGGTAACATCTCCAGCTGGTCAGCAACCTTTGTTTTGCCAATTGTGATCTTTGCCTCCATGTCAGCCACCCCCCAAGCTACCTGCTGCACACCATTGACCTTGTCAGCTGCAGGTTGCTGTCTCCATCTCCCTCATTATTTTCTTCCCACAGCTCTACTAATGGCCTTGTCTTGACTTTGGGACTTCAGTTTGTAATTTACTAGGTATGAAATTCTGGAATGACATGTGTGTTCTTTCATTGTCTTCAGGTGCCAGCTCTAACACCACTGCAGAGATGTTAATGTTTAGTGCCATCATTTAAAAGGTGATTAGGAGACCAGGTTAAGGGTAACTATTAGTGATGATATAACAGGTAAAAGGGATTGAGACAATTTATGCATTTGGCAGTTCAAGCCATTTTTTTTACCCTTACTTAATGTGAAATTAGAGCTGGAAAGGTGCAACTTACAGTAAGTATGAAATTTTAAAATGTCACCAATGCCCAACTTCTGCAAACTTTAATATCATTACCTCTGTAAGAATTAACAGTCAGTTCATGTAGTCCAGTGTAGCAAATATTGTCAGACAATGTGTAATGGAAATTTTTAAGAGCCAATATTTAACATCTTGAAATGAGAAGCATCCAGGATAATTTTTGAAATAACTTCACTTGAATTCAGTACATATTACAACAAAATATGAAGGTAAATATTAAGGTATTTTTCATCAGATGGCTTTAAATTAATCTTTGGATTTCCTTTTAAAAAAAGGAAATAAAGAACCTTTCAGTAATGGAGAAACAGAGTACTCTTCATATTGCTATCACTCTGAAGTATGACACTGAGAGAAAAATTACTCAGAAATCATTCCATTTCATCTTTAAAGCCCTGGTGATTGGAGTTCAGAATGTTTTTAAATCATCGGGTTTAGGCCTCAATACTGCAAATTGACTTTGGATAGTTAGATGCATATAGAGCGGCAGAAGAAAACCCCACTGAATAGTAAGTCTGGTGTGGCCTGGGGTTCTGTCCTGGAGGGCTGTTTGCAGTGCTTTTATTTATTTCTGAAGTGTTTTGGAATGCAGTTTCCAACTAAACAGATCATGTTCCATGTATGAGTAGGACCAAGCTTTAAACCATCTGACAAAGTAGCTTCCCTTTGCTTTGTTTAGGAAGATCTCTTTGATTCTGCTTGTATTTAAAGTGTGCTGTTGGGTAATTGTGGAACATGTATCTGTTTAAACCAAATTCAAAGAGTATCACAAACTGACACCTGCTTAAGGCTTTAATTAAAAGTGGCTTAATCTCTAACAATCTCCACATACATAAGCAGAAAGTATCTGTGTTTAATGTGTACTTTGAACTGCCATTCATTTAGAAATCAAAGATTTGTAAATTAAACGCAGTATGCTAGACTTGATGATGTTTAACTGGAATCCCTTCTTGTTGGCATAGCCTAGTTTTCCTGATGTTGTTAGCCCTGGGAATAAATTATTATTAAAAAATATGTATAGAAGGAAAATATAAAAAGGCTATCTTTGAAAAAGTGTGAATCTTCCCTCTTTAAGCATCAAACCATTGCCTCTTGTCCTTTCACTACACCCTCGTGTAAAAAGCCCTGCCCCAGCTTTCTTGTAGGCCCCCATCAGATATTTGAAAGTCCCTGTAAGGTCACCACGGAACCTCCTCTTCTCTAGGCTGAACAACCCCAACTTCCTCAGCCTGCCTTTACAGGGAAGGTGCTTCAGCCCTCTGCTCATCTTTGTGGCCCTCCTCTGGACATGCTTGAGGAGTTCTGTGTCCTTCTTATGTTGGGTTATGGTAAAAAATGATAAATATTCCCTTACATGTTCAGAGCCATACATTTTTCAACTTATAGCAATTATCTTTTTTCATCCCATCATGCATCATTGTAAAGAGCCTCCATTAGTCTTCTTAAAAAGGCTCTTGTAGGTGCAGCAGAAAGGTTGTTGGGTCCACCCAAACCCTTCTCTTCTCCAGCCTGAACAAGCCTGGTGCCCTTGGCCTCTCATCACAGGGTATGTGTTCCCGCCCACTGGCTATCTTGGTGTTCAACTTGCTCCAGTTTATTGAAAACTTTCTTGTACTGGGGGACCCAAAACCATACAGAGAAGTGCCAGGTTGGTCTTTATGCAAGAGAGACCTTTTTATAATTCTGTTACATGGAGGCCTATGGAATTTTTAATGTTTTATGTCTGGCCAATGGGATCAAACTTTTTTAGTTGAGTCTTGCAGGTGTGTACCTAAGAGGAGTCTTTTCTGGGCCAACTCTTAAGTTTTGGGATAATGGAGCTTATCTTACTATAGCTGATATCCTACTCTATATACCCTTTCTGTCTTTAAACATAGACTCTAAGATTAGTGTGGTTGAGTATATTGAAAGTAATAGAAAACAGACACAGAAAAATTGTTGCATGCTCAAAAAATAATAAAATGGAAGAGGAAGTGCATCATTTATTATAACACCATGTAGACTAATGAAAAACATACTGCAGGCTGGAAATTTGTTAAGAGCTGAGCTCAAAAAGTTTCCATTCCCAAAAAATGCCTTGGGGCCTCCAGCTGTAAGCTTGTAGCTAAAGAGGCCCTATGGTAAATTGACATAAAAAATAACTACTCCATAAACGTTCAGCTCCTGTTTCACAATAGTTGGAAATAAGCTTTTAAAAAGTGTTACCTATTGATACTGACTGTACTTTATCAAAGTAAAAAGGAGGCAGAGCATTTATGGCTAGAATATAAAATTGGGGATTAAACACAAGAGACATGGGCTCTGGGCACAAAAATGTTATGTTCACTGTACACAGGAGAACATGAAATGGATGGAATGATTTACTGAGAGCAACAGGACAGCACTTGGTCCTGGCACAGCTGGTATTAACATTAAATGATTTCTGGCCTAGTCCTTTGCTCATTAGTTGGCCTGGGATGAACAACTGACCTGTTCCCCAGCCCTCTGGGCAGGTGCCAACCCTTGCACTTGAGCATGTTCTTCAGGCTGCCTGCAAATAATGCCCACTGAGTGTTGATGGCATTTGCACCATCAGTGCTCAGATGAATGGCATTGGCCACTTAGAGAAGACTGAGTTTTGAGTCTCTTTTCATCTGTTTGGCTTTCTTCTTATCTGCACAGCTAGCCCAAGCTGACTGACTAGGTGTTGGCTTTGCCTTCCTCCCTCTCCTTGATCAGCCCATGTCTGTATGAAAACCACTCCTGTGGGCTCTGAGTGTTCAGGCAGTTTGAACTGTCATGATGCCCAGTGGCAGAGGTGGCAGGGAGAGCATTGCAGCCTCCATTCCTTCTTCACATGGATTGGCAGTTTGTACAGTTTGCAGACCTTTTGAGTGCTGACATTCCTCCACTCTGTTTCTGCAGCTCCTCTGAACAACAGAGGTTCCCCTGCCTGGCAAGGAGCCCTGCAGTGCTTCAAGGTCATGGGGCACCTCCATGCAGTCCAGATTCACAAACCTACAAAGATGTAGTAAAGTGGGTGTATCTTTTAATGAGACTACGTAGGTGGTTGGTTTGTGATCTTGGAGAATGAGGAGAATCTGGGAGTAAATATTGCTTGCCTTAGCTAACTCTTCAGTGAGGACACAGTAAGATTTTTATTAAGCTTTTCACAGAAGTAAATAGCAGGTCTAGAACTCCAGTTTGGGTAAATATTTTGCTGTAGTACATTGGTGAAATGAACACGTGCAATAATAATCACACTGTAGTGTTCTAGTTGTACTTACATGAGGTGCAGCCCAGGAGAATGTCAGTCTGAGATTGAGCCACTGGGAGGAAAAAAGAAAAAGAAAAGGTGAAACAGTTGTTTACAAGTGACTGAAAGAGAGGAAATTTAATAACTTCTGATAAATACAGATCACTTTCATTTTTTTGTCTTACATCTCACTGTACCATGCTCTGTGTATTCACAATATATGGTGTTTTCATCCAGTGATTGCAAAATCTACAGCATGATTGTCATGTTTGATGTTGAATTGCTGCCTGTGCTGACTTGACTGTAGCTGAAAAGTTGATAGAATTAATTTATCCCAGGGGTGTTGATGGTTTTATTTACATTTGTGGGGTGAATTGAGGATCTTGAACACAAGCTGTCGACTGATCTAAAAATAGAAACATAACTTCCTTCTCCTCATTGAAAATGTCATGCTTGTTGGATTAAAACTGACATGTAACAGTTCAGATTTGGTTTGTTATTGTAAAAAATAGTGGTTCTGACATACTGTGTTATGCTAATTTACTTTGGTTACTGAGTATAAATTTGCTCTTTTGCACACAGGGGGGTGAAAAATATGGAGAACAAGTATATTTTATTAAATTATAAACAGCAAAGTAGAATATATTTGACTATTCAAAAATTTGTAACCAGTAGTTCAATTTGCAGATGTAATTATCTAAAGAAGAAAAATGGAAAACACTAATTTCCCTATGTCTTGCAGTAAAAAAAAATAAATCCATATAGAGCCATATATAGGTATTAGAGAGGTGTGTTTTAGCTTAGATAAGTGATTGAACAGTAACATGTGGAGAGCAAGATAACTTTTAAGATTAGATGAGTTCTCCCTTAAGGGGAAAGATGAACTAGTTAAAGAGTACATAATTATCACTGAATTTTGAGGTAAACAAAATACTTTATTTGGGGAAAAAAGTGCTTTAAGACAGCAGCCAGGGTCACCTCATTCTGTAGTCACCCAGCAGCCACCAACGAGAAGCTTTGCTACTGCTGACCTCCTCAAGATTCAGAAGGGTAATGTGTATCTTGTTGCCTTCCTCCTTAATGACTCAGTAGCTCTTCTGGATTGATTTGATTTTCTTGCTTTCTGATTCTTGTTGTTGAGGTACAATTTCTTTTATGTAGTAAACCATGTTTCAGGAATGATTAAATCACAACATGAATCATAACTGAAATGCTGAGCTATACACACTGGCTCTCCGTGTCTCTAATCCTGTGGTGATGAATAACAAGTTTTGCAGTGACAGCTTTAGAGTGGGTTTGCAGTTTTGTTGGGAGCTGAACCCACTGGTTTTGGTCTTTTAATGTAAGCAACTTGAGTGGAATAGAAAGGTGACCAATCAGTTTGAAATGAAGTTGTAGCATGGGCAGAATGAGAGTGGTATTTCTAGATATCTGGAAGAGTGGAGAGTGTTTTCAAATGTCTAATGTATCATGTTATTCATCAGGCCTGTGTTTTATCTTCTAACAAATACAAATCATATTAATACAATATAATTCTGAATCCCAACAGAAATTATTGCAGGGCTATATTTAAGAAAAAGAGATAAGGAGTGGCAGCTCTATAGCTGATGAAGGAGTTAATGGCAACCTGTGTTTTAGATCATTAAGTGCTGTGAAGCAAGAGGCTTTGTGTTGCCAGCACAAACCAGAGGAAGGCAGTTCACCACCACTCCCTTCCCCAGACCAGCATCACAGGGGATGCCGTAGAGCTCAGGCTTCACTAAAATTGATTCATTAGTTCAGGCAGCAGCCTGCACGAGGAATGTGGAAGAAGATATAAATCATCACTGCAGATAGTCTTTTAGGAAGGAAAATCTTTTGGATTCCTCACCTGAATATAAATTCTTCTCTATGAAAATGTTTATCTTTTCAGACTGGAATACGTTTTATAAACTTGTTTAACAGGTTGAAAGCCAAGAGTTCAGGTCTTTTTTTTCTGTCTGTTAAGACTCTTCAGAGGCTGAGATCTGCAGGCCATCCAATACAACAGTGTTCACATTGAATTTTTTGTTTTTAACAAGTCTGAAAAGTTTTCCTTGTGTGGTTTCGCAACCCCATATTTTTTTTTTCCCGAACAGCATGAGTCCTATCACTAGATCAAATTTAGAATTCACTGCTTCCAACAATTGTCTAATGGATCCACATGTTTACACAGCATGACATTGGCATCGAGTGTTGTCAAAGACTCCAATCAGTACTGCTGTTTCATGCTTCCTCCCTGCTTTTTTTTTTTTTTTTTTTTTAAACAACAAACTGCAGGCGCAGTTATTCTGGTGTTCAGGGAAGCAGTGAGTGGTCCCTCTGCTTCAGCCACCAGAACTGTCTCACAACATTTAGAAAACAAACTTTTTTCTTCTGTTATAAATGAAAATGTCAGCTCTCAGGTATTTTATCAATGCTTATTATATCACCAAATAGATCTTAAGATGCTATTCAATGGAAGACTGGAAAAGATCGTTTTCAGACCTGATCCCTTTCCTGTCTTGAGTTTCCCAGATTGAATGAAAAGTTTTACCTGCCTATCCCCCCACTACTAGCGTGACCCCTGCTGCCTTGTTAAAGCTCCAGCTACATCTCCCTGCCACTGCATCTGTCTCTGTGTTGATAGAAGCATTTCTGTAGCCTTACGATGAATCAACTTACCAAACTGATGTGCCTAAAAAACAACCTACTCAGCAGCAGGCTCAGTCACTTGGCATTTGTGTAGCATAGGAAAACCTTTTGTAATGAACGTGTCCATGTAATTTTGTGAAGTGTTTAATTCCTGTTCTCTGTGATTGGATGCAAATAAATCAGTAGCAGTTACTTGGCAGCAACCTTCCACAGTCGTTTGCTCTAAAGAAACCTAGCCCCTGGTAGCAGCAAGTGGAGGAAAGGGGGGTTTGGCTAGGACACCAAAACCTTTCTTTTTCTTTAATGCTCTCATGGGATCTTTCACTTCCACACAAGCAACTGCCTGAACTGGCCAAGTGGTCTTGATTTAACACTGCTTTATGAACAGTGCTTGTCCCAGCTGCAGGATGTCATAACCTTGATTTCCTTAGCTTAGATTTGAAATCTGGAGCCATATGATTCAGATGAACCACAACTGCCCTTGCTTTAAGTTGATGTATTTGTTTTGAAAATACTGTTGTTCGCTCCAAGTTTTAGCTCCCAAGCAAATTAAGCTGATTTGCAATTTGGAAAAATTGGGAGTATTTACCAGCTTGATTAAAAAAGAACAAAAAAACCTGCAAAGAAAGCTGAAGTAATGTTGAACTGATGAGTGCCAATCAAAATACTTCATTAACATAAACTTAAAAACACAAAGGTTTTTGTTAAATAAAGAAATGATAGGTTGTACCTAAGCTAAATTTAGCTCTGCAAAAATAATTTCTTACAAAAACACTTTCTTACAAAAATAATTGCATGTTGTGTAGTATTTCAGTGAAGGACAGTGAGCTCCTAAAGAACTGTTGCTGCAGGCAGGTTCCAGATAGGAGGATGATGAGCAGAACTGGATTGGCTTTGCATTCAAAATTTGATTTTACGTGGGCTCCTGTCCTTGTGCAGCATAGAAACAAGCTTTGGATTTGAAGTGAAGCCAACTGGATTTGTAAAGATGCTTATCTTATTCTCTGGCCTTGTTCAAATCACCAGAAAATATTAGGGCTGACAAGCCTAACTTGATATGCTTCTCAGCTAATATTTTTATGCTAGATTACAGTACATCTAGATATGCACAAATGTGAGACTTGTAGTCACCCAGGCGGTATTTGTAAGTGGCAGATGCTGCCTTTGTGACTGTTGTAGCCATGAATATCTACTCTCCACAGATAAAGTCACTGCAACTATTACTGTCATAGTTTAGTGCCTTTGCATGTAACTTGTTGTGTTACAGAAGTCTTAATTTCTCTGACAAGCCAACTTTTAAATGGCACTAAACTTTTCAGTTCTGTCTTTGTACGTAGAATGTTTGTCAGCTTTTCCCAGCTACCTGTTCTTTTTGGCATTGTCTCCCAAATAAATTTATGTGCTTACCATTTGAGCAGAGGATTGTTTGTTTTGTAACTATTTTTTTTAGAGATACATAATCCAGAATAAGTAGGCAGAATAAATGTTGTGCCACATTCTTTCTGAAGATATTTGATGGCATGCTTTAAAAATGTAAAATTAAAGAACAAACCCCACAACATGAAAAAGTCTTTGCCATGTCTGTAGGTTTTTTATTAAGGAAAAAAACCCTTTTTATTAAAACAATTGAGACATAGCAGAAAAAGTTAAGAATTACCCAAGAGAGTCTGCATGATTACATCACTGAAGGTCAGTCTAAACTGCCAGGATGTCCTATGTGCTGTTTGTCATTACTTGTTACATAAATGAAGATGTATTTGCAAGCACTACTTTGTAGAAAACTTTTGCAATTAATCTTATAAACTTCATAATCCAATTATGTTCTTTACTTTCTCTTTTTATAACTGCCAGTTTGTAGTGGGTTTGTGTAAATTTTCTGATTTGTTTATTGGTAAATGCCCAGAGAGGTTAAACAGAAAGTTTGAGGGCTGGGAAACTTTCCCAAATATATTTTAGAGCTGTTGGTCAATCAGTGAACTGTCTCTGCAGTCTGAAATATAAGCAGCCTTAGCAGCACCTGCCAGTACAGCGTGTACAGGATGCTAAGTTTGGCAAATCAAGATTTTTATTCAGATAACATGCAGAGGGATCAGTCCTAGGGCGTCTTCAAAGTTGCTTCTAATTGCCGGGCGTGTCTTACGGAGTGGAAAAGTATTGAGGAAATTGCATTCAAATACTGACAATGGCCTTACAATTAAGATGCAATTTTACTTGATGGCATTAGGCAATTCTGCTTGCTGCGAAACTGCACGGACTGAGTGAAGTTTTTCTTCCTCCTTATGTTTCCCCTCTCTCCCAGGGTAATGCTGGATACTGGATCTGAATTTGGTGTAGGCCAGTGCAGCTATTCCAGATTTAAAAGCTTGTTTTTCTGTCTGAAGGCAATGCTGTGGCCCAGGGACATTAGCTGAATTCCTCAGCAGTGGTTACATGACCAGCTGGAGCAGTTCCTTGCACTTCACCATCCATTCTTTTTTACCATGGTTGCTGTAAAATTACTCACTACCCGATTTAATATTTTGTGCAGTGTCCCAGCCTTGTAGGCTGACTTGATTTTATTTATATTCACACCCCTATGCCCACCCAAAGCTTGTATTTCTCACTGTTCTCTAAGCTGACAGCTCGAGGAGAGCTTTCTCTCACCTCCTGGCAGCTGAGAGGCAGCCAGTGCTGTTGGGCCCAGTGGCACCATTGCTGGCCAGGCAGCTCCCCAGAAGGGAACGTGTCTCCTGGCTCACTGGCTGGGTTGAACCTGGGCATTTTCTTGCCAAGTAGTTGGCCCATCTGAATGTGACCGCCTCCTGACAAGCTGCAGCTGGGATGTCAGTACTGCTTTGCTTTCTGCTGTGTGCCTAATGGTGTGTGGTTATTTCTCCTAACCTGCTGCATCAGTCAACAGAAAAGAGCTTTGTGTCTCCTGTTAGTAATCAGCATTACTAGAGGTAGGGGTTGTAGGAGGGAGGCAGGAGAAAGGATGGTGAGTGCTAATGTGCTTGTGAATGGAGAAGCTGGAGATGGGTCAAACGTGTTGTTATCATAAAAAAGAGGAAGAGGATTTTGCAAGGAGGAGGCAGTGGTGTGGTTGCTACATCAGTGGCCCACCCATTTGTTTTGACATAAATACCTACTCTCAAGCTACATGGAGCCATGGAGACTAGATGCATACCTTCACACTTGTGGCCTTCAGGGTTTGTTACGACTGTTTGAAGCTTGAGCTTGATGTTTTAATAATTTATTTGGAGACTTAGGCATTTAGATTTATAATTCTGCCCTTCTAGCCATTTCCTAACTACTACACTTGCAGAGTAAACATGCTGTCATTTCATTCTCCAGACCTCCTTTTCCTTTCCTTTGCTGTTGGCCTAATTTTGAGATATGATATTCAAGTCAGAGGTAAGTAACTCTTTGGGAGCAAAAGAAAAAAAACAAAACAGCTAAAGGGTTGAGTGAGCTATTTTCTCTGTTTAGAAGCAGCAGCCTATTTTTCAGTATTCTGCAAGTCCTCAAACACGGGTCCTGCCAGAGGCACCGACTTTAACAGCCACAGTGCTTAGAACATGCTCAAGTTTTCTGGCAGTGCTTACAAGCTGCTTAGGAAAAACAGGCATACTGCTTGTAGCCAGTGCCCCACAGTTTGGAAGGCACTGCTTAAGACAAATTTATCAAAAATTTCTTTCTGTGGTTATAGTTCTCCATTTTAATTTAATCCAGACTGGGCCCTGTTTCCTTAGTGTTTGGTATCTAGGATCTTAACATCAAATCTGTAATTAATACAGCTGTAATTAATACAGTTTAGAGTCCAAGACATTTGCAGTGTCTTAGCAATAATTCACTGTGTTGCACAGTGTGGAACTCAGCATGTTTGAAACATTCCCCACTTGTGTATGTACAGATTTTTATAGTTGAATTAAGAATTTATAACATGGTGGGTCTCATATTCCAGGTCTGTTTGTTTCTAAAGGTAGACACAGAACTTGGACTAGGTCATAAATTTCTGCAGATGAGATGAAGGCTGATTAGAATTTTAATATTAAGGAAGGAAATGGCCTTGGGTAGTGCACTGTGGAGCAGAACAGGCCTTCTGTTAATGCATAAGAGTATTACTGTTTTCTTGACCTTTGCCTTCCAATCCAATTACCACTTGTGCCTAGAAAGCATAACTCTGATGCCCTCCCATTTGTTAGTGCTGAATGTTATCCTTGTCCAAGTTTATATCATTTCCAGTGGTAAAAATGATCTTGATTATAAAACTGCTAGCTAATATACTTTTAAAATTGAATTATGGGCTGTAGTATGTGGGTTTTGTTGATAAACAAAGCAGAGCCATGATAGGATGTCAGACTGGCTGGTTCTGTCTCTTTTTAAATTAAATGAAATCAAGAGGGGGTTTTTTGATACATGATTTTCTTGTGATAACATATTGTATATTGCATTCTTTGTGATATGAATGAACACAAAGCTGTTGGTGTACCTTTTTTTTTTTTTCCCCCAAGTCAAGTGAAAGAACAGGAATGTCTGGTGTGGGCTTTCATTGTGAGCACTTCAGTGATAGCATCGTGCTCACAGTGTGTAATGAGCTCATGCAAGGAGCAGTTGAGCCAGATCCTTTATCAGCCTAGGCTATAGTAGCTCAGTCTGTGTCCTCCTGTGTCCTCCTCCCCTGCCATGGCTGGTCACTGGGTTGGACCTGATGGTGCACAACTCCCTGGAACTGTGTTACTGAGCCTTCCCTGCACACATCTTGGTTGCACGTTTACAGCGGGATGTTATTGCCAAAGTGTGGAATCACATCCTGGTGTTATTACATGAACATTGATTCTGACTCCTGGGTATTTCAGAGTATATTATTAGCATGGTACAACTAATCATTTTCTTACAAGGGGAATGAAAATCAAAGCCTTGTTTAGATGCTGAGAGGGTATTTATAGGATTGTGATGCCCAAATATGGTGGCTAAACTTGGCTGCTTCCCCTGCTGGTTTCTGTGGTTTTGTTTCATTGTCCAGAAAAAGTGACAACATTCTCAACACTGTAGCATCCATCACCAGGATTTATGTGATGTCCACTTTTGGCAGGAAAATAAAGATGTATATTTATTTATTTGGTCCTTTAAATGTTATAGCAGACTTCATAGATTATTATCCATCTTTAAGAAGTTTTGTTTACAGCTCTCACACCATTAAAACATCACATTAGTGGCACAGCCTGAAATATACTTATCCCACTCAAAAGGCTCAATGGTTTATGCACAGTCTGTTATGCTAGTAGCTTTACTTCAGATGTCTTCCCTTTTTTCTTTGATTACTTGTGTAATGTGTTTGAAATGTATGCCTGATGTTGATTCCTCTTTGTGTGCCATTGGGTGCATTTGATTTTGCAGCTAAAAGGACTGAATACTAAATGGGTTTTTTTGAATGTAGATGTATATGTAACAGCATTTTAGTTTTCTTCTCTCAGGCAGAGCAAGGGAATTTCTAGGATTTAAGGCCTGATAAAACAATAAAAAAATAGAACAAAATTGAAGACACTAAAATAGAAATTAATTTCTGTAATTTGGGGGGGTTTGTGCTGTGAATCAGAGCAGAAGGAACAAACTGTATCAGAGATAATGAAAATGAAAAAAAATCCAATTACTTCATGAGGTAATCCACGTTGTAAGAACAGTACAGATAAATTCTGACTTTCTTTGTGCATTCTCTTTCCTCTATATTAATCCACCAGCATTTCAATAACAAGGAGTAGATGGGTTTATATTGACTTGGTATGATGAATCTGGTGCTGAAAAGAGTTGTATTAAAATTTTTTTGGTTTTCTTGGTTTTCTTTCTTGAAGTAGAAAAATGCTCATGTTTCCTCTCCTTTTGATACTTCCAGACTGGAACAGTATTTGATAAGCTGGCTCCCAGGGAAAG